>NC_133663.1:173988706-174350458 GCF_037893015.1 Macrotis lagotis | reverse complement strand
AGGGACTTCTGATAACTCTATATCGCAGTTCATTGCACTCTTGGCAACAGAACTGATAGCTACATAAATCAGAACGTTTACTCAAGCCAGAGAATTTACTTTTAGGCACTATGTACCAAGCCTAAGTGTACCCCAGAATCAATATTGACTTAGTGCCCAGTAAAGAAAGACCAATGAAATTCAATGTTTATAGCATGCAGAAAGATCCATAAATATGGATGTTTATTTGCTCTTTCCAAAACAAATTATTACAATAATAGCTAGCATCTATATAGTATCTACTATGTTTCAAGTGCTTTATAAATATTATTTCATTGGTCCTTACAACAATACTGAGAGGTAGTTGTATGTATTATTCCTGTTTTACAGATGAGAAAAGTGAGGCAAACAGCCATTATGACTAGCAAAGGGTGACAGAGCTATGGAGTGCCTAAGTTTGGTTCTGGACTCAGGTCTTCCTGACTCAAAGCCTAGTGCTCTAGCTATTATACCACAAATACGCTCCATTATAGATTAGATATGGACCAAAAAGTTTTTAACTGAAATATAAATATGATTAAAATAAATGAATTATCCTGGTGTAGATGAGAACTGAGCATATGTCAAATGCATCCTATTAAAATTCTATTTCCTCCAGAAAAGTTCTACTTCTGCCTCTTAAAAATCTTACAAATAACTAGAGGTGAACTGGAAAATTTTCCTTATGTGTGTCTTCTGAATTTCACTGTTTTAGCTCCAAGTTACATACATTCACTTAAACTATTTAAAAATGAAAGTCATTTAAATAATCTCTGGGTTTATTTGATATCTGTAGAATTCTATATATCTTTGTGTCTTTTGTATATGATCTATATTTACAGTGTCTATACATTTTCCACACTTTAAAATGGGACCCACAATCTGAAAAAGGATTATTACCCTTACCAACTTTTGTGGAAAAATTCTGAACTTCCTTGAAATTATGACTATTTCAGAAAAATTCAGAAGTCATAGCTGTCATATATTGGTGAAAACTGAAAAATCATTGCTAATGAAAAAACTTATCTTTTTATATTTATTTTCATCCATATGCACATGTATTTTTTTAAGTTACAAATTTCCTTTCACCCTCCCTTCCCACTGCCCTCCCCTCAGAGATAAAAACTTATCTTAATCTTCCTGTTTTAGTCAACAACCAAGTGTGTCAATTCTAAATCTTTCTATGCCTCAGTTTCCTCCTTTTCAAATAAAGATACTAGTACATGCCTTACTTTATATATTAAGTGTTCTTAAGATTTTAAAAGATCATACATATGAGATTCCCTCATATTATTTGTAATTGGGGCTGCTGAGGAGATAATGGGAAAACAGAACACTAATTTCTTTGTTTTCTTCAGAAAGCCTGAGTTCTACCTCTTCCTCTTCCTTTTCTTTCAATTCTGAAAAAATGGGAGAGAATTTTGACTGAATTTTGGAGGAAGGAAAGGATGTGTCTGTTTTTGGAATCAATAGGCAATAGAGGAAGGATAGACATTTTCATTTCCTATATTTTTTTCAAAATTCTCAAACAAATTGAATAGTCTTCAAATTGAAAGGTAGAATGAATGAAATAGCACTATTTCTGCTTTTTGAGATCTCACGCTTCACAAGAGTAGAACAGAGAGAAATCAGGAAAGACTTCTATGTTGATTGATTGTTGGAGTTTTCTGTATTGAAGAACCAAAGTTACAAATTGTTTTTACTTTAAGAGACCAAGCCTATCTTGTAACAGAAGCATTCAATTCAAACTCCTATCTATCTATATACATTATACTATTCTTTGTCACTTATTCCTAACCCACCTCATTTTAACCTCTTTGTTTTCTCTATAACTCAAATGAATACCATCCTGCTCATGCATGCTCCATTGTCTCAATTGCTAAACCACCAAAGCAGCTAACAGCCCTCCTTGATTCAAATTTCTTTCTTTCCAAACCATGAAGATAGCTATGTCCTTAGAAATATTTAGTGGCTTCTCAAATCCCACAGTAAATTAGTCAGGTATTTATTAAGTGCCTACTCTGTGACAAAGACTCAACCACTGGAGATAGGAAAAAAAAATGGTAAAACAGTTTCTGCTCTCAAGAAGTTCACAACATGAAAGCAACTATTTATGAACAAGAAGACATAGGAAATAGTATATATCAGAAAAATTCAACAGAGAGAAGGTAGTAGAATTGAGGACTGTGTGTATATGAGGGTGTGTGTGTGTGTGTGTGTGTGTGTGTGTGTGTGTGTGTGTGTGTGTATGTGTATGTGTATGTAAGTCTTCCTGTAGAAGGTAGCATATTAGCTAGAACTTGACAGAAGTGAGGGAAGCCAGGAGGCAGAGATGAGGAGGGAAAACATTCCAGACATGGGATGCATGCTAGTGTAAGATGCAGCCAGGCAAACTTTCTCAGCATTCCTTTAAAATAACACCCCAAATCTAATTTTGGAAGTGCAGAAGCAAAAGATCTAAGGTCTAAGAAAAGTAGAAAGATCAGCAGGAGAAGTTTGTGACACTAGGTAGAAGTCAACCTGGAGTTCATACACCGTTGCTGCAACAGAGACTGGCAACAGCAGTGGAAGCTTCAGGAGCTATCAGTCAGGAGACAATTAGGGGGTTAGACAAGTGGTCAGAATGACCTTTGCTGGCACAGAGTATAAAATTGGCATTGATTTGCAGCTCTAGGGCTCATATGCAGTTCTGGGTGAATGTTCCAGGTTGGAGAGGAGAATTGGGGTGTGTGTGTGGGGGGGGTTGTATAGTAGCAAGGGCCCTAGTCACAGTTCTGAGGGAAAGAGGGGGTTATAGAAGAAGACTGGGGTGGGGGGTCCTTCCTAGGAAAAGACCAGAGCACAGGTCAGAATAACAGTGATCTAACCTCTTCCTGCATCATACCATCTTGGAAATATTGAAAACTTACAGAACACCAGAATGGCCTCTGAACAAGTGAAATAAAAATATCTGAAGCTTAGAATAGTCACTTCATTACACCCTTAAACTTTAGCAAAAAGTTCCCAAGTCAAGAAATGTGACTTATTCAAGAAAAATAAGCAAACAGAAAAAAATTTCAAGAAAGAATTTGATCATACAGTGCCATTATCATGACAGGAAAGTCCAGGACATAAACTCAGAAGACAAAAATGGATAACAGCTACAATCTCAAAAAAGAAAAAAAAATTGGACCCATGCCCATAAGAATTCATTAAGAGTTAAACAAAAAGCTGAGTGGTAGAAGAAAAACTGGTAAAATAAATGAGAATGATGCAAAAAAATTCTGAAAAGAGGTTTAACCGATTTATAAAAGACATACACACAAACATACAAACACACACAGATATGCAAAATTGAAGAAAATAATGCCTTAAAAACAGAATTGCTCTAATGGTAAAAGAAGATGAAGAAAATTTTCTGAACTCCTTAATGGAAATGGAAAAGGAAGTTAAAAAAATCACTAAAAGAAAGAAAGAACTTTTTCAAAAACAGAATTGGCAAGATGGGAAAAAAAGAGGCACAAAATCTCACTGAAGAAAATAATTCATTAAAAATTAGAATCAGGCAAGAGAAAGCCAATGATTCCATGGTACATTAAGAAACAACAAAAGAATAAAAAATAGATCAAAAATGTGAAAAAAAGAAGATAGTAAATGGCAAAAAACAACTGACCTAGAAATTATTGGATTACCTGAAATCCATATGAAAGAAATAGTCTAGACAGAATATTTCAATAAATTATTAAGGAAAAATTCTCATATATCTTAGATTCAGAACATAAAATAGAAATTGAAAGAATACATTGATGACCTCCTGAAATAAATCACAAAAATGAAGTGAAAATGAAAAATCACAAGAATATTATAGCCAAATTTCAGGGCTCCCATATCAAAAAGAAAATATTTCAAGCAGTCAGAGAAAAACAATTCAAGTATCATGGAACCATATATTTTTATATACATACTCAACTTTGTATAGAAATGTAAATTAGCAAACAGGGAAAGAAGAGGAGAAAAAGCTAAGACAAAAGTGGGAAGATAATAAAAGAGAGGGTGGGTTAAGTGGTTAAAAACAAAACAGACGTTTCAGAAGGAACAGAATAAAAAAGAGAAAAGAAGAAACAAGACAATGGGATGGAGGAGAAAAAAAGCACAATTAGTAATCATAATTGTAAATGTGAATAGAATGAGCTAATTTGTAAAATTGAAGTGGAGAGTAGAATGAAAGAAAAACCAGAATATGACAATATGTTTTTTAAAAGAGACATACTTGAAATAGAATGACAAATTTAAAATAAAGGGTTAGAACAGAATCTTTTATGGTTCATTTGAGCTAAAAGAAAGCAATCATGATGAAACAAATCAAACTAGATCTAATTAAAAGGGATCAAGGAAATCTACATTTTGCTAAAAGATACTGAAGTAATATAGAATTTATTACTCTCTGATAAGGTTCTCATTTCTCAAATATATACTATGTATAGAATTGTGTCAGATTCATAAAGATGATAGTCTTTTCCCAATTGATAAATGTCAAAGAATATAAACTGATAGTTTTCACAAGAAGAAATCAGATCTGTCTGTAGCCATATGAGAAAATGCTCTAATTCACTATTGATTAGAGAAAGACCATTAAAATAATTCTTAAGGTATCACTTCACACCTATCAGAAATGACAAATGTCAGTGAAGATGAAATGAAGTACCTCTTTTCAGAGGTACCATTCTGGAAAACAATTTGGAAGTGTGCCCAAAGGGCTATAAACCATGTGCATACTCTACAATCCACCAATACTTCTACTAGGTTGTATCATAAAGACATCAAAGAAGAAGAAAAAGATTTGACACATGCAAAAAAGATTTTAGCAACTTTTTGTGGTGGCAAAGAATTAGGAAATCAAGGGAATGTTGATCAATTGGGGAAGGACTAAATAAGTTGTGTGATATGATTATGCTGGAATGTTATTGTGCTCTGACAAATGATGAGGGGGTAATTTCATAAACAAAAGTAAATAAATAAATATAAGGTCTATTAAGTGAAGTAAAGTGAAGTGAGAAAAACCAGAACATCACAGTGCACAGGAACATCCATGTTGTAAGATGATCAATTGTAAAAGACTTAGATGAAGAAATGCTATACACCTTGAGAGAGAGAGAGAGAAAATAGATAATCTTTGAGTGCAAATTGAAATATCATTTTCTCACTTTGTTTTTTCCTCTATTATTTGAAATATAGCTAATAAGGAAATGTTTTATATGATTTTGAATTTATAGTTCATATGTTACTTGCTTTCTCCATAGTTGGCTGGGAGGGAGGGAGATGATTTGGAACTCAAAGTTTAAAAAGTAAACAATATTAAACCAAGTGAATAAAAAATATATAGAAAAAAGCACCCAGAGTTCAAGAGATTGTCTTGTTCAGTGAACAGTAATGAGATAAGTATCATTTAAAAGCAAAGTACACAGGAAGGGATAAAAAGACTTGAAAGGTGTGTGTGTATAGGACACGGTTGCAGATTATGAAGAGCTTTGAAAGACAAACAGATAATTTCATATTTGATATTGAAGGTACTCTCTGTATTTATTTCATAAAGGGTAGAGTGACATGATCAGAACTCTACTTTATTGAGATCACTTTGACAGTTGAGTAGATGATGGACTAGCATGGGGACAGACAGGTCAGGGAGATCAACTGGAAGTCTATTACAATATCTAGTAAGAAGTGATGAGTACTTGTCTGAGCTTATCTGAAGTGATGGTGGCTGGCTATAAGCGTGGAAAAATGGACATATGGGGGAAATGTGAAGGTAAAGGAGGGACTGAGGAAAGTGATAACCGTCAAGGCTTGAGTTGGTAGCAGTATGGTGATGATATTAGAAGATGATTAGTTTATATTTGAGCACACCAAGTTTGAGATGTCTTTAGAAGATCCATTTCTTAATGATTAATAAGCAGTTGGAGATGTAAAACTGGAAGTCATTAGAAAGTTTACGGCTGTAAAACTAGGTATGAGAATTATCAACATAAAAATAATGATGAATTTAGTAGTAACTCAACAAGTTAAGTAATATAGAGGAAGAAGAAGATAGGTTTACTACAGAGATATATGAGACACCAATGGATAGTCTTATCTGGATAAAAATAAAGCAAAAGGATTTGAGAAAGAGTGGTCAGATAGAAAGAATAAGAAGAGATAATATTATTATGAAAAAAGTAGAGAAAAGAGAAAAGTGAGTAGAGGGAATGATTGACAGTGTCAATTCTTACCTTTCAGAATCTGATCCTCATTTTCTTTTCTAAATTTATCTCCCAGTACTCCTTTCATTAAATCCTATATGCTGGATAAATTGCACAATCACTATTGCCCTATCTCCTTGACTTTAAGATTCAATTCTACTACTGCTTCCTTGATGAAGTCTTTTTCCACTCCACATTGTCAGAAAAGCATCTATCCCTCCTTACACTTTCCCTCGTATCATAATTATTTTTGATCTTGTTTGTCCCCCATTAGGTTATAAATTCCTTAAAAAGAAGTTTGGTAAAATATTGTGGGCAGTGTAGCATATTGGAAAAAGAGCATTAAACATAGAATTGAGTAGACCTGGTTGTAAACCTCAGGCAATTACTAGTTGTGTGAAACTGAGAAACACACTTCACTTTCCTGGTTCTTTAATTTCTCATCTATCAAATGAGAGAGCTGAATGAAATATTAGTCAATGTCACTTTGAACTCTAAATTTTCCTTATCCACAGTATCTTGTTGATAATGGCTGTTGAATATTGTGATTCATGGGATGCTCCTATCATTTTCACTCAATATTCACTCATTGCTTCATTCAGCTCTTTAATCCTTAGTACTTTCATAGCTGTAAGTTTACAAAAGAAATATGAGTCATTTCTTGCAATCAGTAATATTTATTCTCACTGGAGAGAAAAATATATATATTTAAACCTTTAAGAAAAAATAATACATGGTTTAACTAAATGCTAAGGTTAACAAGGACGAAATCTTTCTCATTGAATGCTGATGGATAATATTGAGTGATGTTGGTTAGATTATAGTATATTTGGGTAGATTCAGAGCTGATTAAATGACTAGAAAAAAGAGTAATCATTAATGAATTGATGAGAAGCAGGTGGGATATGTCTACTTGAGAGCACCAGACGTCCTTAGTTTTGTACTACTAAAAAAGTTTCTTAACAACTTTTATTTAGGTGGAGTGACTCGCTGTGGACAAACCCTTTATGTGTGACCTTCAACCCAGTCCATTCCAATTTCTTCACTTTATATCCACTCTCCATTCCATCTCTACTATCTTTAAACATCCACAAATTTCTCCCCCTAAAAAACAAACCAAAAAAACTAAAATGCAAAAGGACTTTGCTTTTCTCAGTTCTTATTCTTATTGACTTCTTTGTTTCACTGATACTGTTGACTAGCTGTACATTAGGATAGTCTCTTTCTTATGGATTACTCTTTCTTGGTTCTTTTTTACCTGTGTGCCTTATCATTGGCATCATGTCCCCTAGCTATGTCATTCACCATTTCACTGTCCTGGTCTTTCTTTCTCCTTTTACTTCCTTCTTTCCTGGTGATTTCATTAGCTCCCATAGGTTTAAACATCATTTCTAGGCAGATCTATATTTCTAGTCCCAGTCTCTCCTTTGAGTTTTAGTCTTATCACCAACTGCCCTATCAGCATTTCAAACTGCATGTTCTGGAGACATCTCAAGCCAAACTTGTCAAAAAGAGAACATTTAATCTTCCCCAAACCCACCTTTCTACTAAAATTACTTTTATCTTCCCAAGGCATCATCATTTCCCCCCTCCCTCAATCATCTAGGGTTCAGAGCCTCAGTCCCCCTTCCCTTTATTCTGAATCCTTCCCTACTTCACATAACCATTCAGATGCTAAATTTCTCAGTTTCTACTTTCACATCTCTATTTGGTCTTTTATATTTGCTCACATAACCACACCTTAAAAGGCACTAATCCCTTCTTAGCCAAATATTCAGGTAGTTTAGGACCTGATTTGAATGAGACAATTACTGGTGGCAGTTTACAAAAGTAGCCATAGCAGAGATAAGATACAAAGCAAATATAAAGCACTTAGCTAGAATAGATGCAATCCTCTTCATATCCATAAGAAAATATAAATGATAGGTATGAAATGAAAATGTGAATGTCAGGAGGATGGGAAGGCTTCTGTAATTTTGAGACATCCTATAAGTCTGAAGACCATTAACTTTACATGGATAATCTTTTATGTCCTTAGAGAACCAAGATATCATTTCAACATAGTCTGAGGACAATAGAAAGTTGGTTGAATAGGTAAGTGACTTGAGCCTTAGAGCCCTGACCAAAACAGGTTTCAATTTAATAGAACTAGCCTAAACTATCTAATGAGGAGAGGGGCAGACTTTGGAAGATATTGATCTTATACTCTGAGTCCTTTATTGGCAAGGTATTAAAGATTTTCTAGAGGACTTTTGTTCATTAAAATACTTTTAGTGGTTTTATTGGCCTAATTGGCCTAACTATTGGCCTTATCTTCAGGAAGTAGAATGTCTGGAAAAATCAGAATTTCAGAGGGAAAATAGAAAGCTAAATCAAGCTAAATTCATACTTTTCTTCCCCTTCCCCCAAAAATACGGTCTTTATAATATTGATATGAAAGAAAACAAAAATGAAATATCCCACACTTTGCTTTGTTGCTTCAGAAGGGCTTAGCCTTGAATTTCAACATGCTGGTCCATGTGGTGGGAACACCAAACATTTGCAATAATAATGAGCAGGAACAGTACCAGTAATATCAGAACTACAAGACAGATGATGATGATGACTCTGATGTTTTAATTTTTTTAATCATAAATTAGGGTCAAGGAACTAAGAGTTCTATCCCCAGATGTGAAAAATTTCTAGTGAACAGAAGCTCCTGTACCAAAGCATAGAATTTCTCCAAGCTGCCAACCACAGAACCTCATTGGGGAATTAATGTATCTGCTGCTTTAGAGACATCTGCTAAGGGACTCAAGTCCTTCTTCCATAGGATTTGGATAAAGTGTATTCTTCACCTCTATCCACAAATGCAGTTCTTGTATTTCTTATCAAAGAAGATCAACTGACATCACCATGTGTCTTTTGTTTGATCAGACCACCATGAGTCTGCAATGCTCTACCACAGGTCAGGCACAGGTAACTTAAATGTTTCACAATTCCTTTGAGCTGCTACAATTCTGCCTTGCTCACAGCACCCTCTCTGATGAGGGCATGTCATGCTGGCCAGTTCTGTGCCAGTGTTGCACAATCAATTCCAATCCATAAGCATTATTACCACTGAGTCAGCTAATGGAACCTATTTCTTCTAGGTAAATACATATTCTCCATTGTTATTTAGCATTGTTATTTATCATTAATGTCATCTCCCCCTTGTTGTCAGAAAGCAAAACAATTTCCAACAATGCCAAATCTTTTTTCTCCAAGTCATTTCTGAGGAGTAGTTGGAGCAACTACAGAGGAAAAGAGACCTGACAGTTGAGGGGGGCTGGGCATGCTTCCCTTTGTGTATTTCCAAGGCCTGGGTAATTCTGAGACAAGGAAGGAGCAGTGGGGATCAGTCAAAAAATATGTCTAAAAGTAGTTTATCTCCCTAGAGGCTACATCTGAGAAATTACTAGGCTGGAGTGCACTCCCCTTTCCTATGGTGGCATTGATTCATCATGGATATGGCTTCTTGGATGTGAAACATCTGAGGTTGGCAATAAAGGACATGATTATTAAGCTGTTGATTAGCATAGACAAATTTCTAGTCTTGAGATGCTATCAGAAGCTTATTTTACCAGTTAGAAACAAACTAAAAATCACAAGATTTTGATGAACCTTATCAAAGTCAAAAGGAACCCAGTTGGGAAGGAGAATCTACCTTTTATTTAATTACAGGGATCAAAGAATTCCACACCTAGCCTATTATGGAACCAAGGCCCCTGTGTACAAATTGGCATTGGACCTACTCACCACCTTCTGCTATACTTGTAATGGCTTCTCCCTGATTATTTATTTTAACAGCAGGCAATTAATGTCTCTAAAAAGTGCTGACATTGCCCAGAAAAAAAAATTCTAAGTAGTAGAAGAAATGGAAAAAATTCCTCTATTGGCCTTGACTCTAAAAGAGATCCTTTAATTGTTCAATCATATTCTTTCTAGTCCCCAGACCAGCCAGGCATATGGCTACCTCTCAGCATTTAATATAAATAAAAAAACCTATCTTTCTTTTTAATTCTTTGATCTTGTTTCTTAGAATACTGGTAGATCAGAATTTTCCCAGCACAGAATCATTCTTTCATTAGGTAGAGCCTACTCCCTATCTACTTTTCTTGATTTCATAGGCAATTTTTTTTCCATTGAAAATTGCATTTCTAAAAAACTTATACTTTGCTGTATAGTTTTGTTAAAAAAAAAAATAAAAAATATTTCTCTTTACCTGTGTGTTCATCTCAAAAACTTCAGGAATTCAAAGGAGATACAAAGAATAAATAGATCAAAAACTTCTTAATAGGAATACCAAAAAATTGAACAGAATTGCTTGAGAAGCAATGGATTTCATGTCTCAAAAAAATCTATAAGTATTGCCTGGGTGACCACTGGTTTGGCTACTAAACAAAGAATTGCTATTCAGGTATGGATTTGACCAGGTGACCTCTATGGAATCTCTCAGCTCTGTGATTTGATATTAGAGTAGAGAGATAGTAAGAAAAGATATATATCATGTTTTTTTTTAAATTCTCAACACATTCATTTTTGATATATTCATGGAAGCAAATACAAAGACTTTTAAATTGCCTTCTGTTGGAGGGAGGGGAAAAATTATAAAATTCAAAATCTTGCAAAAATGATTGGTGGAAATGGAAACTACTATTGTAGTTAATTGGAAAGCACTTTAAAATATAAACATAAAAGAAAATATATATCCACTTCAAAAGTCTCCATCTCAGGATGTACTTTACAAAACTTGCCAAGTCAACAAGCTTTTCACAACTTACTCTATAGCAGGCACAGTACCAAGTGCTGGGGATTTAAAGAAAAGAGAAAAACAAACAAACAACAGCAATAAACAATTTCTGTTCTGAAAGAGCTCATATCCTAAAGGGAGTCAAGGACAACACAAAACAGCACATTACTATCACCACCACCAATCATCATCATCATCATAACACATTTAAAAAGGATTGTCAAATTTTCAATTTACTTAAAAAAAATCTCTTTTTATCCTTACAACAATCCCATGAAGTAGATGCTATTATTTGCCTATTCAACATGTAATCAGAGGAAACTGGAGTAGATAAAAGTTAAGTATCAGTATCACATAGATAGTAAGTATATGGATCTGGATTTGACTTTCAGATCTTTCTGGCTATATGTGTAACACTCTATAGACCTTACCACCTGACTTCTTTATGAATAAACATAAAAAACCATGTATATATATATATATATATATATATTTTTGTTTATATGTATATGGACATGCATGTGATTATGTCTTATACATATATATATACATAAATGAAATTTATAATCTTTTGATTTACATTGTTAGAGGAACTTAAGCAAATGCATGGTCTAGGTATACAGAGGCATATCAATGGTCACATGAGTTATAATTTTTAGACCTATCATATGAAGAATGGAATATTTAACCTGAAGAATACTTTTTGGGAATGGGATTATTTTCCCAAATATGTACGTATATCAACATGGAAACCTTTGTGTGAGTGTGTTTGTGTGTGTGTGTGTGTGTGTGTGTGTGTGTGTGTATGTGTCTGTGTCAGTGTCTGTGTCTCTGTGTATATGTGTGTTGTATGTGTAAGATCAAAATTAGAACTCATGAATGGGAATTTAAGTGTGTATGATTTCTGTTTAATATTGTAATGAGAAAAAGCTTTAAGAGAAAATATTTCTGAGTAATTTAATCATTTTATTAATAAGACTAGCTACTTATTAATGAAAGGATAATCATTTGTCCACCTCACTCAGACCAAAGACCCCTAATGGTGGTGGGATCAGAGCTTATATGCCCTCTGAAGAGGTATTCCTGAAGGATGCCTATCTCTGACTGATTAATCAAATGGGAAGTGGGCTATCTTGGATCACATAACTTATGCAACTCAAATCTTGGTTTGAGACATCAATTTCCACACCACCTGTCTTGATAGTAGGGACAATTAGCATTTTCCAGGACTACTTTGAGAGAATATAATGTGTAGAAAAACACCCATTAGTGCAAGCTTAGAATTTCTTTTGGTATCTGATTAGATCTTGATCTGAGTACATTGTTAAGAGAGATTTCCCCCACTGGTTGATTTCTGATTCGAAAAGAGGGGGAAAAAAACTTGGCCTTAATATATAATTAATTATTAAATATGAGATGAATATTTTTTCACATCATAAATAACAAAATTGTGAATAACTATTATATATAATGTAGTTATAAATAACTCAAAACAATTGGATATATGCAAAACATGAATGAATTGCCTCATGAACATAGAGGAGGTTTGAGCAGAGGTTGAAATGACTATGGTTTGAGAATATTATAAAAATGATCTTCCTGGGTCAGCTAGTTGGTGCAGTGGATAGAGCAGCAGCCCTGGAGTGTACCTGAGTTCTAATCTGGCCTCAGACACTTAATAATTACCTAGCAGTGTGGTTTTTGGGCAAACTGCTTAACCCCTATTGCCTTGCAAAAAATCCTAAAAAAAATGATCCTCCCATTGAGATAGAAACTGGAATAATATATTTCTATATTCATTACAATTCTGAGAATCTTTGATTCTTGATGAAGTCTTGGAAAGACTATACCTTGCTAGACTGGATAGACTGTACTAAGATGGAGAGGTTTAGGTTTTCAGATTTTCAAACTTGTAGCATGTAAATGCAGATTACAAAATTCTAGTTTTCTCCAAGAATCTAGACAAAACTAAAGCCCTCTCATTTTTCTTCTTGACCCTTCTACTTGTGCCTCTTCTATCGTGCTGCTCAGATACTAGGTGCCTTCTGGTTTACAAAGGCTATCACAATAAAAATAAGTAAAAATTTATTCAACACTTATTATGTTCAAAATATTATTTAAAGACATAGGAATTAATAAAGGTAAAAATCATCCCTGCTTTCACAATTGCCCCCCCCCTCCAGGGTTCAATGCCAAAAAATTACTATTCCCCATTGCATCCCAATCAAAACAATTGTCATTCCTCCAGAGCAAGTTGGTGTTCATCTGATTTCTTTGTTAATATTTAGGTTGTGAAAATGGCAACCAAGTAGCCCTATTAAGCAGGTTCCATATTGCAACCTGAGGCATCCTTAGCAGGGTACTAAATCAAATCCAACATGGTCCTCCTGTGAAAGTAATGCACAATCTGAAATGAATAATATGGCTATAAATGTGGGGAAAGAAAGCAATATACAAAGCAAAAACAGCTCTCAATATAATGAGAACCAAGAACAGAGTACAAAATATAAAGAAAGAGACTTTGGGGTCAGGCTTCAATATGCCAATACTTCCCCAAGAAACAGAAGCACAAATTTGATTTAAAAAAAAAGACTCAATTTGTTGCAATTAACATTCTATGATTGACTTCATGATTTCATGCCTGATGGTGAGAGGTTGGTCTCACTCCACTATTTTCTAAATCCACTGCAGCTGGACAGCATCCACCACCACCATGGGTAGTTTTAGGCAGCTGGGGACACCACAGAGTGCTTGCATTTTTTAAAGTGGGCTTTGCTAACCCAAATGAGCCTCTAATTGGTGGAATTCCTGAGGGGTTTAATTTTTAAGCAAGGAAGTTTTCAAGGCCCTCCTTTACTATTTCTGAAGAACTGCTCCCATCTCAGCAGGACATAAAATCTATACATATTATCCATCCCCCTATTCCTCACCTTTGCAACCAATCCTGTAAAAACAATCTCACTGAGAAAAGAGAGTGCATTGGCAAAAAGCCTAAAAATTTTCAAAACCATGAACTACAGATCCAAGGGCAGTCACATGGAAGTGAATGCGCTTTAAAAAATATGAAGTGCTATGCTGGTGGAAGTTATTCTTATAATGGTTATTTTTTGGGCTCTCACTATAAACTTCTATGGGGTAGGGTGCACTTTTGCTTGCCTTGAGACAACCAAAGCACAATGAAACCATGGGTGTTTTTGTGACATCATCATAAATATAAAAATTTTAATGTCTGTCATCTCTATTCTAATTCATAATGGAAAAATGAATTTTCTAAATTTAAATAGGCCTTACATATTATTCTACAAAAGGACAATATGCCTCCTGCTTTTTACCAAAGCACAGCCTGTTTTAGAGCAATTCTTAAATGACTCCTATTTTAACAATGAAGAAATCTAGACAGAAGCAAGATTGTCTGGGTCACTGTCTTCTATTTACCCTAGATTCACAGTGATTGCCTATTATCTCTCCTGGTCCAAACTTAATGGGAAGAAAGAAGTTAGCTTACAAAAGGATTTAAAGGCTATACAATCTTCTTTGCAGATCATGAATCACAATGTCAAAAGTCACAGCATCCTTAACCTTAATTAAGTCTGAGTTGTTTGCTATAGCCTTTGAATGTTTTCCATTGTTTATCTGTAACTTCCTTAAGCTGGTTTATCCTTTCACAAATGTAGTTACATAGAGCTGTTCTTTAACTAGTATACTTTCCAAGAAAGATATAATAATACTTAGGACAATAATAATAATCATCATAATAAAAATAAAGTCAATAAAAGTAAAAAATGCTATACAAACAAAAGCACTTTACATTCTTATCTCATTTGACCAGAAGGAAGATTCCTTCTCCACCCCACCCCTCCTTCTTTTTTGGCTCTTTTGCAGGAGTAATCATACTAATTAATGGCTTAAAATCACAAAAAGCATGCTTACAAATTTGTGATTAAGAAACAAGAGAAGGAATAGATAATCTATTATGTGGCAGAATCAATACTGAAAATGAGCTTGAGTGATTAGACTATGGGATTAATCCAATAAAATGAAAGTAAATGGAGATAGCATAATATTTTATATATCAGTATGAAAAAAAGAATACTACAAATGTAAGATGGGCTAGGTACTATAAGAGAGATATTTATCATGAAAAAAGAGCTTAGGGTTTTTCTGGACAGTGATAATGAATCAAGAGTGCACTATAGTCACCAAAAAAAATTAACTATTTTAAGATGGCAGCATTAATGGAGAAATTCCCAGAAGTTCTCTTCCAAAAAATACTCCCAAAACCTTAAAATTATGATTCAAACCAAATTTTAGAGAGACAGAAAAACCAAGTGAAACAATTTTCCAGCCCCAGCTAACTTGGAAGATCCATGAGAAGGCTCTGTCCATGGGATGGGAAGGAGCCCCAGAGCAGCCAGGGTCACACCCGACTGGAACAAAGGTACTCCCAGAGACAGAATTGATGGTATCTGAAAACAGACTGAAGTACATTTTTTTCTTTTTCCTCTCACTTTATTTTTTGCATGTTTTTTCTGTTTTTGTTGGGGGGAGGTGGTATTGTGTTTGCTCTTACAACAGGACTGTTTAAGTAATGTGTAAATAAATAAAATAATATTAAAAAAAAAAAGAAAATTAACTATCTTAGTCTACTTTCAGAAAGGCCAAAAGTGAAGGATGAAGAAAGTTATTGAGAAGTAGTCCGAGTGGGGCAAATTTCAAGGAAGATTATTAAGAAGCTGTAGAGAATCTGGATAAAAGATCATCCAAAATGATGAAAGTCCTTCAGATTTTGCCATATATTTGGATTGCCTGAAGGAATTAAATCTGTAATAAAGGCTTTCTTGGAACATAACAGGATTCCATTTGCTGGGGATCTTTAAGCAAAGGATAGGTGATAATATGTCAGATATATTGTAAGGTTCTTTAAGTATAATTTAAATTAGCTTAGTTCTTTTATATTTTTAAGACATTGACCCTTTATGGTTAATTAACTTTTTGAATTTGACTTTAACTCAATTTCAACTCATTTCAACTGTGACTTTACTTCTAAGCATGTTAGAACATATGAATAAAAAGAAAGATCCTCAAAAAACTTATAAATTTGAGATGATTATCTATATGAATCTATAGAAACAATACATTTGTACCTGATATTTTTCCAATTCTATATTTTATGTGTAGGGATTACCATGTATATTTTTCCCAAGGTAAATTTAGAAAGGAGGATTCAACACCCAAATCTCTTTTTTGCCTTCTTGCTTCATTCATACAGAACCTAGGTAAAGTTATATTCCTGCTTATTCTTTGTTTATTATCTAGTTCCATCCTCATGATGACTTCCAATGGATCTTGAATTGCTACCATAATGAATAAAACATTAGGTTGGTCTGAATTTTCATTGTCTTTCTTCCTGTCCTAACCATCTTTCCCACCATATTTCTCAGTGAAATAAATTAACACAAGATATTGGCTTGATTGAACTTTGATGTGATGCTTTGACAAATTAGGATAAAAATTGGCAAATTTCTGGAAATATCAGTTACTTTAATTAAAGTGTCATGTTGCTAAACAATTACTTTTCTAGTAAATGATATGTAAAATATCTAATATTAATCCACTATTACTACTACTACTACTACTACTACTTCTGCTATTCTACTACTCCAACTGATACTATTACTACTTCTACTACTGCAATTATGACTACTATTACTAGTACTCCTGCTACTGTTACTATTACTTCTTCTTCTTCTACTACTACTACTACTACTACTACTGCTACTACTACTACTGCTATTTCTACTATTTTTTCAACTACTACTACTACTATTATTGCTACTACTACTACATCATATAGATAAATGATCTGTATCATCTAGAAAGTATGTGAACAAGAATTTCTATTATCTCAGTAAAAACTAACATGTAAGGCTTATTAGCAATTTATATTATTTCTAGATATTTAATCACTCCCTTTCATAATTACTGTATTTTCACTAGAAAGATAAAATTGTTCATACTTACATACTTACTAGAAATCTATGAGATTTGTAGTAGTAATAGAATTAGCAAGTATTAAAAAGAAAAGAAGGAGAAAGAGAGGGAAGTAAAGTAACACTACTAGTACTAGTACTATCCACTATTTCTACTATTACTATAATTGCCACCACTGTCATTACTACTACTACTACTACTACTACTACTACTACTACTACTACTACTGCTGCTGCTGCTGCTCCTACTGCTCCTACTATTATTACTACCATCACTATTATCATAATTATAATTATTACCATCAATAATATTTCAATACTGTCAAGATTCTGTGATCACAATGGTAACACATACACATACACACACAAATACAAATATAGTCCCAATGCATAAATGAAGATTAATGCCCTTTCATCTTGGGAATGATATCTTGGGAACCATATCTTGCTATACCTCCTCCATAAGGAAGTATATGTCTCTTTGTATGCTTATGTATACATGTGAGTGTATGTGTGTATGTATTTGGATGTGTGGAGGATGATTCACCACTATAGTTGTTTTCTTCATATTCTTTTGACTTTGCATAAATATCATTAAAGTACAAGGGATGTACATCAATTATCCGTTGCTCTTGCTATGTGACTAGCCTCCTTTTCATGTTCATACATTTCTGTATATATGTGCATAAATGTATATATATACATAATATATATACATTTATTTCTATTGATATATTTTGTAATGCTTTTATGTAATTCTTCATTTATGATGGACTTCTATGACCCATTCACACTATGCATTTCTACATTGTCTCTTAGGTGACCCTAGACTGTAATTCCTAAAATCATTATTATTATCAAAGACTATCATAATGATGACTTACATTAATATACAATTTTCCTCATGAAAATTTTGTAAGGTCAATAGTAAAAAATATTTATCTAAATTACAGATGATGAAATTGATGATCAGGGCAATTACATGATTTATCCTGGATCACACATCTGGTGTGATCACACATCTTGGAGCTAGGTTTCAAACTCACTCTTTTGAGAAAGAAGGTATTGAAGAGGCAAGTCTACTGCATTCAAGCACCAAAGAATCATCACATATATTGGAAATTTAAAATTATGTGGACCAATTTCCATGAGTTGTCCAATAACATATTTGTTTCTACATTAGCCTTTTCTATTTTTCAGATTAAACTCTATAGGATTACATGGAGTAATGTCTGGTAAACTTCATTACCACGAATCATATTTGTGATATCATTCTCTGTTAAAGTCAGAGGGCCTGGGTTCAAATGTTTACTCTTTTATTTAATACTTGTGTGTCCTGAAACAATTAACTTGATCATTCTCAATCAAGGTTCTTCATCTCTAATATGAGAGGTTTTGGCTAGTTGTCTCTCAGATTCCTTTCAGAAGTGGATCTACATTCCTGTAGATATAAGAAAGAATTTAATTCATTGTAAAGAAGTGAAAATAGTATTGTCAAGAATATGCTGAAGTGATAAAGAATCAAAAATCTTAGTACTAAGAATAGGGTATTTTATACTCATTCTTTCTGGACTGATTGGGGAAAAACCTCAGCTATTGAAATGAGTCAATTAAAAGTCACATCTCAAGTTTTTCTAGAAGTGAGGAACTACTTCAAATATCATAAACAAAAAAAAAGAAAGTTACTTTTATACATGATATGTCTGAAAGTTTGAAACTACATGTCTTATTTAAATGGCAGATGCCTTATGTAGAGTACTGTCTCCTGTTTCTTGTAAAACCCCAAATGTACAGCTGAGAAAGAAAGAAAAATACACACTTGATTTATTTGATTATATGCAAGAAATATCTACCATTTCTCTGGAAACTGTTTGGCTGGAAATGTCATTCCAGTTGAGTAGAAAGAAGAGGGCAAGTTGAAAATCCACATTTTTGATCCTTCCTTTGAATCAATTCCAAAGGCTCTCAATCAACACTCATTTCAACTACTATTCAGCTTAAAAATAATTTTCATTCCAGAATATTTTGAAATTAGTCAAACTTCCAGACTACATTGATTTAATTGTAAAGCCATGTGTATGTTCGAAATATTAAATTGGGCTGTCAGAAAGATTTACCACAAATCATGATAGTTTTAATCTGTGCAACAAATTCCATAAGTATTGAACTTATTATAGATCTTATTTGACAATCCTTTAGACTCTTCTCTAATTTTCATTTTGTTCATGTTTTCTGTAGATTTATCACAGCATATTTAATAAATGTATTTTCTACTCTCTCATCTGTACCCAGAATGAATGTCCATACCACTAACTGATTTTCTGTTATATATTCAGTTTTATTTGATAAATTATATTTCAAAAGTATAGGAAGAGTTCAAAATTCTGCTTGAAGAAGATATCATACTTTTTTCTTTCTCTGCAAATGAATTCAATATACTACTCACATTTTGTACTTTGACACAACAGATTTTTTGATATAATTTCCTTGCAAGTATTTAAAACTTTTTTAGATCAAGAAATATGATTTGAAACAATCTTGATAAAAAGAAGTAGGGTGGAGATTATGTTTCGAGAGGAAAGACTGTGCTAATATTCGTTCCTCTAAGAAGGTGAATAGTGTTGTGTTGTTAACAGTTAACAGTTAACAACTAGCTCTCTGAAAAAAAAAGTGCTTGAATGACACACTTTAAAGTTTGGTTAGTATCATTCACATTTTCTCCATAAGTTTATTAATTCAGATAATCAATAATAAATAATATTAAAATAAAAAATCGAACCCTGATTTTCAATGATTGTCAATTTCTGAGATGTAAATGATAGCACTGGAAATTTAACAATTGACTTTTTGAAAGATTTTTTTGAACTGGTTTCATCATATCCTCACAGATAAGGGATTCATGTAATTACAGCCATATCAAGTCAGTAAGCATTTATTAAGTACCAATCACTATCAGGCACTGTTATACAGACAACAGAGAGAGAGAGAGAGCTCATATGATTGATTAGCATTCACATAATGTTGCTATGAAGAGGAAAGATGGCCTCCATTAGAGAATTTACATAAAAGGAAGAAAGAATGACACATAATGGAGAAGCATGAATAGATTATGATCTACTTCATTAAAAGACACTTCCATATTGAGGTCATAGATTCATCAAAGTTTGCAAATATTGGGATTAAAAACTAAGTTATTCATTCAAACATCCTGCTGTAGTAGTTGAGAAACACTGCTCTGGGATCACTGAGGTGGTCCCAAAATGTGAATCTTGGCATTTTATTTGATGACACAGAGAATGACAAAACTACCTAATATAAGAAATTAAAGGCTATCATTTCTGATTGGAGTTTCTGGGAAATCAAGGTAGATGTGAGCAAATTACTAAGGGTGTGATCTGGGCAATTTACCAGGATGATATAATCTTTATATCTTTCATTTTCTTTTAATAAACCTGAGATATTCTAAATGATCAGTGCTATGTATAACATTAAATAAGTATTCTTTAGGTTTGCTATTTAAGACATTGGGTTGGAGCATATTCTAGTTTAATTACCAAGGACTTGACACCTACAATTTTTTTAATGAATTCCAAGTAGAGGATTTAGTATGAAAGTATCATTTCATAATTAAGTTCCTTTTTATTTTGAAACTTTGCTTTAGTTTGCTTTAATTGTTCACCAATTAATTGTGTTTATTACCTATCTATAATTTATCAGCTGGCTATTGATCTAATTTTTTTAATTGAACATAGTGATAGGTAACACAAAATTGTTTCACATAATTCTTGTAAATCAACTTGTATAAATCACAACACAAATAGTGGAAAACTTCAAAAAATTATTATTCCTTGGATTTCACCCAAAATGACCATTAAAGTTGTACATTTTCCATTAAATAGATAACAATATGAACTGCTCCAAATATCAGTTGGAATAGCTACATTGTCTTCATTATTAATATTCCCATTTTTATAGGGAATCACAAAATATGATGATAGAGATGACTTTTGGTTCATAGGTGAAGAGATGCCTAAATGTTACTGTCAGGGCATTTATAACTAGGCAAAATCTTGGCAATTGCAAAGTACAATACTCCCAGTTTATAAATGAGGAATTGAAGCCCAGATAATAAAAGTGAATTGACTCTAAATCTAATGCTAGCACTCCATGATGATTCTGTCCAATTCAAAAATGTTAAAGTAATCTTTCTTCAATAGATTTGTCATGAGATAAAGTGTGACATAATGGATAGAGAGCCAGCTTTTAATTCAACAGTGCTTGGACTTCATTTCTGTTCCTGAAATACACTGGCTGAGTGACCATGGGTAATTCACTTAAAGCATTATACAGTTTTTAAGCCTTCAATCAATCAACTGCCAGCCACTAATGAAATGTCCTTATCATTGTTCAAGATGCCAGGGATACAAAATATAAAATGACACCATCTAGGAGTTTGTATTGTTTAGTATGTCATTCATTCATATGAATAAATAAAGAAATTGTACAAAACTAATTCAATATTTATTTTGAGAGAAAATAGCTTTAATATCAGGAGATAGAAGCAAATCAGAAAACGATCTCATGTAGAAGGTGATATATGAACTGTAATATTATGAATGGAGATATGGATTCTCAGAGATGAAGGTGAGGAAAGAGGACATTCAGGATTAAAGGAAAGTCAATACAAAACATGAAATGGGAGATAGAATGTGGTGTGTAAGGAATATTCAGTAGGCCATGATGACTGAATTATAAACTATATGAAGAAGAATAACATATAATAAGCCTGGAAAGATACATTGAAGTCAGTTTTTAAAAAACTTTAAATAATAAACAAAGGAATTTTAATTTTATACAAAAGGTAAAAAGGAGTCATTGAAATTTCTTGAGAAGAGAAGTCAAATGGCCAGAACTGTGTCTCAGTAATATCCATTTGGCATCTATTTTTGGAATGAATTAAAGAAGGGAGAGATGACTTAATGGGCCTAATCAGGAAGATCTTGCAAAAGCTCTGGAGAGAAGTACTGAAAGTTGCAGCTAGAGAGGTGGTTATGTGAATAAAAAGTTAGAAGTGTTGTGGAGGAAGAATTGACAAGACTAGGCAAATAATCAAAAATGAATAGTGAAGGAATGTGAAGAGCCATGGGTGATTGCTTTCTGGGCAAATGAAAGGATATGAGCTCCCTCAATAGAAGATAGGAATTAGCAAAAGGACCAGTTTTCTAGTTTTAGGAAAACAATATTTTCTATTTTCACTCTCATATTTTGGACTCTATTAAGCATTGTTGCTTCTCATTGTACTTCTCTAGTTCCTTGTATAAATATGAAATTTTGGGAAATACATATTAAACTTTTTTTCCCTTTAGAGTCTTTTTTTCTTTGTTTATTTGTTTAAAGAAAATGTTCTGCCTAACTGTTACTTCTCTGTTGCAAATAATTCATGTTTACAGAAAGGATAAAAGAATTATTCCATCCTTATTTCATCTTCAAATTAGACAATCCATGTTTGATCATAAAGTTCATTCATTCATTCATTCATTCACTCTTTCAGCACATATTTATAGATGACCTATTAAGAATAAGGTGCTGTGCTAGCCCCTTATCTTGAAGGATTAGGCTCTAAAAAAATTCAACCATTACCATTCATGTAACGGCAATTTTTACTACCAATCTGATTTCCCCAAACAATAATCTGGGACTGAGGCCAACAAACACAGGAGTCTCTTGGTGGTAGGTGGCCATGTCACACACATTTATTTTGCTAAATTGTTTATTCATGGAATTTAAATAAAGTATTAACACTAGAAACTCCCTGAGAGGCTTAGGTGATTGTACATAGTGCAGAATGGTCCTAACACAATGATTTTGTGGGGGTGGGGTGGGGGTGGGATAAGTTCCATGAAAAAAAAAAAAACAGCTTTCTTCCTAAAGGTTCTAAATGTAATGTTACTATCTAAACGTAGGAGTTGAGCTACACAGGCTGTCATCTGTTTTCCTCTTTCCATTAAACTCAAATAACAAAGCATCAGTGAAATGTGATCACTGTAATAGAAAAATATATTATCTGCCAATTTGATAGTTATGCTTAGTTGATTAGTACTTTATGATCTCCTAGGCAGTTTTCTGGGATATATAAAATTTACAATCATAATTCATGACTATGAGAGCATATTAGTTTATATCAGGAAATAAAGAAAAATCCTCGGAGATATTTAAAGTGATATAGTTTTTGCATGATCTCTTTTTTAATTCGTTACTTTTCCTGCTAATTCATCCTGTGAATCAAATATGCTAAAGACATCATAAATGCTAAAATTTGGTCTGAAGAAATTTATTATAAACTTCAATGTAAGTTTTATGCAAAACATGTGATATTTAAATGATGACATGATGTATAACATAACAAAGTATGACAATAGAATATATCATGTATGCCATACTATAGAAGAGAAAAGCATATTTATTCCATACCATACCATACCATACTATACTATACCATACTATACCAAACCATACTATACTATACCATACCATACCAAATATAACCTAACCTAACCTAACATAATATTAACAAAACAGAACAAAACAAGACAGCATAACAGAACACAACTTTATTACAATATGATATAATCTGAAACAATATGATATGCCCTATATGATATAGTACATTAAAATATAACAATAATATGATGTAATATAACATAAAATAATATGAGATAAAGCAACATAACATAATATAATACAGAGAGGAATGTTCTAGGAATCTCCTTTTAATGCTTCATCTTGGTCAGGAAGTATCAAAGGTAATCCTGAGTAATCAAAGACTTTTAGAGCGCATGTTGTGGAAGAGTTAACCAAACTGGGAGGACTTTGACTATCAGTTCAACTATGAGCTCTTTTTGAAACATAAATGTTGAATTTTGGGAGAATACTATATTAGAAGATGAATGAAAAAGTGATGGAGCTCCTCAGCTTCTGTCTCTTAAGATGACCATCTACTAAATATGAAATGGCATCATAGCTCACTTTGCAGAGTAACTATGCAAATAAATGAGTTCAATAATAAGCATGATGTTAAATATTTTCTCTAGAAATGTGATTCTTAGAATGTCAACATTTTTATAATCTGGTCATAAGATGTGATGTTAAGCAAATTTCTTTTGGATATTACCAATTTCATATGAGAAGATTCTTGAGTGGTTTAGGTAAATTTGCGATTGTCATGTACCTTCTATGTTTTGATAATTTGCCCTTATTGGGTCAAATATAATATAAGTTTAGTAATTAGTTTGAAATAATTTTGTAAGATTAAAATACTGAATGGTATGAAACAAAGATGACACACAGAGAATTCCACTCAGCTATCAGAGTTAAATCCAGTGATTTTAAAAAAAATAATTACTTTTCTTTCTGTAAAATTTCACCTGTATTTCAGTGGGCATTTATTTGGGAGGAAGCAGTGAAAGATTATTTACATTGTTTCTCAAAGCAATGTCTCCTTAATAAATATCATCAATAATTCTCCAATCACTTAATAAACCATTAAATAGTTCATATCCATCTCTACCTCTATAATGTCCATAGTATTTTACAACTTTATTAAAAACCATCTCACCTATTCGTCTTCTACATTTGCTGCAACTATAGATCCTACAAATGTAATCTGGACCATGGAAGCATGAAAGAGCAACATCCAATTCAGTGAAAATTTGACTTAGTGTATGCTATATAATTACTAAATTCATATTTCATTCCAAACTCTTATCTCCTACCAGTCAGGGGGAAAAACCAGTAGAGTATACTCATTTTTTTCTATCAACTTTTATTGCTAACAGGACTGAAGCCTTTGATTAAGTTGGCATTGGTACAAAACTCTTTTCTATTTTCTTTCATGTTGTTCTTGACAAAACTGAATCAGTTATTCTGGCTGGTATTACTGTCTCATGTTTTTAGGCACATTCATTTATCATAGAGTAAGTCACTTTCCTGTTTTTGTTTCCACTTTCCTCTGAAAAGCACCCACAGAAACATTACAAGAATGCAAGGTTACAGCAAATAAATTCTGGGTGCCTAGCCTGTACTTTGTCTCCTCAGTCAATCTGTCCTGCAAGACATCATCTTTGAACAATAGAATTTAATGATTTAGGATGAAAGAACTGGTTCAGATAAAATTAAAAAAAAAGTTCTCTCCCACCTTTAATACCCAACCCCATATTTGAACAGAGGCCCAGTTGTAAGGTTATAGAATTAATAATTAACCATCAATAGCCTCTGGGTTCTAACAGTTGAGAAAGACTCCTAAAGTTATTTTAGGAGCTATGCTTTCTTTATTTTCCAACTATAAAACCTTTCAGTATAGAAGGCAAGAAGATCCAGATAGGAAAATAATTGTCAGTTTTGTATTTTAAGGGATTTCTGAAAAACAGAACCCTTTGTCAAGAAATTGAAGAATGAATAAACACTGTAGGTCTGAGTTTTCTCATCTTTAAGATGAGGGGGTTTGACTAGATGACCTTTGAGGTACTTTCCAGCTCTATATTTGTGATCCTTTAATCCTATTTAAAATATCAGTCCAAGTGATAAAGCAATGATTATAAATAAGACAAAATTGCTCATTTCATTCAGTCATATTGGCTTTGACTCTGCCCCTACACAAAAATGCAGTGAGTTAGGTAGTAAAATGTTATTATCTAATTTTGCATATGGGG
This sequence comes from Macrotis lagotis, assembly GCF_037893015.1. NCBI lineage: Eukaryota > Metazoa > Chordata > Mammalia > Peramelemorphia > Peramelidae > Macrotis > Macrotis lagotis. Next base: position 174,324,756 of record NC_133663.1, on the reverse strand, counting down.
GTGCTGAGGTGCCAGATGTAATTATGATGAAAGGCAAATGTTCAATTTTCATTCTTAGATCGATTATTGATCTCAATAGTTTTCTCCTTTAGGGAAGAAAGCAAGGTAAGAAAATGTATTTGGAGACACTTTTCCACCTACCTCACTGCATTGCTATGAGGAAAGCATGTTGTCAATATAAAGAATTATTGATATGGGGAAAAGGGTAGAGAGCCAGTATGACTGAGGGGAAATGAACAATTTTGCCTAGCTCTTCTAACACAACTTGAAACATCTTTTACAAAAAAAAAATCTAAATGGGATAGTTAATAAGTTAAAATAAATCATTTTTTTTCAGCTCAAGAAAATATAGGATGGCAGCAAGATAAGTCTATGTATTTTGGAGTGGGAACTGACTGGGAGTATGACTGAAGTGAAATGGATTTTAGGTGTTGAGAGTAGTGGTAGCATCAGGAGTGCCCCATGTCCAATGATGGTAAGAAAAATGAACATGTGGTCAGAGAGAAATACCTGGGCAACAATATTATATCTACCCTTTTTTAGATCGTTATGAAATGAATTACATTCCATAAAGGATCTTTGAAACTTAGATGTAGTGGATCAAAAAGCAAGTCCTAGAAACAAACAAAAAAATCCACTAAAGATAGTGACAGCAATGACACAACATACCAAACTTTAGTGGATACATTGAAAACTGTTTGAAGGAAACGTTTTTCCTAAATATTTGCATTAATAAAAGAATAAAAGATTAAATCAACAAATTTGTCATCTAAATAATAAAAACCTAGAAAAATGATGAAGCAAAAATCCCCAAATAAAAACTAAAATAGAAAATTTAAAAATTGAAGGAGAGATTTAAAAAAATGAAAAGTAAAAAGCAAACAAAACAAAACATTGAACTAATAAATCTAGGAGCTGCTTTTGTGGAAACAAAAAATAGAGATGCAACTAGAATAAAAATGAAAAGGATGAAGACACAACTAAAAAAAGACAGAATTAGAGAGATTAGAATCTATTTTGTCCAGATTTATTGCAATAAAACTAATAATCTAAATGAAACAAATATATAACCCTTAGAAGAAAAAATGAATAAATTATAAATGAGCTCCATTATCATGGGGGTAGTGTCAGTAACATATATATTTACAAGCAAATTCCACCAAACATTTGAAGAAGTGATTTCATTATCATGTTACCTTGAAGACTCATAGGGTCATTAACTTCCAGTTTCCTGATTCCAGTTTTTAAAGAATTATGTTTTTCCATGAGCTTTTAATCTCCTTTTCTATTTGAACTGATTTGTTTTCTTAGGAGTTCTTTTCTTCAATTAATTCTTATGCCTCTTTTAGCATTAAGCCAATTTTGCTTTTTAAAGTTATTTCCTTCAGTATAGTTCAGGCCTCTTTTACCAAAGTGTTAATTCCCTTTTCATAATTTTCTCACATCACTCTCATTTCCTTTCTCAACTTCCCTTATATCACTCTTCTTTGTTTCTTTAATTCTTTCAGGAATTCTTGCTGGGCTTGAATCCAATTATCATTTTTCTTTGAGGCTTTGCTTGTAGCTATATCCATATTATTATCTTCTGAACCTATATCTTAGTCTTACCTACCATTGTTGTAATTATTTTTGTTCATTTTTCTAATTCATTTCTTGACTTTGAATATCATATTAAAATTTTTCACTTGATTTAGGCTGTCTCAAACTTCAGGGTTTTTCTTGCTGTTGTTTAAAGAGGTAATTATGGGTGTTCTCCAAGTTTTATATATTTATGATGTGAAGCAGGGAAAGGTGAGGTCACCGTAGTCTGCACCCTCATTTTTGAACCAGGAAAAACCCCAATTCCCTGTAGCCATAAACTCTAGCCCTTTCCTTGCCTTGGAACAAGGACTCTTGCTTTCTTGTGACCTGCCCGCCAGGCTTCTCTTCAAACTGGAACAAAGACCAAATGTGGGCAAGAGTTGCTGATCAGTGCCAGCTGTACCCAACACCATCAAAGAGTCCCCTGCAATCTTATTCTAATCAGCTGTCCAACCCCCCTTACTTTCCCTAAACTGGAAGCTCTTTCTGATGCAATCACTCAGGACTCTGCTATGTGTATAGGCTGTGGATACATTTCCACTCCAGTGTCACAGACGCTCTCACTCACCTCTAGGGTTTTCTTATGCTGAAAAAATGTCTTACTCTGACCTTTTGCTGATTCTGTTGCTCCAAAATTTGATTTGACTCATTATTTTAAGGTTGCTTGGAAGGGATTGAAGGAGTTCAGCCAGATTTCCTCTAATCCATTACCTTGGCTTGTCCCCTCTAGAGAAATGCAAATTAAAAACCCTAAGGTATTGCCTTGTAACCATCAGCTTGGCTGTGATAATAAAGAAAAATGACAAGTTTTGAAGGGGATGCAGGAAAATAGGTTCATAAATGCACTATTGGTGGAGCAGTGAGCTAGTCCACAACTGTGAACTGTTCTGGAAAATAGTTTGGAACTATGTCCAAAGGGAAATAAAAACTCTCTATATATCCTTAAGTATAGCAAAATGGACACTAATTTTTGACTCCAAGAAGATGAAATAAAAAGAAAAAGGACAAACTTTATCTATAGTTATTTATAGCAGTTCTTATTTTTAGTGGCAAAAAAATGGAAATTGAGGGGATACTCATCAAGGGAATGACTGAATAAATTATGATATATGGATGTAATAGAATACTACTTTGACATAAGAAATGATGAAGGGGATGGTTTCAGAAAAAAAAAAACTCATACAAAATGAAGTAGGTAGAAACAAAACAACGTGCATAATAACTGCAATATTGTAAGAACAATCAACTAAAAAATTCTTAGTGAATCTGATCAGTGCAATGATCCATCACAGCTCAAAAAAGACTCATGATGTAAAGTGCTATTCATCTTCATATAGAGAGCTTATGTAGTCGGAGTGCAGATTGAAGCAACTTTTTTCCTTTATTTTTCTTGGTTCCTCCCATCAAATGTCCAACTATGGTTAAATTGGAAATATGTTTTTCACGCTTGTGTGTATAGTTGGAATTGTATTTCTTGACTTTCAATAGAGGATAGAAGGAGGGAAGAAAGTGGAACAAAAAATAAAAATAACATAAAAAAGAAAAAGAAAAGCTGTTGTTATTACTTCCAAGGAACAGATAAATGTTTAATCTTACTTATATCTGCCCCAGGATTTAGGATTAGGCTTTGTAAACAAGAGGTGCTCAGTAAATGTTTATGGGTTGAATGCATTATTAGTCTTAGAATTTGATATACATGCATCAATAGCCCTAAAATTCTGTTGTCTAAACAAATAAGTTAAAGTTATACTTTTAAGGTAGTTAGAAAAGTAAGAATTCCTATTAGCTTTTAGAAAAAGTTTAAAGATGCAGCACTCAAAAACATCTTTGAGACAGTACTATAGGCAATAAAGGAGAATTTTTAAATCTTTTTTATCTTTAACTGTCAACTGATCTACAAATGCTTAATGAATGAACATGTTTACATTAATAAACAATGATATTCTTAGTTGTAACTTAAGTAAGTTCACTTAGGTATGAACTTAAACCGATAACTATTTCAATATAATTGGTTTCCTTTTGTAATCTTTTTTTTTCATGCATTATAAAGGTGAACCTGGAAAGGGATTCATAGAATTCATTAGAGTGACAAAAGGATTAATAACATATCACAAACTGTTTTTCTAGATATAGTCATCTAAGTAGTTGTAGCATATTCAATAGTTGAAAAATTAGTTTCAGTTTTCTGTGTGTGTGTGTATATGATCACTCAACAAACATTTATTAAGCATACAGACACACAACACACTATATATATGTGTGTATATATATAATTTAAATAACATATAAGAGCCAGTATTGAGTGAAGTTTACTATAAAGTCACATTTTACGACTAACTGACTTTAGGTCCTTGATCAAATCATATAAAATCTCAATGTTCTAGGTAAAATTCTAAAGTAGAGAAGGCAGTGACCTCTATCATTAATAGAGAGAATTTGTGAAGCTACAAGTTCAGGTCATATTTTACACACACACACACACACACACACACACACACATGAATACATCACGCATACACATTTATTTATGAATATGTATGGACTATTTATGGGATATAGATCTATGCATGTTTGTGTGTTTATATGCATGTACATACTTGCAGGAGTCACTGTCTGCTTCTTTGTCTGTCTATCTCTTTTCTCCTCTGTCTCTCCATCTCTGTCTCTGTAGGTCTTTGCTTTTCTTTTATGTGCTCTCATTCTTAACTTTCTATAGCATTATATTACAAAGGAATTAGAATGGCTCTTATCCTAGGATCCCTGATGTTATCTTTCAAAAGTATTTTGATAACTATATTATAGTATAATTAGCTTACTTTTTATACTATGTATTTTTAAATGCATTTTAAAAAGTGATTCTGGGAAGAGTTCCATAGGTTTCATATGTTATTCAAAGAATAAAAGAGATGACTAAGGTTAATGACCCTTGGGCTAGACCAAGGAATCAGGGGAACTTTTGATTCAATAACTAGTTTGTATATGTTTACTCAGGCTGCTTGTTAGGTAATAGAGTTCTAAGACTTATGATAAAAATGAATAGAGTGTTGACTAAAAATGACCTTACATTCATTCAACATACATTATTTAGAATACCTTTTAGATGCAAAGTCCTTTGTTAAATCCTGGGGCAGATATAAGATTTAGATTTAGATTTAGATTAGTCCATCTTTTTAGCAATGACAATAAATGAAAATTATATTTACATAGTGCTTCTAAGATTTAATTTTTTTTACTCCCATAACCTCATGAGTTATATATATATATATATATATATATATATATATATATATATATGTATTTATATTGAAAATACTATTTCACACATGGTGAGACTGAGATTGAAAGAGGTCCTTTGTCTTAATTGTCCATGACTACGTGGCTAGTATGTAGGGGAGATGAGCTTTGAGGTCATTCCTAGCTTCATCTTCCCATTAGCTAAAAATGGAATGTGCTCTAGTCATTACCATAGTTATATCTATTCTAAACAATGCTTATTAATGATGTGTTATTCATTCATTTAGCAAACATTAAAGGCCTATTAATTACAAGACACTCTCTCATATGCTTGAGAAAATACGGAAATAAAGACACTATTCTTGCCCTGGGGAGCTTGGAAAGTGAGAAAGGGGGTGAAGCCTGTACCCAGACCAAAAATATTCAGAAAAAGGATATGAGTACCCTCACTAATAAATTTGGAGGGACAATTTTATAAGTTATATATTTAATTTCTTCAACTCTTGCAAAATAGATGTTTAGGTGCTTAAAAACATGCCTATGTATTCTTATCTTTTTTGTTTTCTCTTTCTTTTTTTTTAATTTTCTTTCTAGATATTCTTTCCCACCCAACACTAACACCTTCAAAATGTTTGCCTTTCCCTAAAAATGGTTGGACACTGTTTTTACAGGTCAGTAAGAAAAGTCATAATTAACTTTGGATTTTTTATTTGATAAAATGGAATTTTTTTTCTTGAGGGATGGTGGTGATCTTCATACTGAAATGTCAATTGTATCAATTCAGGTTATCAATTATTTTTAAAAATGTTTAATACATGCTAGGTAGATGAGGATACAAATAAAGGCAAAAAATAAAGTATTTGCCTTTGAGGAACTCACTTTCTAATACAGTAAGGAAACTTGCAAATAAATAAGTACAGATAAGCTATATATATGTATATATATTTATGTATATACACATATAAAATATATAAATATATGATGATGTGTATTATATATATCATATATGTATTATACATATGCATATACATAAAACACACACAGACACACATTGTAAATTGGAAATTTTCTCAGCACAAAGGTTCTGACATTGAGGTGGATGGGGAAGAAAGCCTGCTTTCACAAATATATATATATGCTAATTTTGCAGTTTTTTGTTGGGAAAAAGTTAACATTGGGGGTGGTAAGGATGTGCAATGGACAGGGTTCTGGAGTCAGGAGGACCCAAGTTTAAAACTGACCTCTGACACTTAATATTTATTGGTTGGGTAACCTTGGGCAAGTCACTTAACCCTATTGTCCCAGAAAAACAACAACAAAAAAGAAATCACCCCCCCCCAAATTAACGATACCAACAATAGGAATTATGCATTTATCAGGCATTTTAAGATTTATACAGCCTTTTCATCAAATTGATAGTTCCATTTCAAATTGCTTTTATTTCTGTTTCTATTCAATATAAGAATTGATTTTTTAAAAACTGGCTTCTTCAGAATATTAATATCTAATGTTAATATGGTACTTTAAAATTTACAATGAATTTTTCAAACACAAGAACAGTTTGAGACTGATACCAACCCTGTTAGGTTAATTTTTGTTGTTCAGTCAATTCAGTTGTATTTGACACTTTGTGATCCCATTTGGGAATGTCTTGGCATAGATACTGGAGTGGGTTGCTATTTCCTTCTTCAATCTTATAGAAAAATAACATTACCTATATTGTTATACCTCTTTACTATGTAAAAATTGAGGCCTAATAAAGTTAAAAATCTGTTAAAATTGGAACCCAGGCTTTCCTGACCTCAATTCCAGTGCATTTTTTTAAAAAAAAAATTTACTCCATGCTGTTTATTTGTATATAGACATAATATATAAAAACAAAATTATTTGTATTGAAAGGTTTTTGGAAATCATATGAAGGGGCTCTAAGCTATCAGACTGATTAATGAAAGACTTTTTTTTGTTTGTTTTGCCACGAATATGGATGCTTTGAAAATATTTTTTCTGGAAATGCATTTTCAATTTTACTTATTTTTGATAAAAAGAAAAAGATTACTCCCGCATCCAAACTGATTCCCAGTTTTAAGTGAGGCACCTTGGGAGGTTCCATTAGTTCTTGTAGGCCACCAGAGCACTATTTAGTAAATTGCAGCTTCAGTGAATTAAACAGAACTCTGGGGATCCCAAAGACCTAATGTAGCTTCCCAAGGTACTAAATTTATAAGCAAGGAGTAAGTGAACTACTGCAAGTGACTAACTCAACCAAAAGTATTAACTTCCTCAAGCTTTAGCAAAGAGTTCATAGTTTAAATCAAAGCATTCTGCTGCAAAGCAATTTTTGTATTTACTCATTTTGGCATATTCAGTTTTAAAGGATTGTTACTTTAAAAAAAAAGAATTGTCAACACCAACAGCTATTTGATTCCTTAAGAGATTAAGATGAAATATGCCCCAAATTTCCATCAATAATAAATCCTTAACTGGAATTATAATGAGCCATGAGGGAAAATCATTTTAGTGGAAAATAAGAAAGCTAAACATTAACTGCTAGAGTTGCTTTGTACCTTTTTTCCCCCTCCAAATTCCTCCTACATGATATCATTCCCAGTATATTTTCAAATACATATTTCTAAAGAAATTACTTTTTGCTTAATATTAAATCCTAGGCAATTAGATGCAAAACTGTGGGTGAAGCAACATTAATGTTGCCAATTTAAACACAGAGAAGCAAAACACTTCAGGAATTGAAATTCTGACAGCAACATTAACTCCACAAGCTGAAAATACAAATAGTGCATACATACATAATTCCCTTTCTATATATGTTGCATACATATATATATATATATATGTATATATAATTTTTATAGTAGCTAAGGAGATTTAAGCACTATCTATGAATTACAGATCTCATATCACCCTGTTAGTGATAGTAGCAGTGAAAACCCTCGTTTAATCCTGGTTTTCTGAGGTTTGGGGGTGGAAAGTAAGAAGCAAATCTTACAGTGTCCCTCTAGATCAGAGCTTAATAAGCTTTTTTAGTGTCATAAGCACCTTTGGCAGTCTGCTGAAGTCTATGGATACCTTTTCAGTGCATTTTTTCTAACATATTAAATTTAAAATGAAACCAATTATATTAAAATTAAACAATCAGAATAATAAAAAATGTATGATTTAATAACATTTGACCTTTTTATTAATGTATCATATAACAAGATGACATTTAAAAATAGATATGTAAAAGTTAAGTTTTATCTTTTAAAGACATATCAGCTGAAGGTTGTCATTGTTTGGCTTGAATAAGAACATTAAAATATAGGATGATCCTTTACAAGACAATGTGCATATATTAAGGTAATATTGGATATCTAATTAATTTCTATTTTTTGGTGGGGGGAGGTTAAAATTCTGATTCACAGGAGAAACTAGAATTTCATACAACTTTTTGAATTAGGTTGCCATAGTAATGTTTTTCCTGTCAAGATCAATTTGTATGAATCAAATAAATGAATGAAAACAAAACAAAACAAAAAAACAACTCTCTAATCACAGAACTTAACTTTTAGTGATATAGTTATTTCAAGGAATAGATTTTTTTGAAAATGCCTTGTAGCTCAAATGATTTTTTTTATTATAAAGACCTTTTATCAAAAAGAGTAAGGCATTTTCACTTTTACAGTTTTACAAAATGTGAACAGTAAAAACAACTTCTGTATATTGAACAAGAAGCGATCATGAATAGGCCATATTTGAAACTAAGATAGATGTCTGAGTAACTAATACAAAAAACATGATCCCATTTGGTGGAAAAATCACTTCTAGGCACAAGTAGGAAGAATGACTTATCTTGTCTAATAACTAGGGATTTCAAAATGCTGATGAATCTACAACCACAATATAGTAAGAAAATCTTGGTGATCTCTATTGGTGGAAAAGTCATGACTATTTCTCATACTATGGTAGATATTGCATTCATAATTGAAGAAACTAAATTTTAGTTTGATTTTAGTGAAATTAAAGTTTTTTTTCTTTTAAACTAAGTTCATGGAAATTTGATCTAGAACAAACTTCAAAACACTTTTCTTAGGTATGACAAACTCATTACTCCAAAACTCCTTTATATGCAGAATTGCTTCATAGCAGAGCTGAATTTTTCTCAGGTGAATGGAGAAGCGAGTTATTCAGCTATGTGAGAATTTAAAAAAGGATAATCAATAAAGTGTGTTACTCCTGTGACAAAAACAGATTACAAAGATAACATGCTTTAAAATCCAGAGGGGGTCTTTGGTGCCAAGATGGCAGAATTAGGAAGTAGTCCCTGCATCCCTCCCAAATTCTCCTCTAAACAACTACAAAAGCACCTCCTAGAAATGGTCTAGGAGCAGGGAAGCAGCTGATCAGGACACCAGGAAAGGTCTGTCTCTCTGATGTTCAGGGGAGCAGTAGCAGCAGCAGCAGCAGCAGCAGCAGGAAGCCTTCTGCAAACCAGATGCCTCCTAGGCAAGTGAGCTATCTGCATAGTGTGACATGTTCACACCCCACACTCCACACTTTAGCAGAAGTCACCATCCGCATCAAAATTATTCCTCCAGGACCATTGACCAGAAAGACTATAAACCATAGCAACACAAGCAGCAAGGCTGCAACTAAACCCCACAATCAAAAAAGGTCAATAAGAATCTCCCCATAAACCACTCCAGTACCAGCTAGAAGGGAAATCTAAAGTCCAGAGGGGAAAAAAAAACCCCAAAACAAAACCATGCAGCTAAGCCCTGAATTTCAGTGAAAGCCAGCATTAAGATCTAGAGACTCAGCATAAAAAGCATGGGACATTGCAGGATCAGACCCCAAATTTCACACGAAGACAACAAATCATTTTAAAAAAGCAGAAAAGTGAACCAAAAAAAATCAAAAATCAAAAAAAAAAAACTTAACTATAGAAATTTGCAATGGAGATAGTGAGGATCAAGGGATAAACTTAGAAGAGGATAATGTTGTAAAAATGGCTGCATGTTAAGCCTCAAGAAAAAAATGTAATTTGGTCTTAGTTTCAAAAGGAATTCTCTAAGAACTGTAAAAGAATTTTAAGATGGAAATGGGGGGGGAAGAAGGAAAATGGGAAAAGAAATGAGAATAATGCAAGAGATTCATAAAAGAAGAACCAATAATATGGGAAAAGATCTGCAAGCATTTATCAAGGAAAATAATGCCTTAAAAATAGAATTGGCTAGGGGCAGCTAGGTAGCGTAGTGGATAAAGCACTGGCCTTGGAGTCAGGAGTGCCTGGGTTCAAATCCGGTCTCAAACTGAGACACTTAATAATTACCTAGCTGTGTGGCCTTGGGCAAGCCACTTAACCCCATTTGCCTTGCAAAAACCTAAATAAATAAATAAATAAGCAACAAACTAATAAATAAATGAATGAATGAATAGAATTGGCCAAGTGAAAAAGAAGTAAAAGAAAAATCCACTAAGAAAATAATTGCTTAAAGTTAGAATTGAACAAACAGAAACTAATGATTCTATGAGATTTCAAGATACAAGAAAATAAAATTTTAAAAAGTAGGAAAATAGGAAAAAAAATATGAAATTTTTCATAGAAAAAAACAACTAATCTAGAAAATAGATCAAGAAAGGATTATTTTGTATTACCTGAAAGTCATGATTTAAAAAAAATCCTGGATATCTTTCCAAAAAATTACCCAAAGAAAGGTTCCCTGATATATTAGAACCTAAGGGCAAAGTAGAAATTGAAAGAATTTACTGACCACTGCCTGAAAGAGATCCCAAAATGAAAACTCTCATGGATATCATAACTAAATTCCAAAACTCACAGATCAAGGAGGAAGTATTGCAAGCAACCAAAAAGAAACAATTTAAATTTTGTGGAGTTACAGGTGGAATTACACAGGGTATGGCAGTTTTCAACATTAAAAAAAGAAAGGGCTTAGAATATGATATAATGGAAGGTAAAGGAGTTAGGATTATGACCAAGAATCATCTAGCCATCAAAATTGAATATAGTCCTTACAGGAAAAAAAATAGCTATTTAACAAAATAGAAAACTTTTAAGCATTACTAATTAAAAGATAAGAGCAGGAAAAAAATGACTTCCAAATATAAGGGAAACATAAAAATGTAAAAAAAAAAAGAAGAAATAGGAAAACAAAACTTCCATAGTTTAAACTGTTTCTATTTCAACATGGTAAGATATATTGATAACTCTTAACAACTTTATTACTTTCAGAGCAATTAGAAGGTGTATATGAAACCAGAGGGTGTGAATATAAGATGACTTTCATGGTATGATACTCCCTCAAAACAAAATAAAAGGAAAGGGAAGAAAATTGCATAGAAGAAAGAGGGTGGAGATTGAATGAAATTACTCCAAATTAAAAAGATTTATATAAAAGTTATTCTAACTTATACAAAAGTTTATACACATTCAAAAGCTTATATAAAAAATTGAACATATCTTAGGACACAAAAACATTACAACGAATTGCACAAAAGCAGAAATAGCAAGCTCATCTTTTTTTCAGATCATAATACATTAAAAATTACATTCAATAATGGACAGTTGATCAAGTAGGACAAAGAACAAACCATAGAAATATTCAAACATTTAATTAAATAATATGACAACAATGAAACAGTAATATCAAAATTGATGCTATGACACCAAAGCCTTACTTTGGGGAAAATTTATATCTCTCTAATTGATTACATCAATTAAATAAAGAAAACGATCAATGATTTGAGCATGCAGCTAAAAAAACACTGAAAAAAGAACAAATTAAAAATTACCAATAAAACACCAAATTAGAAATCTTGAAAAATCAAAGTATAAAAATTAAATTGGGCAGCTAGGTGGTCCAGTGGATAGAATACTAACCATAGAATCAGGAGGACCTGAGTTCAAGTTTGAATTCAGTCACTTGATCTCGGGCAAGTCATTTAACCCATTGCCCCAATAATTAAAAAAGAAAAGAAAGAAAAAAGAACTAACAAGTAAAAGTATAAGTTGAAAAAATTATTTCAAAAAGGAAAGATGAAATTCAAAAATGAAAGGGATGAACTACCACCAATGAAGAGCAAATTAAAAAATCATTAGGAGCTAATTTGCCCAATTATATGCCAGTAACCTTGACAATTTACATGAAATGAATGAATAGCACAAAAATATAAATTATCCAGAATAACAGAATAAATTAAATATTTAAATAAATTCTAATATTAGAAAACAATATTTGAACAAACCATCAATGAACATCCTAAAAAAATCCCCAGGATCAGATGAATTTTCAAGCAAATTCTATCAAATACTTGAGGAATTCATCCCAATATTAAAAAAAAAATTATTAGGAAAAATTGACAAAGGAGGAGTCTTACAATATTTCCAGTATAATATCTAAACTAGTAAGTGCCAAAACAGGGAAAGAAGTTTAACAACTAATTTCTGTAATGAATCTTGAAAGAAAAAAATTTAATAAAATACTAGCAAAGAGTGTGCAGCAATACATGACACAAATTATAAACTATGACTAGGTAGAATTCATATCAGGAATGAAGGGTTAACTGGATATTATGGAAATGATTTAGCATATCTATTTTCATGATAAAATCAATAGAAATAAAAAAATATCTCAATGGGTACAGCAAAAGCATTTGATAATATGCAGTAACCATTCCTCTTAAAAACACTAGCATTAAAAGGAGCTTAACCATCTATGAATGGGGATAATTTAGAAGCTTTCCTAGTACAAACAGGGTTTCACAAGGATGCTCATTATTAACTCTATTACTTAATATTGTACTATAAATGTTATTTAAAGGAATAAGAGAAGAAATTAAAGTAATTTGAATAAGTATTGAGTAAACCAAACTATTGCTCTTTGAGGATGATATGATATAATAGAAGATCTTAGAGAATCTATCAAAAAACTACTTAAAAGACTTCAACAAAGTTGATTTTTATATATTACCAACAAAATCTAGTAGCAAAAGATAGAAAGAGAAATCCCATTTAAAATAACTGTAGACAATATAAAATTTGGGGGAGTCCCCCTGCCAATACAAACCCAGGAACTAGATGAACACAACTATAAAACAGTTTTTTACACAAATAAGGTCAAATCTAAACAATTGGAAAAGATACTAATTGCTCATGGATTGGCAATGTTGGATGTTGAAGAATATGTGGGACAACTGGAGACACTTGGTAAAGTTCTGAACTGATCCTATCATTCTGAAGAGTAACTTGGATCTGTGCTCAGAGGGCTATAAAACTGTACATACACTTTGATCCAACACTACTACTGCTAAATGTATATCCCAAAGACATCCAGAAAAGCAGGGAAAGGACCTCTTTGTACAAAAACATTAGTTGCAATTCTTTTGCTGATGGCTAAATTAAGGAATGGCTAAACAAGCTATGGTAAAGTATGATGAAATGAGCAGTAAAAAATGGCAGGTAGAATGATTTCAGGGGAAAAAAAACCCTGAAAAGATGTAAACTGATGCATAGAGAAATAAAACATCTAGGAGAGTATTATACACATTGAACAGTGATATTGTTTGATGAAGAACTGTGAAGCTTTACCTCCCCTTAGCAATACAATGGTCCAAGCTAATTTCAAAGGACTAATGATGAATTTCTTCTTTCCTTTTTTAAATCAATTTTTCCTATATGCCTCTATAACACATTAAAGCATGCTATTTTGCACTTTCTTTCTTTTGTTTTTCTCTTTTAAATGTTTTACATGATTTTACATAATCTTTATTAGATTACTTTCCTTCTCAAGGAGGTGAGAGGGAAGGAACACAGGGAGGTATTGAATTTGTATTTTAAAAATTTTAAATAAATATTACAAAACTAAGCAAAAACACAGAGGAGACTATCAAACACATGGCTGTCTTTTATTTTCTTCAATATTCTTTTTGTGGTGGTTTGTTCTAATTTTTCTTTTAAAATTGCCTCAACAACTATAGTTAGAGTACAAAAAAGCTGAAAGGATAAAAAAAAAGGTGAAAGCCCTTTAAATTATATATATATTAATAGAGAGAGGTTATGATAGGATAGAAGAAAAAATAATCTGAGTTGAAACAAACTTCCTAGCTACTGTCTAAGTATTTTTGTTTATACTTTGTTTAAATATCACCTGGGAAGATACTCTGAAGCAGTCCATTTAATTTTGGGATAATTTTAATTGTTAAGAAAATTTCTTTTATTCAATCTCAATTTGATGTGCTAGTTTTCTCAACCATTTCTTCTAGTGATGCTCCTTAAAGTTGTAAAGTTTAATCTATTTTTCATATAACATCCCTTAAAATGTCCTTGTCACCAATCATCATCTTATTAAGCCTTTAGCTTTAATCTCTATTTCCTTCAAACAATCCTTGTATGACAAACACTATATTTTTATGTAAATATGTCTTCATTGATGTTTTCTATTTCTTAATCTTAATAATTATCCCAATTATTACTCTGAAAAATTCTTCCAAATGCCCTTCACATTTAACAAAAATTTATTTGAGGAAATAGTAGGGGTTTTTGGATAATAGTGTTTTTTCTCTTACTTTTTTTTTATTATTTTCTCAATTACATGCAAAGAGCAATTTTTAACATTTGTTTTTTAAATTTTTAACATAAATTATTTCCTTCACTTCTCTTCACCTTCCTTGAGAAGGCAAGTGATTTGATAAAGATTAAACCTGTGCAATCATGCAAACATTTCCATATTAACCTATATACCATGACCTCAAGACCTTTCACCATCCAATTTATTCTTTTGTGAATGTTCTTCTTTATATCAATAATCTTCTTAAAATTCCAAACTTCAAAGTCATGTTCTAGATGAAGTTTAGCTATTGCAGAGAATATTGTTCAAATTGTTCGGTATGAAATACACTATGAAATATATTGAATTGATAATGTACAATTAACATTTAGAAAAAAAGATTATTCAGGGGCAGCTAGGTGGAGCAATGGATAGAATAATGGCCTTCCTATCAGGAGGACCTGACTTCAAATTTCGTTTCAGACACAATAATTATCTGGTCTTGAGTAAGTCACTTAAACCCTATTGCCTTAAATTTAAATGAATTAAAATTGATTATTTGTGTATTGACTTGTAAAATTGACTATGTATAAAATATTAAAAATGACAGAAAGTCAACCCAAGATTACATGATAAGATATGTAGTGGCAATATCATCATTTATATCTCCTTCTATAAGATTTATTTATTGTTCTCTTCACAATGAGGGTTTCAATGTTTGAATTGATGGTGAAGGAGGAAGAAACAGCTGATGTCTAAACATGGTCAAATGTTTTTATTATCAATATTATTCAATGAAAATGAAAAAAATTCCTCCCTCTGTACCCCCCCAGCCCAAGTATGTAATTATTATAGTCCAATATTCAATGCAATGCAATTATAAAGAAATAAAAAAGAAGTGAGTAATCCTTTGAAATTCTATTGTTTCAAGATTTAACTTTTATCCTTTAATTGGGCTTCTTTTGAGTTTTGGAAATGTAATTTCAAATTCAACCAAAGTGGTAGAATTTTTTCCTTAATGCTTTTATCTATTTGAATGCAAGAACAAATTGTACTATAGAAATGGCTGAAAAGAAGTCTCATGAAATTTGCTTTTGTTTATGCTGATTCACTTATGCAGATACAAAAGATTAAAAGAAATATTTCTGCTAATTTCTTCCATAAATTTGTGGGACACATTGGCACAAAATTAGGGAATAATACATAAAATGTGTTATATGGCTGATGATAAACATTTATGATTAAAAGATGCAGTATACAATAGAGGAGAGATAGCTTGCTTTAAACCAGGAATACCTGGTTTCAAGTGCTTCCTCTTTCACATACTATCTGTGTGACCCTGGCATGTCTGGCAATTTCCCAATGCTCTAGGAAACTCTCCAGGATTATAAATAGTAAAGCAGTTGCCAACTTGCATTGGTAGAAAGAATTTTCTCAAGTTTACTGTAGTGATGAGATCACAAGTTCATGCTATCCATCTCCTCCTTCTCTTTTTCTCATCACATCTCTCTCTCTCTCTCTCTCTCTCTCTATGTATGTATATATATATATATATATATGTATGTATACATACACATGGCTATGTACATGTGCACATGTATACATTCACAGTTAAATAATCTATGCATGCTTAAACATAGACATGCATTTGTATATACAAATACATAATTATGGGTAGCACTACTATGCAGAGATAAATTATTTTGATTGCCTTACTACCACTTTTTAACATAAATTTCAGTTATATTTTAGTCAAAGTGTGGCAGTGCCACATAGCCGACAAAACTAAACACCTTCAGGCATCTTCAAAGCAAACTAATCCTGTCGTAGATTCAAAGAGAGTTCCAAGGACCAACAATATAGTTTATGTAAATGGGAATCCTTTCAAAAGAAATCATATGGTAAAGCATGTTGACCATCCTTTAGAGCAGCATTTCTGGGTTATCCCAGGTTCTTCCCTTAAAAAAATGCTTCTTGGGGGCAGCTAGGTGGTGTAGTGGATAAAGTACCGGCCTTGGAGTCAGGAGTACCTGGGTTCAAATCAGGTCTCAGACACTTAATAATTACCTAGCTGTGTAGCCTTGGGCAAGCCACTTAACCCCATTTGCCTTGCAAAAAGCTAAAAAACAAAACAAAAAATGCTTCCTTTATTTCCACAGTACTTGCTCTTGCCAAAGTCTGGGATGTGCTTCTCCAGGAACTGAAGGACTAAAAACCTGTTTTCAGGATATGACATATCAAGGTTCCATTTTGATGCACCCTAAATTATAATATTAGAACAAAAGTTGAGAATTGTTTTTGAACAAAAATAGGAAGATAAAATGTTTGTCTTTGAAATTAATGATAGCTAAGATATGGGAAAGCATTTAAGTTTTATTGAAAGGTGATTAAGTCATTCTCCTTATTCAATGGGTTATATACACTTCACTAGAATATGTGATAGGCCAATAAGATGCTAGTGTTAAATTTAAAGTGGCACACCGAGAATGTTCTTAGAATATTTGCATAGTCATGAATTTTCTTGGAGCACACTTGGGTAAATAAAATTTACCCAAGCTGAGGAGTGAAGTTGTTGAAGCAAGCCCTGCCTCTGGCTAACCATTTTCCTTTAATATACTTATACATATTTTGAATAGTTTCTAATTTTCTTTTCAAAAATAGGAAGAAATTATTTTTCAAACATAGTTATACTTTCCAAGATGATTTCATTTTATTTTCTGAAGGAGTATGTGTGATAGGTTTTGTGGTGAGAGTTGAATGGGGTGGGGTGCTGACTGGTACTCATGGAATTCAAAATAATTTTCTTAAAGGAGCTTCTCCCTTAAATGAGAGCCTATTTTGATTGCAAAGTGTGTAACAATTTTTTCCAGGTACTTTTTAATATACATGTTCAATCTGGCTTATAAATAAGGTTATCATTAAAACATGTTTGAAAATTTAATTGATGCTCTAATTGGGCTTCACAAGTCTAAACCAGCTTTCCCAAATATGCAGAGATTAAGCATTTCTGTTGTTTTGAGACTTGTTCTTTGTAGGTATTTGTGCTATTTAGTGACATTGTCCTGCTTTGTAAGAAGTCTTTTGGTTTTTTGCATCTCATTTATCTATAGATCACAAACCAAAAAATAGCCTTCAGAGATACACCACAGTTCAAATTTTAGATTACATATTATTGTTCTTTTGACAACAACAATAACATACTAGAGGTAAAATTCTGAAATAATTCTATTCACTCTTATTTTATAATATTTAAAATAAATTATTTGATTTTTATCAGTCCACAACTATAAATTTAATTATTTGCAATAAGGATAGGGGAAAAAAATAATGTATCCAATATCTTTATTGGAAAGGCCATCAGTGGAAGTCATCTAGGAGGCTCTCTTTATAAACAAGTATCATCTCTATGATTGCTCAGTAATTCATCATGTACTTTGAGGTTTTGAGAGAATTATTTTCTTTTTGCATTTGTCCAATTGTATTTTCTAATGATTTGTTTTCTTGTTGCAAGGTGTTAATTTCTCTTCCAAATTTTCCAACTAATTTTCCAGCTCCTTCCTTATTTGTTCAAGGAAGGATTTCTGTGCTGGAGAGCAAGTAATATTCTCCTCAGGGCTTCTAGGTCTTTCTGAGTTAGTGTCTTTTCCTTCCAAGAATTTTTCTATGGGTGCTCCTTTGCACTGGTCTTTTTTCATTATCCTAAAATCTTGTGTTGGGGAGGGGTTGGTTCACAGGGATTTGGTGTTGGGATACCTAGAGGCTTTACTCACTGAATGTAATGTCTCCAGATGGCAGTAGGGGGTGCTGGTTGCTTTCTCTAGAGTGTCTGTGATCTTGATTGAGGGCCTCTCCCTTGACCTAGAGCAAATGATTGAAGTTGTTAAATACTTTTGTCTTCAATTAGTGGTGGGCTCTACCCTGGGGTAAAGTCATCCCTCTCCCTATAGTCAGCTGAGGTGGTTCTGCTGTTTGGCCTTACCCTGGGGCAGAGGTGGACTATCATTGTATTTGTTCTGGGAAGAGGTGTCAGCTTAATTGGAGGTGTGGACTCTGAGTTCCTCAGGACCAGAGGAGTCCAGGGATCACTGTCTGCAGCTCTCCCACATGGGAACTTTCCTTCTAGCCCTGCAGGCAAGGTCTCAAGGGTCAGTGCTGACACCAATACTTCTGCTCCCTAGTTGACCCAAGCCCCCATGGTCTATCAGGCTCTAGCTCCAGGGCTCATCAAGCAGGTCAGGTTCTTGGACCCTCAGGCTCCCACACTCCACTAATCCACTAATCAGGCTAATCCTATGCTGATCCAGGCTCCCAAGCTCTCACAGGTTGGTTGATCCTGGCAGAGTGTAGCTTCTGTGCCCGGACTCACCCACGATCTTGGAATTCAGATTCTGAGGTGGATGTTCTTCTCCTTGCTTTTCTTTCTGGGTTTTGTCAATCGGATTTCTGTTAATAGGTTTGTTTCATATTATTTATAAGGGAAGATAAGGAGAATTTCGAACTGTGCCTATCTTCTTTCTGCCATTTTGGCCAGAAGTCCCCTCCTGATAATTTTTAAAGTTTTGTAAAGAATTTGTAAAACTAGATTTTCACTTCATCCAATCCTTCTTCTGTAGAACAACTTTAAAAATTATTGGGAGGACACAATCAAGTATACCACTCCTCCCCCCCAACCTACTTCTCTTCTACAGATTCAATATTTCAATACCCACATTTTCATCTTTCATTCTTCACATGAATTTGTCTCTTTATCAGTCATCCTTTGAGTTTTTTCCAGTTTGTAAAATCTTTAAATATGGCACCTATAACTGAAGGCAATAAGTCAAATATATAGATTGATAAGAGCAGAACACTTTATTTCTCAGACTATTTTTCAAATCAACCATTTTCCATATTCATATTTTGTATTAAATTTCCTATTCATATTCAATATCTAATAGAACTATATATGAATAAAATGGATTTTAGTTAATATCTACCCTAGGACTTCTTAATTTGAGGTTTGTGAGTTTTTAAAAAATATTTTGATAATTATAATTCAACAGAATTGATTGTAATTCTATATATTTTATTTTACTCATATTTAAGATAAGCAAAAGATTCTAAGAAGTGGAGGTGAGGTGGAGGAAATTCTAGGTTTAGAAAACCATTTACTTTAAAGCTGAAAGAGACAGTGGCAAGTTTGGGTAATAGTTTAGTTGCAGCAGCCAAGTTCCCAACTTCTATACCACCGACTCTAAACAAAAGCATCAGAGTTGAGTTTTAACAAATTTTCCAAAATTTGAAAGGAATTCAAAAACTCCTACAAAGTCTTTTAATCTTTTTATTACATAAAAGTTTCAAATTTTGACAGAAAGTTCACCATTTAAAGTATTCATATAAAACTCTAATCTACATGTATTTCATTAAATTAAGAACTTTATATATAAAAGATAAAACCATTGGAATTTTGTACCTCTATATGAAAATCAATTGTTTTTAATTAAGGAAAATAATTTATTCTAAAACCCAGAATTGAATTGAGTTCAGTGGATTGAATTAGCTTCAACTAATTGGTATTTTATGCCCTGCATTTGTTTCTGTTGTCTTTGGTCTGTTCCCACTGTGTCTGTAAAACCATAGATAAGCAGCGAGCAGCAGTAGTTTTAAACCACCACTGGAGACCAGAGAGAAGCTCTCTTTCTCTTCTTTGAAACTGATAACCTCTTTCCCTTAAACAGCAGGGATTATCAATTCAGCCCTTCCCCTGGCTCTAGATAAATTCAAGAAGGGCACAAAACTGCAGATCATTTAATGGGGAGATCACTTAATTTTATGCTTTGCCCTTCAAGTTCACCTGCCCTCTCTACAGTGAATTATAAACCAAGAGAATGAATAACAAACCAATAAAAAGGACCTTAGGGATTATCTCATCCAGGGCTTCTTAAAATAGGGTTCTATAAACTTGTTTTAAAAATATTTTGACAATTATATTTTAATGACTTTTTAAAAATCCTTTATAGTTTTATGCATTTGAAAGGATTCATGTAAGAAAGGGTCTGTAGGTTTCACTCTACTTCTAATAGGTTTTCTGACAGAAAAGAAGTTAAGAATCCTCATTTTTATCTCACCTGATTTCATAGACAAGGAAATTAGTACCAGAAAGGATTATAATAGAGTATTTATTTGCTTTTATTGAACTCTTTCAAGAGGGTTTATCTTTATAGATTAATTCTCTGATGGGTTCTTCCTCTCCAGTTTAAGGGGCAGAGGGATATTTTCACAGTCCTTTCAAATTATAAATGTGAAGAAATCCTGTGTGTCATCCAGTCACACACTGACCAACACTTAAGCATTATCTCCTTCATTCTTAACTACTACAGTGAAATATTGTGGTTTAACAGTGAACATTCTTTTTACCTGAAAATAACTTTTCATCCTTTTTTACCTAAAAATAACTCATATTGAGCAATGTATATCTATTACTATTGATGATAAACTAAGTTGCTTGTAGTTTACCATTACTTTGGCTGTTAAACTAAGTCACTTACCTTTTAAACCAGAAATCATAGAGGTCATGGGTCCTAGATCACAAGTTTGAGAGATTGAAGGATCTTAGAAGTCAACTAGTCCTAATCCTCCATTTTACCAACAGGGAAACTGAGTCTTAGAGATGTTTAATGATTACCTCAAGATTATACATAATTTGAACCCAGATCTTCTGACTTTAAGTCCATTGTATCATAATGCCCTATTGTGTGAAAAAGTTATGACTTTGCTCCAACATTTTTTGCTTCTGAAATGTAAGTCCTTCTTCATGAAGTTGGGTGGGAAAGTACGTAAGCAATTGTGCAACAGAACTAATATGAATCTCTTGCTAGTAAAAAAGAATAACTCCAGGTACATGCCTTATTGATACCACATTAATAATTTTCATTTTGTTTTTGAAAAACAAAACATGCTTAATTTGTGTTGTGTGTCGGTTGGTTCTTGTCCTTCACTATTGAAAGAGACCAAAATGACATCACTGTTTGAGACAAATTGTTATGTGTCCTACTGCAACTGATCAGACCAGTGCAAGCTTAGAGTGCTCTACCACAGTTTGGGCACAAATAGTCGAAGTGAGCACCTGGGGTGGGCACTCTTAACTTACAGATGTCCCTTGTGCTGCTTCCATTTCTGCCTTCCTTATAGAACACAGCACCCTCACTGATGAGGACATGCCATGCTGGGCTGTCCTGTGCCAATGTCTGCCATGCTTTACAGTCCATTTTAAAGTTCTTTAGCAAGACATTCAGGGTATCTCAGTGTTGCTTCTTCTGACCCTCTTGTGAGTACTTATCCTGTGTGAGTTCTCCTTAACATTGTTTTGTTTTGTTTTGGCAATTCTAACAATGTGTCCAGCACATTCTAACTTGTGCTCTCTGTAGTAATGTTGGAATGCTAGGCAGTTTAGCTTGAGAAAGGACCTCAGTGTCTGGAATCTTCTCCTGCCAGGTGATCTTCAGAATCTTCTTAAGACAATTTAAATGGAAGCATTTCAGTTTCCTGACATGGAGTTGGTAGACTGTCCAGGTTTCACAGGCATAGAGCAATGAGGTCAGCACAACAGCTCTGTAGACCTTCAGTTTGGTAGTCAGTCTACTACTTCTTCTCTCCCTTTCTTTCAGAGTCTCCCAAATACTGAGCTAGCTTTGGCAATGTGAGTGTAATTCCTTGGAAAGGACACTGCCAAGCTAAGTGAATGTGTCCATTGTACTCAAAATTCTCCATTTGCTGTAATCGATGGTTCCACAATTGGATGGTGTGGTGCTGGCTGATAGAGCACCTCTGTTTTCTTGGTGTTAATTGTTAGAGCAAAATTAGAACAAACAGCAGAAAATCGATCCCTGTTTTGTTGCATTTTAAATTCAGTGACTGCATTGAGTACAGTCATCAGCAAACAGAAGATAATGCATTAACACTCCCTCCACTTTGGTCTTGGCTTGCAGCCTTTTCAGGTCATCATCACAAAAACAGTTTGATAAAACCAGGTTGCAATAATCTGATATTGATAATGTCCCAAAAGGAGTAAGGTTCAATAGATAAACAGAGAGAGAGAGAGAGACAGAGAGAGAGAGAGAGAGAGAGAGAGAGAGAGAGAGAGAGAGAGAGAGAGAGAGAGAGAGAGAGAGAGAGAGAGAGAGAGAGAGAGGAGGGAGGGAAATAAGAGAGATGTGAAGAGAGAGAGAGAAAAAGAGAAATGAAAAGAGAGACAATAAAAGATAGAGAAGAAGAGAAAGAAAAGGAGAGAGAGAGATGGAGAGAGGGAATATAAAGAGAAAGAGAAGAGAGAATTTCAGAGTCAGTGATAGAGACAGAAACAGAGATAGAGACACAACAACAGAGAAATGAAGAGAGAGAGAGAGAGAGAGAGAGAGAGAGAGAGAGAGAGAGAGAGAGAGAGAGAGAGAGAGAGAGGGAATGTATGTGGATGATTGTATGTGTGTGGATATGTTTAGCTATCATAGCTTCTTATAAAAGGAGTAAGAGCAGGATGATCCTTTAAAATCATTTAGTCAAACACTCTCATTTTTAGAACTGAGTAGCCTGAAGTGCAGCACAGAACCATTGTAATGTAGAACTAAAGTTTAGATTTCTTCAGAGACTATAGACAATGCCCCTTATTTTATAAGTTAGGACACTGCAGCACAAGATAAAACAAGGCAAGCTATCCTTTGACTCTGCAGTTAGTGATACTTCTGCTATCCTAGACTAACTCTCAAACCTTACTCAAGGTAATACAGCTATCAGTTCCTCTTATTTCAAATTCATTCTTCTTTTCTTATATGTCATGGTTTCTTTCTATCTTGTAGTGTGTCTAATTTTCTCTATTTCTGTGCTTCCCAACTGTTTTTAAAAAAGACTCTTCTTCCCCCAACAAATTGATTAAACAATGTTCTTTAAAAAAAAGGTAAGATTTATAAATCTGTGAGTTCTAGGACATATCCAAACAAAGTATGTCTATTATTTTCAATTTATTCCATATTTAGCATATCTGTTCATATTTCTTTGCATGTTGTCTTCTCTTTTAGATTATGAGTTATCTGAAAGCAAGGAATGTCTTTTTTTTCTTTTTATCCCTAGATCTTAACCTAGGACCTGCCAGAAAATGGGTACTTAATGTTGTTGTTTCAGTCCATCCCTCTAGTTTTGTAGTGACTTAACTTGTGTGTGAATAGTATTATAATGAGGTGGAATTGCATAGTCATTAACTTCATACCTTCTTCCGGTGTGAAGTCCAGTGGCAGGACAAAAATCAAGACAACTGGTTATGGCCTGAGTTGCAGTGGATGACCTTTATTTCTTTGATGCTTAACCAAGCTCTAAATGTTCCATGAATCCTCCTTCAATCTCCTTCATGACCATGTTGGAACTAATTGTTCTCAAAAGCCCATTCTGAGATGGGGAAAGTCTCCACATGGTTGGGGTAGACATCCTCCTAAATCACTCATTTGAGGCTTATAGATTACTCTCAACTTGCTTTAACCTGAAGTTTACCAGTGACTACTGTCTATAATACAGCTTCTTAGAAATTCAGGCAAGGATTGAATGAAGGAGAACACTATATATATATATATATATATATATATATAAGCAACTGAAAAGACCTTGACTAGCCCTCACACCAGAAATACCAAACCTCTGTGAATATAGAGCCTTAATAGTATTTACTGACTGACAATGACATCATGAATTCTTGAGATCCTCTTCAAGAAAATAAAACAGAAAGATATTTCTTTCTCAGTCTTATTTTATGATGCCAGATGTCTAAAAATTCCCTTGTAAATATCTACAAGTCCCTGATATTTATCTTTAGTTATGGATCAATATTCTGATGCACTTGTGCCTGTTCAAAACCAATGTCCCTGACTGAAAAGAAAAACAAAAATTAAAAAATAAATTAACAAATTAAATAAAAATTGTTTATTTCATCTTCCAATGTGAAAAAATCAGCTCAATTCCTATAAAATGAATTAATTGATCAATAGCTTAAAATAATTAATTAAATTGTCTAGTTTTTCTAAGTGCTTAAAGAATCCTCAGTGTTGGATTGTTAATAAAGAAACCTCAGATTTGACACAAAATGATCTAGGTCAAATTCTCAAATAACCAGTTTGAGGAATTTATTTTTTTTTAATCTGAAAGTGACTAGCCTCAGGGGGTATGATTTATAAGAACTAAATTCACTTGAGATTGATTTGTAAAAGAGAATGACAATTTATTCTTATAAATGGAAATTTATCCAGGTTACTAACGCCCCATCTGCTATACAAAATATTATTCTCTTTTATCAGTATGAATTGAATGCAAAACTAATTATCTGAAGTTTTTTTAGTGAATGGAATGTTTTTTGAAGAATATTTTATACAGGTTGTGGAAATTTTAAGAATTGATCCTACTTTCGTATGGAAAATCAATCTGTTAAAATCAGATTCAAGCATTAATCTATTTTCAAGGACAAATACTGTATGAACACAGACTTTGCAATTAAACTAGTTCTAATCTGACTTATTAAAATTTATTGATGCCAAACTCATAAAAGAATAGTTATAAAAAAAGAATTCTAAGAATTTTAAGGAATTCTTATTAATTAAATCAATAGAAATTTTAAAAAAACTTTGAAATTGTCCCTCAGAAAAAATATACAATTTTCTTGAAAAGAAG
The DNA here is from genome assembly GCF_037893015.1 of Macrotis lagotis. Taxonomy (NCBI): domain Eukaryota; kingdom Metazoa; phylum Chordata; class Mammalia; order Peramelemorphia; family Peramelidae; genus Macrotis; species Macrotis lagotis. The sequence continues at coordinate 174,299,698 of NC_133663.1, read as the reverse complement.
GGAGATATGGCAACAATGTACAACATCAGTTCATAATATGCACTCTTCATGAATGTGTTATGGAAGAAGATGATGGAAGATTATGAGTATGATTTTATAAAAGTTTAAGACACTGGTGAGAAAAATTCAGTTTTCTAAAGCTTAATGAAGAGAATCAATTAACTTGAATCATACTGAATTTATTTAAGGTTTAATCAGGATAATAATCAGTTGAAAAATGAAAAAAAAATCCTTAAGAAGTTAAATAACAATCTCATCTTTTCCATGAAGGTAAAGGTGAAGTCATCATTCTTGGACAATACAAGTCTTAATTACTACACGAATGATGCCAAGAAGGTCAAAGACAGGAAGAACAACTAGATAGAAGAGTTCTATGCTAAAAGGGATACAAGTTTTGGAGTATTGATTTTCATAATGCCAAATGGAGAAAACAAAATAATGCAGAAAATTCAGTTATTATTACTGATAAAAATAGAAATTTATCAAGAAAATGTTAATAATATCAAAATGATATTCTTACTTTACAAGGTCCATAAAATTTTTGTAAGAATGACCTACACATCTATAAAGGACATTCCTAGCAAAGGCACAAGAGGAGAAAATAAACTTTTGAAAATGATATTCTAACCACAGAGGCAATATGAAATTGGATAGAGTGCTAGTGTCAGAGACAGGAACATCTGAACTACAGTTTATTTCTGATATCTATCGTCTGGATATTCCTGGGAGAGTAACTTAACCTCAAAGTAACCTAGGCAGAGTTTTAAGACTGCAAATTTCATAGCAAGTGACAATCTGCTCTGAGAGATTTTCCTCACTGAGAGTTCCCTACCCCAAATAAGTCACAGTTCTTGTACACCCAATAAACCACCCCCTTTGCTCAATATATATCTATTTCTTATCATATTTTGACAGTCACACCACTGAATAATAGTTGAAGAAAGAAGAAATTCTGTTGTGTCCATTGTTGGTTGATCATGTACATGCCCTTGATTTATTTATAAAGTCATAAAGGCTTTCCTCTTTCAGAATTTCTCTCTTATAACTGTGAAAACCACATAAGATTCAACAAAAGATTTTACAACAAAGACACCTTTGTTTGATGGTCTTCTGATGAGAAGTATTGAGAGAGTCATAAAACAAAAGTTGAAACTCAGTAAAACTACATACCTTGTCATGAAGGAAGACCAGTACTGAGTCCAAATTGGGGGAAAAAGAGATTCTCTGTGAAAACTGAGTTCCTATATATTCTTTTCCTTCCTTCCTTCCTTCCTTCCTTCCTTCCTTCCTTCCTTCCTTCCTTCCTTCCTTCCTTCCTTCCTTCCTTCCTTCCTTCCTTCCTTCCTTCCTTTCTCTCTCTGCCTGCCTGTCTGCCTGTCTCTTTCCCTCTCTCTCTCTTTCTCTCTCTCTTTCTCTCTTTCTTTTTTCCTCTTTTCCCTTTCATTCTTCCTGCTTTCTTTCTTTCTTTCTTTCTTTCTTTCTTTCTTTCTTTCTTTCTTTCTTTCTTTCTTTCTTTCTTTCTTTCTTTCTTTCTTCTCTCTTTTTCAAAAAAAACCCCATTATTCTAATTATTTCAAGACCAAGAATGCAACAGTCTTCTAAATAAGATACTTTATCATTTAATAAAGTTTGGTATAAATATACACATAGAAAACACAAAATGATTGAAGAATGCTTATTATACAGATTATCATACACAGAATGGTTAGTTCCTCAAACCATGCATTATTTCTAGTTGTTGTAATTGGACAATAAATTGGTCTCAGAATTGAATAGGAAGATGAGAGTGATCTATAACATTTAGGAGATTTTGAAGCACATCATTGTTGTCATTATCAGGAAATCAAAGCCTAATGAGAATAAGTTCAAAATAATTAACACCTATCTCTTTCCAAGTTTAACCAACTCTTTTTTGAATAGTAAAATGAACCAAAACAAGTATAGGGAAGTCTCCTAACAAAAATATTTATAATATTTAAAGTTAAATTTTATTGAAGTATTTTGCTTTTATACTGTCTAAATTTCCCCTTTTCTCCCTCCCACCCTAGAGCCACTTCTTATACCAAATATTTTTTGAAAGTGGAAAGAGGGAAAACAACAGCAAAAAGAAATTAACCAAAAAAAATGACTATATATATATATATATATATATATATATATATATATATATACAATGTTGCATAGTTGTGGACCTTAACTCTTCTGCAAAGAAATGGGCCAGTGGGAAAGTTATTTTCGTTCATATCTTCTTTGGGGTCAAACATATTCTAAAATTTTCAATGTTTATTTTGTTTTTATTAATCCACATAATGTAAATGAAACATAGGGCCTGCATCGTTCTATGACAACTATAAAAAGATTGGCATTTTCATTCATGTAAATGGAGGAAGACATTTAGAAGTGATGTCAGAATGTAAAATAAATATACAGAAAGACTTTCAGAACAAATAGGTATTATTTAAGAGTGATAATAAAGTCTAACAATAGACATAAGCATGAATAAAATGAAAAATGACCTCCAGTGGAGTCAATAGAATGTATAAGATCCAATAATGTATCAAAAATCCCTCCATATAAGTCATCCATGTGAACTCAAACTACAATATGTTGTTGACAAAGAAGACTCAATATGCATTATGTGGATTAACTTACAGAAATGAGATGATCTATAGCAATTCAAAGTAAAGATATCAAGGCCAGAAATTATAGATTATTCTTAATATTGAAAATGTACATTATGAGAGATACTGGTAGAATCTGTATATCTCATCCCTTAATGCTGTAAGAATTCTCACCTAAAAAGTATCCAGCATTACACAATGTTATAGTTAGAATTTTATACCACAAGCTTACAATCAAAAATGACAAATTCCTATATTTTAGATATGACATTCAAAATATCTTGGGAATTCAGCAAAAAAAAATCTCCCTGGAACTATAATATTATCATAGATATAATTATTAACCCCAATTTTCTATGTAAATTTGTCCATAAAAGAAAAAAATTAACATCAATTACCCATTGGACTGAATTGGACTGAAGATGGTTTCAATGGGTCTATAGAGGATGAACTGTTACATCCTAATATATTTTTTCAACAACACAAAACTGATTTTTTTTAAATTCACATGGGCAAGAACTTATAGGACATAAAATAATAATTTTGTCCTTTCCCAAAGAAGACTATGCACATGAATTGGATTTGAGTGAGGGGGTGCTGTGTTAAATCACAAACCTCATTTTCTCCTCCAGAGTCAACTGTATCCAGATATGAATCAAGATGACTGGAGATGGTCCTGGATGTGAGACAATCAGGTTTAAGTGATTTGCCAAAGGTTACACAGCTAGTAATGTTTGAATCTGTATTTAAACTTCTGTAATCCCAACTCCAAAAATAGTGCTCTGTCTACTGCATAATCTAGCTGTCCTAGGGTATGAAATGTAAAGGCTATGATGTAGAATAGTGACTCTTCTCAGAACTATTTGTATCTGAATCTGTCCAAAAAGGGATTTGATAGGTGTTTTTTGGATAACTGTACATTAGAGTTTGTTAGGTATGTTTTTATTTATAACCTTATCCTAAACTTCCTGAAATTCAGATCTTTTCTTTTAATGTTAATATTCTACTGAGGAGGTCATATGACAGAATTATGTAATGTCTCAATTTGTGAAAAAAATAAAGTTTCAGGCTTTCCAAATGTCAATGAGAGAAGTGGGCTGGCTTGAATAACCTATAATCATTTGCAGTTGAGCACCAAAATTTGTATAAAATATATCATCAAGAAATTTTAAAGAACAAAACAGAGTTGATCATGTGGTGAGCAGGAGGGACAACAGATGGACACCCCATGGGTCTTCTTGGTCCCCATATAACATTAAGGTATCCAGTGGAAGTTTTTAGAATGTTGGGTGCATTCCCTGTGGAGGATTTATGGAAGGATATTGTCACCAGCCACATAGGATAAGAAGCCTTGAATGGTTTGCTAGCTGTGCTCCATGGGGAAATGCCCACATCAATGAGATCACAGATCCTTTGAAGTGTCAAAGGACTGAATGCTGAATGAACACTGACAAATCTCTTTCTGTGGTCCAAATCCTTCTTTTTTTCTAGAAAAATATAGTTTGTTTAACTGTGATAGAGGATATCATGTTTTCCTCTGTCTCTGTCATCTGTGTCTCATTTTAATCCTGATTTTGATCTGGTTTCACTGCCACTTCTCTTGTGGGTGTGTGAGTGTGAATGAGTGAGTATCTGTGAGAGTGTGTTTGTGTGTGTGTGTGTGTGTGTGTGTGTGTCTGTGGTGGGGGAGGACACCAAGGAGGCTTTATCATCTTCCTATACTCTATCACACACTGGGATGCTTCCATTTTGATCCACTTTACCTTCCTGCTTGAAGGGTCTTTGGATGTTATTCCCCTATCCCTACTCCCTATGTTATCCCCCATCCCATTCTGGTGTGTGTGTGTGTGTGTGTGTGTGTGTGTGTGTGTGTGTGTGTGTGTGTGTGTGTGTTTAATATTTCTGCCTTCCCTTTTCCTTATAGAAAGCTTAATTTTTCCTCTGAATGATTGCTGTGTTTATAGTTTCCACTCCTGTCAAATACTTAATAAGAAAAGGAAAAAAGGGGATTCTCTGAATTGCTATTTTCTGACTTTATTTTGACAACAGAGCTATTTTCATGAGTCATGCTTAACTTATTTGCTGTGATTCATAGATTTTTTTTTTAGTCTTGCTTGCACATGTTCACCCATTCTCCATCAGAAATTTATGCACACTAGGCTTTCTGTCTCTCAGAATATATCATTTTGTACTGATCCCTAAGAAAAATCATTCCTCCAAAGTTTTATCTACCTGCCATTATTCCAATTCCATGAGCAAGATTCCAATTCTATCATCCACATCATTTATAAAAATGGTAAACAAGATAGGATCCAGGACCAACTAGTCAACCAAGAATCTACATACACACTGTCTTGGAAATTGTGAAACACATCCCAGTTATTTGACAAAAATGTATCTACCATATTAAATTTCGATGATAGGCTTTGGAATATATCTATTAGGAGGAGGAGAGAGAGAGAGAGAGAGAGAGAGAGAGAGAGAGAGAGAGAGAGAGAGAGAGAGAGAGAGAGAGAGAGAGAGAGAAAGAGAGAGAACGAACAGAAAGACATACAGAGTTGCATAGGGACAGTGACAGAAACAGTCAGATAGACAGCCAGACATAGGCACACAGAGAGAGATAAACAGAGAAAGTATGCATGCACTTGAACACATAAACATATCTACATTTATAGAAAGAGCATTGGATTTGGATTCAGGAAAGACATGGCTTCTGGTTTTACTTATTGTGTCTACTAGATTTGTGTTTAAAGTTAAGCCATGTAACATGTAACCTCTCTGAACCTTAGTTTCTTAATCTTTTGAATACAGATCTACCAACTCATAGAGTTTTTAGGAAGGTCAAATGAGGCTATGTATGCCAGATTCTTTACAAATTTTAATGTTATTGATAATATCTCATATTGGTACTTTATATTAAGAGCTAAATGTGCTTTTAGCTATAGATTCCATTTTCGTTGGGAAATGGTTGATCACCTTACCATGACTTTGAAATGTCAGCATATTTGTGTTCTGTTCAGGGTTCATTTCTAGGTAAGGGTACATTCACTGACAGCAGCATTTTTTCAGAGTGGTTTGGCAAGGTCCATAACTGGAGGGACCCCAGCTGAGTTGAGAGGGTAGCAAGTCAGGTGTAACTGCCAATCAACTGGAATCATAAACCAATCAATCAGGTAGCACTTAGAGTTAGGAAAAAAAAATCTGTCAAATCATTTTTTTTCTGTTTTAATGAGGCATTAATCCTTTGGTTTTTATTTCATTTTTAAGAGTATAATAGTTTGGGTGGATTTGTTCTACACTAAGATGGACATTTTGTCTTGTGGATATATTCAATAATTACCATTTTTATTATTCCACTGTGTATTTATTTCTTCTTTTCATTTCTTTTCCTTTTATTTCTTTCCTGTCCTTTTCCTTCTTTCCCCTCTTGCTATCCTTCCTTTCCTCCTTTTCTTCCTCTTTTCACTCTGTCTTTCCCTCTCCATTCTGAAATTGACTTATTGTACATACAAAACTTTAGACCCAAATTAATGGTATTCATAATCAATCACATTTCAATATATGGTATAAAATTTTCACATTCTTTTCTGTAAAAATCTGGCTTTTTTGACCATTAGAGAAGCCTATGTAGTCACAAGGTTTTAGTATGTTTGTAAGAAAAATGAGCAATAGGAGTTCAATCAGAAGTCTACGAGAGTGCATGAACTGGGAGTGATTGTAAGTTTTGCTTAAATAGCAAATAATATACTCCATGTAAGTATCTGATTTGTATTTCCTTATTTGCTTTTTTGATCTGGGAGTGCTTAAAAGGACTAGGAGGCTTTACTGTTCACTTATGGGATCATTGCCGAAGATGAAAAGAAACAGTTGTCATGTTCATCCTCGTGCTGATTGTGCTATATATAGGAAACTACTCAGTTAACCTTGTCTGTCATCATAATAGTGATGGTCTTAGGAGAAAGGAACAGTACGTGTCAGAGGTGTAGAATGGGGGATTTATGCTTAGTTGCCCCAGTTCCTTTAAATACCTTATTAAAGTACACAGGGCATATATTTCAGTCTTCTGAGCCACTGTTTTGTGCAAAGTAAAGTTAGTTATCATAGACCAAGTGAGTAATTATGAATATTTAGACAACTGAGTTTGTTTGAAAATATCCACAAATGATAATATTATTGTGTCCCTTAGCAACCACCCCCAAGCAGTCTGATATTTTCATTTTGGCACAATTGAAAGATGTTATTTTGTTTAAACACTTGGAGAAGTTGCCCTTTCATATACATATATAATATATATGTACATATATATATTTAAAAATTTAATAAAATTTATAAAATTTTAAAAACTCATTACTGTTCAGTATATAAATTCACATATATGCATATATATATATATATAAATCAATGAACAGTAATGAACTTTTTAAATTTGTTGATCTTATCCTAATATCTTGTCATTCTTTCTATCAACATTTGCTAACATAAGTGAATCAAACAATTACAATCTTTTTATCATACCACTGGAATATTTAGCTATTTTCACTATTCCCAGTTATAGTTAGCATTTCAGTCTACTATATGAAATATTTACTTTTCTATATATAGATTCAGATCTGTATGTAAACGACATATATTTTCTACAACCTTGGAATAATTAATTTCATTTCTTCATTCCTAAACAAATCTACATATGATAGGCATGATTCTAGTCAGAAATTTTGTAAAGTAGCAAGGTCCCAGCTGAGGTGGGACCAGAGCAGAATGAAAATGTAAAATGATAATTTTGCTATCTTTATATGGTATTCCTGTGAATACTGAAGAGTGAATACACAGAGGTGAATGTAATATTACTCTCTAGGGATATGAAATATAAAATGATTCTTAGAACAATTCTTTCATGTTAAGTTTATGAGGATAACACAGAAAGTTACATGAGATACAAAGTCACAGTATTTCTCTGCTCTTCTCTCTTCTCTGCTCCTTTCTTTTTTTCTTTCCTCCCCTTCCCTCCCCTTCCCTCCCCTCTCCTCTCCTCCCCTCCCCTCTTCTCTCTTCTCCTCTCCTCTCCTCCTTTCCTTTCTCTGGATCTCCCATCTCATCCAGGTTAAAGCTCCAGTGATCATTTATGGACCACACTCCAATATTGATCAGCTTGGGAAGCTTTAATCTAACTAAATTTTTGTTTGTTTTACTTGCCTTAGTGCATTCCTCATTGGATAGTATAATCACCCTCCAATCTCTATCATTTATACTCTTGGGGGTTACCATATTGGTATAGGAATTACTGTGGACCCCTGGTTAGTTTTAGCTTGGTTGTTCAGAAGTCATGAACTGAAAGAGAAAAACCAGAGTCATCCTCTTATCAACCAGGATTACAGATGTGAGACACTAAGCCAAGCCTGTAATTCTTTTCTGATCTGTTTTCATATTTCACATTCAAGACAGCTATCACATTATTGGGGCATATTCTAATATCTTGTCATCCTTTCTATCAACATATATATATATATATATATATATATATATATATATATATATATATTTCATTTATCCCTACTTTCCTCTTCTCATATTTGGAAAAAAAAGAAAATTAAATCATTATCATTTGTTTTTGGAATGGCTATGGAAATTGTCTCATTAGCTAGATGGTGCAGTGAATGAAGTACAGAGTCTAAAGCCATAAAAGACTCACTTATCTCATTTCAAATTTGGCCTCAGGAACTTACTGTGTAACACTAGGCAGGTCACTTAACCCTTTTTTACCTTAGTTCTCTCATCTATAAAATGAACTGGAGAAGGAAATGGCAATCCACTCCAGTATCTCATTAAGAAAACCCTAAATGGGGTCACAAAGAGTCAGGCATGACTGAAACTACCAAATAACAATAAAATAAAAACTGATGCCACAATGACTCCACAAATAAGTCCTGTGACTTTTCCGAATAATTTCCTTTTGCTACCACTTTTGAAATGTATTGTTTCTTTCTATTAGAATATAAAAGCAAGCACAATCTCAATTTTTATTTATTTCTACAGTATCCTGAATATTTTTGGCACAGAATGTGTATTAAATTAATCCCTGCTCATTCATTCATTCATTCATTCTTTCATTGATCACATGGATTTTGCAAAATAAAACTACATTACTTTTCATATGGAATGAAATTGAGATTGCTATTTTTCACTTAACTTCACAATTTCTTGAGTACCATGATCATTTTCCCTTTAATAACTGAGTTTTATGTTAGGATAAAAAACTTGAGAAGAAAACAGAGAATATATTTCTTTTGTCATCACTGAATCCTGAGAAAGAGTGAAAACAACTTATACTGATTAGAATGTACATCAGATTTGTGATTCAGTGGGGAGGTCAAACAATGCTAACATCAGATGAGAGGTGTTCAAACCTTGTGTCTGATGTTTATTTACTATATGTATGATACAAGGCAAGTCATTTAAACTCGCTGAGTATTCATTTTCTCATTTGAAAAACGAGAAGTTGGAATAGATGGTGCCCCAGAACATTTTCATCCCTATATCTATGCTATAAAATGCATCTTTTTCATTGTTAAAGTAAAAAAGAATGAGCAGCTGTTATTATGCTTATATCTCTCTTATTTATACCATAGATTTGGTGTTAGTAAAGAGAGTTCATGGTTTCTGATATTCTTGGCCAAGGAGCATAATACAATTTGGCCAAGGTGTAAGTTGGAAATATTTTAATGGTGTAATGGTCGGGATGGAAATAAAAGTTAGATATGAGGCATCATTAACCCAATTTACTTCAGGTGTCACCCTCTAATCTTATCTGACTTGTACAAAATTTCATGGACCAAAGGCAGAATAGTAGAAATTTAGTCCAAACTCTCTTCTACGACCTCCCAATTTCAAAATGCATAGGGTTGTTCTATATACTTGAATATGTTAATTAACAGAAGGCAAAATAAAATTCACAAGTTTCAAAACTTTCTGTTGAAAAAAAATTCTGAATGGAGTCCTATATTGTCTTCTTTGGTTGAGTCTAATATAGTTCATAAAATATCATCTTCATTTGATCTGGAAGAAAAAATCTAATGTCTAGTTTTTGCTCCATGATTCATTAATGTAATTTCCTTTTATTAAAACATTAATGTTGTTGTTTTCAATTCTTTCCTTAGCAAATGAATATAATATTTCCTCTGTTTACTTTATAAGCCTTTTGTAACAGTAAATAGAAAAAAAAATGAAAGTACTGAGAACATTTGGAGTGCTATTTAAATTCATGTATGTCTGGAAGACATGGGACTCAACATTTTCCAATGAATCGAAAATGATATGATTTGTAGAGCAATGGAGAAGAGCATTCTTCAACCCTATTCACTCACTTCTAATTAATTAAGTGAAAAATAAATAATCAAGGATACAAATTAAATAAAGTAGCAACTGATCCAAGGATAACTTTTCATCTTTTCTATTTTATGAAGTCCATGAGTACTTCTTTTCTTCTCAGGCAATTTAAAGACCATTTCTTCTCCGACTTTTTTACTAACGTTAGGGTAAATAAGTACTTCTGTAGATTTGTGGCTGTTCTGGATGATTAGCATTTCCAGAAATCTGATTCCTGGATAAGTGGAGTTCCCTAAGGATTCAACTAAAGTAATCCCTAGAATGAAGTCCCTTTACACATAAACTTTTATAATCTTGCTATTAAAAAACAAACCAAAAAGTTTGTGTAGGGAGATGAGAATCATAAATCATGTGAAGCATACCTGCCAGTGTTTGTAGTTGCACAATAAAAATACCTTAGTGCATGATGTCTTTTTTTTTTACAATCCAAAAGGAAGGTATGTTCTTGGTCCTCTATCTTCTGGTTCTGCCTTTTTGTTTACCTGTAACTAGTGCTCCTTCTTCTACATCATTGACCATACAATCTCAAAGTCAAAGAGATCTTCCATATCATTTCTTCCCACTTAAATACAGGAATTCCACCTTCATCATTCCTCCTGAGATAGGAAACTTTCTTCTCATGTCTATTTCACTTTGGATTATTGTCACAAAGGTCTCTTCACTATTTAATGGAAACTCTTCTCTTAACAACTTCTACCCATTAGTCTATGAATTAATAAGTGCTCTTCAAATACGTAGATGCCATAGAAAGTGAGATCTGGATGGGACTTTATTGGATCTCACTAATTTTTACTGATGAGAAAAATCTAGAATTAGACAAGTTATAATTTGCTCTGGGTCACAAAGGAAAGTTCATAACAAAATCATAATTGGAATCTGGTTCTCCTTGATTCTCATTACTAAACTTTTTTCCCCTTCTATAACACAAAGATTATAGTAGAAACAACATTTGAGAAGGACTCAGGAAATCCAGGATTGGCTTTTTGATTTTTTCCACCTGATCACTGTGTGATATTGGGGCCTATCTTTTACTCTTTTGGGGGTCTCAGTTGGCTACTCAATAATGTGATGGGGTTAAATAAAATGATTTCTAATGCTTCTTTCTGCTCTAAAATTTCATGGATCCTAAATGATTTTCCTTTAAGTTTCTATTCTTTAGTTCTTTCAACTGATACCATTTTACTCCATTTACTCCTACTTAAGAAACAAGCAAAAATATCTGAAATCATCTATACCTGTCACTGCATTTTTAGGTTATACTTCAATTAGAACCTTCACAGAAGGATCTCCCATATTCTTGTGCTAGAAGAAGTTTCATTCAGGAAACCACAAGAAAAGATATTACATAATTGAATACTGATTAGATATTCTCTAGCACAGAGGTAGGGAGTGGTCCATTAGGCATGTGAAATCATTTGGTCTGGCAATGCCAAGGAGCTTTTTAGGGGTGAATTAATTAAATGTATGACCAAATATCATAGGCTAATTTTTAAGATGATAATTTTGTATGGCCTGTGAATAATATTATAACTATACAAATGTCAGAAAAAAAGGGTCTCCTAGATCTGCTCTAGTAGCTAGTTGGTGCAGTGGAGAGATTGTTGGACCTGAACTCAGAAAGACTCATCTCCCAGACTTAAACTCTGATCTCAGACTCTTACTAGCTGTGTGACCCTGGGAAAATTGTTTAACCCTGTTTGTCTGTTTCCTCATCTTTAAAATGAGTAAGGGAAAGAAAGGGCAAATAACTCCAGTATCTTTGCCAAGACAATTTCAAATGGGATCATAAAGAGTAGGGTGTGAATGAAAAATAACTGAACAACAACAAAGAACTCTCACTTCTTCCTCTCTACTCTGTTTCAATGAATTTATGACTTTTATGTTTTTAGGATTTCATTTTAATCAGTATTTAATACATTCTCTAAGGAGCTAGGTAGCACAATGAATAGAGTGTTTAATGGTTCTGGAGACAGGAAGACCTGATTTCTGACCTGTTCTCAAACACTTATTAGTGGTGTGACCCTGGAGAAGTCACTTAATATCTGCCTACCTGACATTCCTCATTTGAAAAATGGATATATATATATATATATATATATATATATATATATATATATATATATATGATAGTGTCTGTCATAAACTAAGAACTTAATAAATACTTTTTTGCTTATTCCCCTCTTATTCCTCTCCCTTATTCTATAATTCAGACCTGTCTTTTCCTCTTATTTTGACTTACTTCTATCAAGTTCCTGGCAAAGTGAGTCACAATGAGTAATGTTTATTCATGGAAGGATCTCTCCATATATTTATGCTATAAGAAATTTCATCTAGAAAATCGCAATAAAAGTTATCACCTAATACAGTGACTTGAATAGTGCAAAAAAGAAACACCTGTTTTGTTCTGTTCTGTGCTCTGTGAACTTCATTCCTTTTGAGAAATCAAAATCGAACAAGGGAAGTCTGCTAGTAGAATGCTTTGGGTGGATGGAGAAGGCCTAGGCTCCAGAGTAGCAATTTTACTCTGGCCACAGCTGCCTGGCCAACTCTGGTACAGGTATTAAGAGGCTTTGCATATACTACATTTGAGGTCAAAAAGTAATGATCCCATTCATCAACAATTGGCACAACACTTCTCTATCTATCTCTCAGTGAAAACTTTTCTGTCCCTCTGAATATTATTTTCCAACTGTATGACAATTACACTTAAAAAGTTCAGGTGTTTTTTTCCTTTCCATTTTAGTATAAATGGTTTTCAAAGTTATTAATTTTAATGTTTAATAAAGCAGTTACTATAGCAACAACCATATCGCAGATGTTTTGTAAGAGCTACAGTAAAGCATACACCTTTGTCAATATGTTATTTTGAATGTTTCAAAGGATAAATACTTGAAAAAGGCTAACACATCTCCAAGGTTTCAAGCTTACAATTAGCATTACTAATTATACAGCCTTTTAAGAGAATCAGGGAAAAATGGTATTTTATTTAAAAGAATGTTGATGAGCTCATTATAAGAATATAATAAAGGAAAAGGTCAAAATAAAACTTATCACTCTTGAAAATGAACTGCAAGAATAAGAAATGAAATAAAATTATGGTCATAAAGCATATGCTTTTTATAAATGTTAATTAACTTATTAAAATAAGTTCTCAAAGAATTAAGAATTAAAAATCTAATACCACTTATTTCTACCCCAATCATCTCCCTCCACAAAAGTGTAGAGAAATACCTCTGACTACTGAAGAAAAAAGTCCTGGTGTATAGATTAATGCCTTGGATATTGAAACTTAAATTTTATTTCTTCTTTTAAGTACTATTTTTTTTAAAATAAAGCCTTTACATCGGGAACAGCAATGTCTTTATTATTTTTAAGAAGATAAAGAAGGTGGCATCAAAGTAACAGATATCTAAACAGAACAGATTTCAAAATTAGTTTTTTGTTTTAATTTTTTTTCTTTGGTGCTTTATGTGACTTGGCAATGTTAAATTGTTGAGGTAGGTGGGTAAGGAGGATGAAAACTTTAAAAAGGGAGAAAGTCTACAACAGAACTCAGATTCTTAAAAAATCTGTATACTTGCATATAATTTAGTATATTGATACATATATAGTAATTTCATGCATTTTTTCTTGTCTTAGTATTTGCACATATTAAAGTTTACACTGGAATTATATTTCCTTCTAAGGATGGTAGTCTCATATGAATTATTCTTAATCCATTTAAAAATTATGACTTGAGAAAATGAAACTAGTTTAATGCCTCTGTTTATTCTACATAGAGTTGTATCTACTATGAATATTTTCATAAAACTTTCTATAAAACTATGATGAACATACCTTGAGTAGGGATCATAAAAGCCTTTAGATATAGCATTTCTCCTCCTAAAATTATAGATGGAATGATAGGGTGAATTATTAGAAAATAGAAAAGGAGAACTGAGAAAAATGATATATGATATTAGCATAAAGGTGACCTGAATATTGTCTGGATATGGCCACTAAACGCTGGTGACCTAGCACAAATTATTTACCTTCTCTGAAATGTATCTTATTTATCTAGAAAACCAAGATCTTAATAAGTATTCTGCCTTCTCCACTCTATCATAGTGGAGCTAAAATAAGATGAAAGTGTTTTGAAAGTAGGCAAGACTGACCATGCCAAAAAATTTAAGTGATATTTCAATTCTAATTGCCTTTATAATATAATCTCCTAATGTGATTCTCATAATCTGTCTGCACATTTCTAATCTTATTTCATACCATTCATGATATTTTCTAGCCACATACTATCATCATGTCATCTCCTGCCATTGTGTTCTTGTTTAAAATTTTGCTCATGACTGAAATGCTCCTTCCTTGCTATTTCTTAAAATTCATTAATGTTTAATTCAGGGAAAATCTGTGCTATAAAACCCTCCTGATCTCCCCAGCTGATTGTGCTCCCTCTTTCCTATAATTACGTTGGGTTTATATTGGCACTGAACATGCTAATCTATCCCTCTGTATTTTGAAAAAAACTCCTCATGAGCAGAATTTTCTCATTTTTGTCTTTTATCCCAGGTATCTAGTATTAATCACTTTACAAAGTGATTAATAAATGGCTGTTGAATTAAAAAGTCCAAAGAAATTGCATTAATACCTAGACCCAAACAAAATACATAGATAATATTTCATTTTTTCCTATATGACTATTAAATATATAAAGGTAGAGGTATATCTGTTATAGCTGAGTAATATTTGCTATATGTGTTAGCTCTAAATGATATTAAATGGATTTTGTTTACAAACTTGAAAGTTTTGTTTCTTAGGAAAGCACATCAAAAATTTAATACTAGTATTAAAATGTGAGTTGTCATCATCATCATCATCATCATTATTATTATTATTATGTTCCAAATTATGCTGTTTTTGTTCTTGTTGTCATCCATCACCTTCATTTCTTTTGGAATTGTTATCTCATTTGAAGAACTCTGGAATGGAAAACCAAGGAGCAATGAGTATCAAATTCTGCTTTCCAAGTTATGAGCTCTTATTACTTGGGGCAGGTCACATAACCACCTGGTTTTTTCATTTCTTCATCTCCCATATACAGAAGGTATTGCTAGTCATGCCAGCTGTGTCTCTGTTAAGATCATGGCCTTTTCCTTTGGAGAGGTAGGGCAGTGTATTGTTCAATCCCTGTTTTTATGGTCGATGTGGGGATAGATTATTAATGAATACATGCTTTTGGTGATAGGGCAAAGCAGTTTGAGCTTTTAATGGTGGATTTTTTACAGTTATGAATATCTAACCCTCATCTACCTCTTTGTTTCTATGAGAGCCAAGACAAGTGAGGCTTATGTCTCCTAAGGGCCTAGGGCTGGCTTTTTGTTCCTTCTAAATATGAGTCTGCTCTATGCAAACACCGGATGACTACTTTTCCACAACAGAAAATCAAAATCCATCTGGTTAAGGATGCATGACAAATTTCATTTAGTGCAACTGTGTAACAGTCATATTCAAATGTGAGGCAAGAGTGAGCACAAGGCCTTTTTTTGTTCCTTAAAAGAATATTATTCTTGGGGAAGTTTAAATCACTAGCCATGGTTGGGAGGAAAAATAAGGTATTTCAGTTTGGGCTCTCTATGATTATGTTCCAATGGACTTTTAAGATTTTCCTGAGAGATTACAGCCCTGCTCATTAATTTTACCTGTTAATCCATTGAATTTAGTTAACATGAATACAAGAATTTAAAGCAAAGCACTAAGGTAGACAAAGTAGGCCCCCTATCATCCGCAAAAGCCTTCAGGCTGTAAAAACACAACACAAAACCACCTTGTGCTATTTACCTGTGGGATTGGGATGGTCTATGGGCCCTATCATTTCATTTGAACACTGAGTTAATGAATTGGTTTCCTGCCAAGATTCCTATTGCAGCTGAAACCGAGCTATGATAATATGATAATCCTGTTTTCAATGTCTCATAGTTTGATGTACTTGTTGATAGCCCACTATTATAAATAGTATGTTCTTTGCCTTATTTTTCTAAAAAAAAAACCAAACAACCTGATCATCCCTGATTTTTATGATAATGGTATATTTTCTTTTTTTCCTGTTTTTTTTAAAAATTTCTGACTCTTATTTTTTAAAAATTAACATTTTATTTATTTTCCCAATTACATGTCCAGACAATTTCTGGCATTTACTTTTATAAGATTTTTGACCTTCAAGTTTTTCACCTTCTTTCTCTCCTTCCCTCTTCCTAAAATGGTAAGCAATTTGATATAGATTATGTATGAGCTGTCATGTAAAACATATTTCCATATTAGTCACAGATGTGAAAGAAGAAACAAGACAAAAGGGAAAAATGGGACAAATAATTAAATGGAAAAATATTACATTCAGAGACCATTAGTTTTTAATGAGTTTGTGCACAGAATTTTCCTCTCTGAGTCTTTTGTAACTTCTTGCTGAGAAGAGTCCAATCATTCATAGTTCATCATCACATAATGCCCTTGACACTTTATAGAATGTTTTCCTGGATCTGCTCATTTCACTTTGCATCATTTTTTTCAAGTCTTTTCAGGTTTTTTTTTTCTATAAACTGAGTGTTCATTCATTCCACAGTTGCTAGGCATTCCCTCAATTTCCAACATTTTGTCAGCCCTAAAAATGCTTACTAACTATAAATATTTTTTGTCCATTTTTGTCTTCTTCCATTTTTTTAATGATCTCTTTGGATTACAGACCTAACAGTGGTCTTTTATTGAAGAATCCATAGTTTGGTTGCCTTTTGTGCATAATTCCAAATTGCTCTCTAGAGTGTTTGGGTGAGTTCACAACTCCACTAACAGTACATTAGTGCCCCAATTTTCCCACATCCTCTCCAACATTTATGATTTTTCTTTTTGTTTTGTCATTAGCAATATGATAGATGTGAGGTGATATCTCAAAGCTTTTTAATTAACATTTCTTTTACCAAAATGATTTAAAGCATTTCTTCATGCCTATAGATAGCTTTGATTTCTTCATTTGAAAATTATCTTGTTCATAGCTTTTGGCCATTTATCTATTAGGAAATAGCTTATAACCTTATAAATTTGATTCATTTCTCTATATATTTGAGATTTTATCAGAGGTACTTGCTGTAAAGATTGTTTCCCAGTTTTCTGCTTTCCTCCAAATCTTTTTTTTGCATTGCTTTTATATTGTGAAAGCTTTTTAAATTTAATATAATCAAGGTATCTATTTTATATTTCATAATGCTCTCTATTTCTTGTTTGTTCAAGATTATTCCTTATCTGACAGGTAGATCCTAGATCTGACAGGTAGATAATTCCTTAGTCTTCCAATGTGCTTATGAGATCACCCTTTATGTCTAAATCATTTACCAATTTGTACCTTATCTTAGTATTTGAGAAGTTGGTCTATACCTAATTTGTGTTCTATTGTTTTCCATTTTTCCCAACAGTTTTTTTTGTCAGTTTATGAATTCTTATCCCAAAAGTTGGAGTCTTTGTGTTTACCAAAAATTAGTTTACTTTGGTCATTTACTGTTGTGTTTTGTGTATCTAATTTATTCCATTGATCCACCACTTTATTTCTTAGCCAGTAACAAATAGTTTTGATGATTACTACTTTATATAATTTGAGACCTGATATTGTTAGACTGCTTTCCTTTTATTTTCATTAATTTTCTAGATATTCTTCAACTTTCTTCCTTTATATGAATTTTGTTCTTAATTTTTCTAGAAATATACAATAATTTTAGGCAGTTTGATTGGTATGACCCCTATTAAGTATATTAACTTATGCATAATTGTGATTTCTATTATATTGGCTCATTTTACTGAAGGGCAATTGACATTTTTCCTGTTGTTTATATCTGACTTTATTTATGTGAAAATTGATTTGAGGGTCAGCTAGGTGGCATAGTGGATAAAGCACCGGCCTTGGAGTCAGGAGTACCTGGGTTCAAATCCGGTCTCAGACACTTAATAATTACCTAGCTGTGTGGCCTTGGGCAAGTCACTTAACCCCATTTGCCTTGCAAAAACCTAAAAAAAAAGAAAAGTGATTTGAAATTGTGTTCATATAGTTTGCAGGTTTGTTTTGGCAGATACTTTCTTAAGTTTTTTTTATATTATTTGAAGTTATTCAAAATGGAATTTCTCTTCCTCTTGCTATTGGACTTTGTCAGTTATATAAAGGATATTGATGATTTAAGTGGGTTTATTTTATATCTTGCAATTTTACTAAATTTGATAATTATTTTAAGTAGTTTTTAGTTCATTCTTTAGGGTTAACCAATACCATCATATTTTCTGCAAAAGAGCATTAGTTTTGTTTTCTCATTGTCTATTCTTTTTCCTTTGATTTTCAGAATTTTCTATTTGGTTAAATTTCTATTGGGAATTTTACATTTTCCTTTTTTCTAGCTGTTTTTTTAAAGTAGTATACCAAATTTATTAATCTCTTCAGTCTCTATTTTGTTGATGTATGAATTTAGAGAAATAATATTTCATCTAAGTACAGTTTGGGCTGTATCCCATAAATTCTGAAATACTGTCTCATCATTATCATTCACTTTATTAAAATTATTGATTAAATTATTGAATAAGAATTCTTTAGGATTAGATTTTTAGTTTCCAATTAATTTTTAATTTTT
The DNA here is from genome assembly GCF_037893015.1 of Macrotis lagotis. Classification (NCBI taxonomy): domain Eukaryota; kingdom Metazoa; phylum Chordata; class Mammalia; order Peramelemorphia; family Peramelidae; genus Macrotis; species Macrotis lagotis. The sequence goes on along the minus strand of NC_133663.1, from coordinate 174,281,046 downwards.
TTCTACTGTCCCTTGTTAAAATTTAATTTCAATTGCATTAAGATAAAAAATGAATACATTTCATAGTTCTTCCTTTTAAAACATTTTACTTTGAGTTTTTATGTCCTAATACACTTTCAGTTGTATTTTATGCTGCTGAGAGAAAAAGGTATTTTCCTTTCTATTCCCATTCAGCTATTTTAGTTTCTTTCTTGCTTATTTTAGTTTGGATTTATCAGGTTCTGTTATGGGGCAGTTGAAGTTACCTACTAGCACAGTTTTGCTGTCTATTTCTTCCTGTAACTCATCTATCTTCTCTTTTAAGAATTTTGATGTTGATGTTTATATTTTTAGTATGGATGTTACTTCATTACCTATTTATTTTATAGGAAAATGTAATTTTCTTCCTTATCTATTTTAATTAGGTCTGCTTTTGTTTTTGTTTTGTCTGAGATCAGGATTGCTACTGCTGCTTTTGTTACTTTAGCTGAAGCTTAACAGATACTCAAGCACCTTACATTTATTTTATGTGTGTTTCTCTGTTTCAAGTGTTTTTCTTGCAAATAAAATAATTGTAGGATTCTGTTTTTAGATTCACTCTGCTATCTGCTTCCATTTTAGGGAAGAGTTCATCCCCTTCTCATCCCAGTTAGGATACCTAACTGGGCATTTCTCCTATTCTATTTTTTTCCTCCTGTTTGTTCTTTCTCTCCTTTAATTTTTCTTCCTTAACAATATTTTGTTTCCTGTCTATTACCTCTCCTGTTTTTCCCTCTCTTCTATCATTATCCCTTCTCTTTTGTACTTAATCCACTCCCCTTCTAAAAATTTCCTCTTGGGTAAGACATTTCTATATTCAACTGATTGTGTTTATTATTCCTTCTTTCAGTCAATACAGATTAAAATAATTTTTCAAGAAATGTTCATTGCTCATTCTCCCAACTATTCCTCTACTATAATAGATTTTTTTGCCTTTTCATATAAAATAATTTACCACATTGTATATCTTCCTTCCTTCAGCAGTCAGTAAACTTCTCTTTCTCCACACTTAATTATTTTTTATGTAATTCTCTCAAATTCAGCTCATAACCATACTTTCTGTCTATGTATATTCCTTCCAGTTGTACTATTACTGGCACAATTTTTAAGAATTGTAAGTATTATCTTTGTGTGTATGTGTGTGTGTGGGGGAACAGTTTAGCTCCATTGAATCCCTTGTGTTTTCTTTACTTTTGGGGGGTTTCTCTAGGTTCTTGATATTAGAAATCAAAATTTTCATTCAATCCTCTTTTTATGAAAACTTGAAATTCTTTATGAAATTCTTGAAATTGAGTGCTTAATTTCAACAGGTAGGTGATTGTGATTCTTGGTTATAATCCTAGCTCCTTTGCCTTCCAGAATATCACTTTTCATGATCTTTGATCCTTTTAAAATGTAGCTGCCAAACCCTGTGTTATCCTAATTGTGGATACCTGATATTTGATTTGTTTCTTTCTGGTGACTTGCAGTATTTTTAACTTGACCTGAATGCTCTGAATTTTGTTTTTATTGTTCCTTAGAGATTTTATTTTGGAACCTCTTTTCTGAGGTGATAGATGGTTTTTTAACAATTCATATTTTGCCCTCTGGTTTCAGATATCATGGAAATTTTCCTAGTTAATTTCTTGCAAGATGTTGTCTAGGTCCTCCTCCTTTTGATTATAGTTTCCAGGTAGTCTGATGATTCTGACATTGTCTGTCTTAAATCTGTTTTCTAGGCCATGTTTTTTGTTTTTTAATTGAGATATTTTATATTTTCTTCCATTTTTTCATTTTTTTTTTAGAAATTGTTTGATTCTTGATCTCTTATAGAGTCATTAGCTTCCATTTGACCACTTTTCAGAAGTTTCTTTTCTCAATTAGCTTTGGTACTTTCTTTTCTGTTTGGTTATTGCAGTTTTTTTGTTTTGTTTTTTTAGGTTTTTGCAAGGCAATGGGGTTAAGTGGCTTGCCCAAGGCCATACAACTAGGTAATTATTAAGTGTCTGAGGCCAGATTTGAACTCAGCTGACTTCAGGCCGGTACTCTATCCACTGTGCCACCTAGCTGCCCCTACTGCAGTTTTTAAGGAGTTGCTTTTTGCAGTGGGTATCCCCTTTTCCATTTGACCAATTTTTAAGTGTTGTTCTTTTTGTCAAATCCATTTACTCTTTTCTCTCAATTCTCTTGTCACTCTCATTTCTTTTCCTAACTTATCTTTCACTTTTCTGATATGATTTTTAAACTCCATTTTGAGCTCTTCCATGAGTTCTTTCTGGGCTTGAAACCTCTTCTAGGTGTTTTGACATTATTGTCCTCTTCTGAATTAGTACCTTGATTTTACCGGCACCATAATAACTTTCCATGGTCATATCATTTGTTGTTGCTGTTGTTTTATATATCTTTTTTGGTCCTTTTCTTTTAAATATTTGCTCTTCTTCCTGAGTGGATGGGACACTGACTCAGGATTCTTGTTCCACGTGTTATAAACCCTGTCTATTTCCTTGATCTTGTAGTAGTATTGCCTGAGACCTGTAGGGGATGTTATTAAAGGTGGCTGGCAATGCTGGAAACCAGTGCTGGAATCTGGTAAATTATCTATTGCTGAATGGGGTTCCTAATGCTGATACCTGACATGTTTTGGGGCAGGTGGAGTGTTTTGCATTTTCCTAGAGATATGCTAAGCATTAGGAGTTGCTCAGGTCAATGCCAAAGCAAGTGTTGATCTGACTGCTAGAGGTTTCTTGCTTGCTCAAAGCTATGCTAAAGTACATGGTAGTTCTTGGAGTTGGAGTTTGGCCATTGCCTTGGCTGTGGGAATTCTGGTGTTGACATTTCCCTGCTCCACTGAATTGGAGCTCAGGATTTCCTGCTGCTTTGCTGAGGTGGGTCTTGATCCTGGCTTTCTGGGATACTTCTTGCCTTGGACTGTTTTTCCCTTTTACCCAATCTTCCAGGTTTCCTGGCCTACAAGATGGTTTAACAGTACCTTTTTGCTGGTTCTTTTATTTTAGAGTTTGTTTTGGGGGGTAGTATTTTATGTTTGTTTGGAAGTGAATATGGGAGAGATAAAGTGATTTACAGTTTACTTCACCAACTTGACTCTAGGACCTATAGCATGTGTTATTAAATGAACTGGGTAGGACAAGAGGAGCAACTTTATAGTCATAGGGCAAAAGTAGAGCCTTGCCATCAGGACTTTCCTGGTCTCTGACCACTGTTCTTAGCATCTTTGATTTGCTCGTTACTAGTGTTTTTTAATTTTGTTGTTGTTTTTGTTTTTCTCTACTAATGCACTTGATAGCTCAGGAAGAACTGAGATCGTCAGATCTAAGACACTTAAGAATTTTATGATCTTTAACAAGCATTTTGCCTCTGTTTCTTTAATTATAAAAAAGTGATGAGTTATTTTTTATCCTGCAGATTTTTTGGGGGTAGTAAAGAAAATATTTTATTATTTTAAAGAGTGTTTAGTACAGTGCCTGGCATATATCAAGCAATATATATGTGTGTATATATATATATATATATATGTATATATATATATATATATATATATATATATAAATGTTTATTTCTTTTTTCCTTTCCTACTGGAAAAAATAAAAGAAAATAAATCACAAGGTTGCTTCATTTCTCTATCTATACTCTGTTCTTAACCAAATTTAAATTTTTATTTATATTATGCTTAAGGATTTTGCACAACAATTTACAATGTCCTTTAAGCATTGTAAAGATTCTAGGTCCTACAGGATTATCATCACTTGTTTGCAAATGAGGTTCAGAAAGATCAACTAACTTATTTCAGTTTCATAGCTAAGGAGTACTGAAATCAGGGTTTTTTCTCAAGAAAGTGGTCACTCATTTTACTGTGACATACTATCTTTTAGGAATGTGTCTATTCATCAAACTGGCATATATTTTCTTATCTATCTATCTATCATCTATCTATTTATTTATGTCTTTATTTCTTTATTTTAGTTTTTACATGGCTCTAGGACCTATAGCTTTTTTTACAAGGTAGTGGTGGTAAAGTGACTTGCCCAGCAAGTAACTTACACAGTTAGGTAATTATTATGTCTGAGAACGCATTTGAACTCAGGTCCTCCTGACTCCAGGGCCAGTGCCCCATCCACTGCACCACCTAGTTGCCCCAAAATGGCATATTTTATAAAAATGATCTCTATAAAAATTTATTTCACAGTATCACATTTTAATTTTTTATATAAAATAATGGAACAATCTATAATTTTGCTAAGTATTGTACCAAAAGGAACAAAAAAGTAAGACTTGCTGGGCAAGCTAATGACACCTTTCATCTGTTTTATATGATTTGAAATGCCTCTATTCAACTTTAACTTTATATATATATATATATGCGTATTTATCATTATTATTATTATTATTTAAATAGATTGTAATTCCCTGGAGAGGCATTTTTTTAATAGAACATTTTGAGTAGTCTCAAATTGATAATAAAAATTTTTTCTAACTTAATCTAAGTGTCACTTCAGCTGCACTCAAACAATTTCTCAAAATTGTTGATGTTAGAAATAAATGACTGTTTTTGCCTGTAGACAGTTTGGGTCAATAATGTCTCAAACGAGACACTAATAAAGGATTCAATAAAACTTTTTATTCAAACAATCAATCCAACTTTGCAACTAAATCATCGGTTTACTAAAATGTAGACAGTCAAAACAGTCATATATATATATCTATATATATATATATCTATAAAATCAGCCAATTCATTCAATCAATCTGTAAACATTTATTAAATACCTATTGTGTACTGAGCACTAAGCTTAAGAATATAGAATTTGTTGTTACTACCTTGGCACTCACTGCCTTTAGAACCATATTTTTAAGGGTTTGGAGACAGTCTAAGTCTTCCCAGTGACTTCAGTCTCCACTGACAATATCTCTAAATTTTAGGGTTCCCTGTGCTCTAGTTTCATTTAATCCCCTAACAGATTAACTTTTACAAAGAATATTTATTTTTAAATTATATTAAAAACAAAAAAGTATATATGTCACTTCAACACAAAAGAAGTATATTTTCTTCCTCCTTTACCTCCTCAAATTCTGAGGAGGGGAAAGGAGATTAGGACCATAGATCCGCAGTACAATCTAACCAATTTCCAAATGCAAACTCATGCCATTGACCTTGAATCTCAGACAGTCTGACTTTTCAGGTTCTTCCTACTGAGTTGACTAGTTTGCATATTTGACCTGAAAAGCCTCCTTCAAGTTTATCATGACTTAAACAACCAGGTCAAGTGGGGATTCCACTGTCTGTACCCAGAATTAAAAAAGACAACAAAACTGAACAAAACCAAATGTAAACCTTTTTCTCTGGAACACAAGATAAAAGGGAAAAGAGGAAAAGATGTCCTTCCCTGAACTAGTCAGTTCTTGCCACCCATACTGTGAGTAAACAAGACTTTGACCCTCTTCTGAAAACCACAGAAAAAATGAGCATGACTGTTTCAATCTTGTAGTTTAAAATATGCAGCCAGTTCTAGCTACCTGGTCAATGGGAAAAGGTTGTTCCTAGCTATGTGGTAAGAAAGTACAGGTTATCTTTTCCCAGAAGAAGGGTAATTCCTGTAAGGTGATCTGAATATATGAAAAGCTACAGAGACATTTATGCAGAATATAAATGAGAAGTTGGGTGGTATGGTAGATTGAGTGCCTAGCTTGGAGTCATGAAAACCTGAGTTTTTGTGAACATCAAATGAGATAACATTAGTAATGAGCTTAGTACATGCCTGACAGATACTATGCCCTATATAAATGCTAGTGTTATTCTTATAGAATTCTTCCCCACACTCACCAATCCTGTGACATTAATGAATTACACATAACTCTCCCTCTCCATCCCAGTCAAATTAACCCTCTCATGGTTCCTCATACAATAATTCATCTCCTACTTCCTTTCCTTTCATAGACTTCTTTCTTATATTTTCTTTAAAGACTTTCTGAATCTTGACTTCTTAACTGTTTGTTTCCTACCTCTTAACTTAGTTTTTACACATCTTTTACTTATTTCTATACTATCTCTCTGTAAAATGTCTGTCTTTTTATCTCTGTCTCTGTCTGTATACTCACATGTCTGCAATTAGACATACATTTATGCACATATACACACACCTATTGCCCTTCACTTAGATTCTAGAAGATAAGATTCTTGAGAGTTGATGATTTCATTCTTTATACTTGTATCCTTTTGATCCTAGCACATAATTGATCCTTAATGAAAATTGTTGCCAATGGAATTGCTCATACAAATATTGTTGACCCGAGTTTATAGAAAAGTTAATCTGTCAATGGTTACTTTACTCATAGTATGTCACAGGAAAGTTACAAACATAAGATGACTAATTCTAATTCCAGAATTTTTTTTTCACTTCATCCACATCTCCTGTTCTGTGTTTTAGGACCCTAGAATCATCACTAACGTTCAGTTTCAGGCTCATGAGGGTTTTGATTTTATTAGGGTCACCTCTGCTATTTGCTTCAACAAACTTCCTAAGCCATTTACCTATCTTATGAGCAATCATTATTGAACATACAAGGAAAAGTGGACTCAGTTGTACCATATAGATGAAGTCTGTATACTTTAGGTATCATTTCATTCATGTCTGGAGTTTTCTCCAGACCTCTGGTTTCAATTGAGTTTATCCACTGGATACAGATGATGCTTGTATTCTGAACAGTAAGCCCCCTGAATAAACATTGAACCTCTTGTCTTTGGGGTTGCTGGGGCACATGAAATGTCAGTTAGCAATAAGACCCAGGAACATGACATTGGAGTGCATGTTCTGCTCTGTGAATCATGTGGCTTCCAAACTAAAAGGTCCTGGTTTAAATTGGCCCTGCATACTTCTCCAAGTTAGAATTTGACCAGAACCTTGGGGTTAATAGCTTTGCTCTTGTAGAGAAAGCTTGGAGCCATTTTCATTCCTGGGCATTTTTAAATTTACATAGTCCCTATCATGCTACTTCCAAGAAGTTTTATAGATAAGAAACAGATATTTACTTATTATATTTAATGGATATTCACATTGCTTTTTAGCCCTCGGTTATGTTTTCAGACAAGAGAAAAAACCCCCAACATATTTTCCCGGAGATATTGGCAATTTTGGCCAGAGAACAAAAAGTTGGGAAATGCTCTTTTCCCTAGATCTCAATCAAAAATCAGGCAATATATATATGTAATCTTTGAATGTTATATGAAATTTGAAAGGAGGCAGCATCAGAGTCTCACTAGAATATAGGTGGATTTTAAGGATTAATAGGAAACTCTTCTGACTAGCTTGATTCTAGGTTGAGAAAGTTAATTATGAGAATTTAGAAAATGTAAACAATGGTGGTTTGGAGAGGAAAAGTATAACCAGGGAGTCTGAAATTGTCAGAAACATATAACTGAATACTAGGGGAATTTAAATACATACATACATACATACATACATACATACATACATACATCATCTGAACTCATAGCTAGATAGGTTTCATTGAATTGGGCACAGCAAGTAGGGTGAGCATTATTGTAACAGAAAATTGTTATATCTCCAAAAACGTTCATAACATGAAGCATCTGGCCATTAACACCCCCCAACCCCCATATTTTCCTCCCTTCCTGAAGTTCTGGCATTGCTCTGTGTTACATTCCCTTAATTTGGGTTTCATTGCTTTCAAATTTAAGCCACGATTTCTTGTCTAGACATATGTCTGCCATGTCATGGATACATTTCCTAATTTGACCTGTAGACTATCTTATCCATTGCTCATTTGATTCCAGTTTTAGCATATTTCCTTGGATACTATTTTTAGAAGCTTGCTGATTCTTCCTTTTTTAATCATCTATTGATCCCCATGGAGTAGGAAAGGCCATCTTAATGAACTAAAATAAAACAAAGTAAGATGAATAAACCCCTAGAACTGACAGTGGCAGAAGAGTTTTCTGTTCTCTGTACATTCTAGGAGCATACAGCAATGTTAGGGACATGCAATCCCAGGACAAAGCATTCTACAACAAATAAGCAGAATTGTAGATGAATTCATCATTGCCCCAGTGTTCAGTGCTCTGACCTTATGGAAAATATAGGAAAAGGTGAACTTAGGCTTACTTTACCCTTGATAAAACAGCAAGTATTCAGAATTGTTTTGAAGTGACCAGAAGGTTTCTTAGTTTGTCTTGTACAAGTGAAACTTCAATGGATTGTCCCTTCATGGACTCCTAATAGCCCAGAACCAAAGTAGCATAAGATCCATGATGGGGGGGGGTGAGTTGGAAGTGTTTTGTCCTCTGCACACAAAAGGAAACATAGTTCTTGAGTTCACACAATCTCAGTGCTTGTCATGGATGAAGGGCTGACCCCAGAGAGGGGATCAAACTTGTCTCAAATTATTTGAATTATTATGCACCCACTTTGAGAAGTACACTGCTAATCTCTTAGGCAAAGTTTAGGTTTGACTCATGTTGAGAGTTTCTTCAAAAAGGATTAGCAGAATCTCTAAAGTTATTCAATTTATAAAGTAATAGATATCATATATCATTCACAACATAGGTATTTATTTTTCCACCACAAAGAAATGCTTAAAACACAAAAGACTGAGAAATGAACATTAATAAATAATTAAAACATTAAATAATAACTCATAACTCCTATTATGCTATGGGTGGTTAATATTGATGCTTAAAACATGAAACACTGAGACTGGTGAAAAGGAATTTTATATTCACCTTAGATAGACACTGTCCAAGCAAATCATTGGAAGTCCTAACTTCTTTAAAATCAAGACAATACATGACTTGGTTTTTCTAAATCCTCTCATTTGTAGCATGCACCTGGTTTTCTTTTCGACTCCAAGTTGTTGAAGGACATTACCTTCCAGGAAATCAACATTTGGTTTCAGGGTCTCCCTGACTCTCAGTTTCAAAAAGTAGCTGCCAATACACGCACACACACACACACACACACACACACACACACACACACACACAAATATACACACACATACATACATACAAAGCAATCATATTTACATTATTTTTTGATCACTGACTTTCAAGGAAACTAAAATAAATCAGAAAATATATTCTTGGACTTTAGGTCCAAGAGGTATGACTCCTAGTCTAAGAAACCATGTGCCCTTGCTTTCCTCTTAATAGAAATCCAAGAGTTTTAAGTTTTACATCATTCATTCAAAATATGCATATGGGAATGAGAGAGACAAATAAAGACAGGCAGAGATAGAAGGAGACAGAGACAGTGACAGAGAACCCAAAAGACAGAGATAGACAGAAGGAGACAGAAACAGAGAGACAGAGAAAGAGAACACTGCTTTTAAAACCTACTGAACAAGGAGTCACTCCTCATTTAAGTAAAAATTCTCTTTGCCTCAAACCATTTAGCATAAGATCAGAACATGTATTATTGGAAATGGTTCAGTCATAGGGACTATGGAAACACCAAGGTACAGCTAGACTCTAAACATGCATTATGTAATATTCCCTTCATATTCCAGAAGAGCTATTCAGTGGTATTTTTCTAATGAACTCTATTACGTGAATATTTATGGTATTAGACCAGACTGGACAGGACATCTCCTAAAAGATTCCTTACCTCTTCTGGAATAGCTTACTTCCTACTTCATCAAGTGAAGTGTGCTGTGTTAAGAGGGATCTTTGATTTAATTCTATGATAAAAATAGACAGATACTGATTACTGGCTCAAGAAGGGGTAGAGCATGATGAGGCAAAACTTATGTTATCAAGGCAGGTCCAATCTTTTTAGAACCTTTCTCCAGGTCTATTTGAGTTGAATAAACTTAATCATCATTAATTCAGAAATGTGTCAGTTATGGATTTAATCATCAAATGCATTGTTTAATCTTATGCTGAATTTTCCAGACCCAAACAAAATTAAAAAAAAAAAAAAAACGGAAAAGATGAGAAATTTTTTCCCTTTGCAGGGGTAAGGAGGAAAGGCTACTAGACATAGTACCTTTCTTATACAAATCAGGCAGTAAAAACCAAAGTTGATATATCAGATAGTACTCTCTTCAATATCCATCTAAGGAATTCTCTAGAAAAAATAGGGTTATAAGGAGAGGAAAAAGTGGGGAGAGGATATTAAATTCCAGTATTAATAGTTTCATATACATATATATGCATATATATATATTAGAAGAATACTTAAAATATAAATTATATTTTATTGAAACTTAGGTGGTAACTGGATTAATGGATGAATACTTCTAGGATCTATGAGATCAAAATGTTGAAGTTGCTAATAACTTAAAGAAACTTGCCAGCTTCAGAAATAGATTATGATATTATAGTATTTATGCCTCTTGAGAATTGTACTTCTCTCAGGACAATTAAAAAGAAAATTTGTTTTTTTAATCATTACTAATTTGATTTTAAATTTATGGAATAAAAGAAAAAATTCCATAACAATAAAAAAGATGATTGAATGATGTGGAAACTTCAATCTACAGCACAGAACTTTCTATTCGTTTTAATTGTACAACAAAACTATCATGTGAATTTCTTTTATTTCTTTCTCCCCACCACCACTCCTCCTCCCATCATTAATTATTAACAAATCAGGGTAGATCTCTACCTGTCAGAAACACCTATTTTTTATCTTAACAGTTTTTTCCATTGATATGTAAATGTAGCTTTTGGTATTAATTTTTGTGAGATTTTTTTTTTCTCCCTCTCTCCTTTTTTTTTCTTTACCCCTCTCTCCTTCTCCTTTTCCCTCTTCCTAAGAGAGCTGGCAGTTTGATGTGTCTTTTACATGGGCAATCATGTTAAACATATTTCTACCCACTTTTTCAAAGATATTGAAGGCATTCAAAGATAGCACTGACTTGATTTAATTGATTAGTTGCTAATCTAATTCGTAAATTGATTATTAATTACTCAGAAACTGCCTCTTGAACTTATCTAATTAGCCTTCTTATGACCCTATAGAATCACAAAATAAATCTTAATGTCACTATTCTCAGTGATAGGTAAGTGTGGTTGTTACCTCCTTTATCCCCTCTATCACTGGAACATTGTAGGTGTTTAATAAATACTATCTATTGATTGTTAAAGGAGTATAATGTGACAGAAGATGTGGGCACAAGACAGGTATAAAGCAATTAAGATTTAAAAAAAACAGATTATACTGGGAGAAGAAAGTAGAGGTATTAAAGGATATAGTGGATGGAAAGTAGGGAGAGTGTAAACAATGAGTAAATCTTATTCTCAATGGATTTGACTCCAAGAGAAAATGATCCAATTCCCAATTGATTTAGAAATTTATCCTACCCTACAGGAAAGTAGAAGGAAATGGGAAAGGGTAGTGTGAGGCAAACAACAGTCAAAAGTAAAATATTGGTAAGGAGGAATAAGGGGAAAGGAGAAAGAAAAGTACAAATGAGGGAAGACAGAATAGAGGGAAAGAAAAAATGCACAAATAAAATTAATGGAAACAACATTAGAAAGAATGCAAAAAGCTGGGAAATTACTTTCCCTGTTAGTGTTTCTGCAAGAAATAATGAAGGAATGGACTTTGGAAAAGCCTGGAAAGATTTGCATGAACTGATGCAGATTGAAGTGAGTGGAACCAGGATAATATTATACACATTAACAGCCACAATATGAGATGATCAACTATGATGAACAGTTACTCTCAGAAGTTAATGATCAAGGATAATCCTTAAAGTCCTGTTATAGGAAATGTTGTTCACATCTGAAGGGTGGTGGGGGGAAACATGAAACTATGGCAACTGAATGCAGAGAAAAGCATACTATGTTCACTTTTAAAAGTTTCTTTTAGGTTTGTTTCTCTTTCATGTTCTATTTTTCCTTCCTTGGTTCTTACTCTTCTTTGACACCATGCCCAATATAGAAATATGTTAATCACAATTGTACATATACACCTATATTAATTGTTTGATGCCATAGAGAGGAGAGAGGGAAGAGAGGGTGCTAGAAAAATGTGGAACTTAAAACCTGCAAAAGAATGAATATTGAAAACTATTTTTGTTTGTAATTGGAAAAAAATAAATGAAGGAAGGAAAAATACATATAATGCAAATGGACTCATATGAATTCATTGTGAAAGACTGAAACAACTTATGTATCACCTGAGTCAACAAACAAATAAATTGTAATAATAATTTTAGATGAAATAATAGGATGCATAGATACCACTGAGTGATATGTAGTGAAATTACATTATGCTTAAAAGCACAATGGATATGAAAAATATGAGTATTTACAAAATGACATAGTAGATAGCAGTGAAATTTATATAGATAAAAGACAATTGAAATGAAAAATCCCAATTTGCAAAGTTCTAATTTTATTTTTTTCTTCTTTTAGAACTTGACCAATTTAACAAAAAAAAAAGCAAAAGACAGGACAGAGTGAAATAAGATACTGGAGGAAATGGATTTTGTATATCTATGGCAAATTTTGAATAAGAATAAAATCCTAGGTGTGTACTTTTAACAGTGTCAATTTGATCCCTGAATAAAAAACTTGTGCTTGAACCATAATCACCCAAATTCTATGGGTTTATTTATTTTCTCTTGGTATTAATTGTTCACTAAGCCCTAAAATAAAATTATTTGAGTTTCTCAGCAATAAGAATAGGAGCTATTGATGCTTGAAACTCTGATTTTAACAATCAAAGACACATACCAATTTAGGAATATGAATAGGAAAACTAGAACCACATTACTAGGACCAATACTATGAAAATTCTAAGCAAATTCTCTTATACATGAATCAGTGATGGAATATGTGTTCAAGGCAGCGTCATTAAACTAAGTTCTTTAGTGAATCAATAGTGAAGATTCTGAAGTTATTGAAACAGTCTAATTTCACGATTTTTCCTTTTTTAGTTTGATCAGTATTACATAATTAATAGGGATAAGATTCAGTATAGCGATCACTGAACAAGAAGGCTACTCATTCACTATGCAATCACATGAGAACAAAACTATGGCTAACCTATTCTTTAAATGCCATGAACTATACCTTAGTCCCTACCATATGTAGACTATGTTGATGGCCATAGCTGACTGATTCCTCTGAAGCTGGTGACTCTGTGGTGCTCTATGTATACTCAATTCCATTCTGCTAAGAAAACGTCATACTAACATGAATCCTGAAGTTAATTGTACCTACCTGTACAATTTCTACCACTGCTGTAGTTAACTGTGTTGTAACCTTAGTAGTCAAATTCCCAACATTCTTCTTTGGACATCCAAATTCCAATCAGCACCCATGTGTCAAGATTTATCTATATAACACTAATGGAGAAATAAGTAACCTGCATAAGCTTCCATATCATAATCTGGATCTAGGCCACACATGATTGGAAATAGAACTTGAGATAAAATTGGAATTCTTTCTTATATAATGTAAGGGAGAAAAGGCTAATATTTCCTCCCTCTGCAAAATAAAGCACTGAACATGAACCTGGACTAGACTTGAGTGAAGTAAAACAAACAATAGCATTTACTGAATTAAGCAATGATGTTTTCAGTTCCTGTCTTCAAGATCTTTTGTATGAAAATATATGTATCTAGGGTTTGATAAGGATCTGGCAATTCTGGCAGGAACAAATAGAGAGAGAGATTAAATATATAATATCAATTAGTGAAATGACATTTATGAAAATATTATTTATCCTACCACCTTAGATATGGGCCTTTTTGAAGGTAGCTAAATCCTTATTAGCCTAATTTTAAAATAGTATATTTATTTTTAAAATTTCAATTCAATAAATATTTATTAGCTGTCTACTATGCACAAAACACTGTATTTTAGACCCTAGGGATGGGGAGATGAAGGAAGAGAGTCTCTGCTCTCAAGGATATTTATTAGATTAATACAAGGTCTCCCTATGCAATTAAGCCATGAACACATTTAGATAATTTAAAATACACACTGTAGCAATCAGTATTATCCTTAGTGGACTCATGGGGATATAACTTCTGCTTGAATCTTGATCTGGCAGTCTAATACAGAAACATACTACAATACAACAAAGCAATTTTCTTTTACAAACGAGCTCCTAGATGGCAAAGAATAGGCATTTGGTCTCTGGTGGCAAAAATAGATTGTGTACAAGTAAAACAACTTTTCAAAAGTACAGTTCCCTATTCTATCATTGCTTGTTTTATAAAGAAATGTCAGGATGCTTTAATGTGTCTTTTTTTCTGAGGATGATGATGCTATTCTTGAACTGCTACTGGGGAATGTGAATGAGAACTACAAAGAAGGAAATTATTTTTTCCTTAGAAAAGGAAACATGATATGAGAAAGTAGATAGAGAACTGACTTTGGAAGACATGGTTTTAATTCACATTTTTTACTCACAGTAATTCTGTGATCACAAGCAAATCACTTAACCTTTCAGCATCTAGATAACTCTCTAAAACTGTATTTTACGAAATTATTATTGATTTTTATTTGCTGAAGGAGTTAAGCTACCTGCGTGTCCCAAACCAATGAAACTAATAGAATCTTAAAAAAATTTGAAAATACTTTAGAGAGGATACATTTTTTCATTCTTTCTTACAAATACTCTTGTAAGGAGATATTGATTGCTATATCTTCAACCAAAATTTAAAAGAAACATTTTTTTGGGGGGGAAGGAAGAGGACATTTGAGTATATTTTTTTGTGAAAAGAAAAGAGACTGAAATCTGGAGTTTACTGTCAATAATGAAGCATTTATTTTGTGCTCACAATGTGAAGGATACTTGCGGTAGACACTAGGAATAGCTAGAAAGGGAAAAAACAGTTCTAAAGGAGATTAAATTTTAATTGTGTAAAAAAATATGTAAGAAGATAAGAAATGAAGGAAAAATCCAGGAACTTTAAATGCAAAAAGAGTTTATATTTGATCCCAAACATAATAAAGAATAGCTAGAGAACATAGAAGAGTGACATTGCTTTTTTTAAATGAGAGCAAGTATTCTGATATAACTTATAAATGTCATGCATGATATATTTCCACATTATACATGCGAAAGAAGCATCAGAATTAAAGGAAAAATAGAAATAAACATAAAATAAGTTTAAAAAAAGTGAAAATAGTATGCATTGGTATTCAGATGCCATAGTTTTGTTCCTCTGGATATGGGTGGCATTCTCCATAACTCTTAAAATTGTTCTTTATCACTGAACTACTAAGAGGAGCCAAGTCCAGCATAGTTTATCATTATACGGTGTTGCTGTCAATGTTTACAATGCCCTTCTGTTTCTGTTCACTTCATTCAGCATCAGTTCATGCAAGTCATTCTAAGTTTTTCTGAAGTCTTACACACTACTTTCTTATAAAACAATAATATTTTATCACATTCATTTACCATAATTTGTTCAATCATTCACCGAATGATGGTCATTTCTTTATTTTCTAATTCTTTCCCACTACAAAAAGAGTTGCTCTAAATATTTTTGTATATGTGTTTCTTTTACCCTTTTTTTATGATCTCTTTGGGATCCAGACCTAGTAATGGTATTATTGGATCAAAGGGTATGCACAAATTTATTGACTTTTGGACATAGTTTCAAATCACTCTCCAGAATATATAGATCAGCTCACATCTCCACCAATGATTCACTAGTGGCCTCTCCAACACTGATAATTTTTTTTTATTTTGTAATTTTATTCAATCAGATAAGTGTAAAGTGGTGCCTCAAAATTGTTTTAATTTATATTTATCTAATCCATATGATTTAGAACATTTTTCATATGACTATAGATAATTTTAATTTCTTCATCTAAAAACTTTTTAAATCCTTTGACAATTTATCAATTGGGGAATGACTTATATTATTAAAAATTTGACTCAGTTCATTGTATATTTTAACGAGTTCTTTATCAAAAACACTAGCTGTGAAAATTTCCTATCTTCTTACATTTCTTCTTCTTCTTCTTCCTTTTCTTCTTCTTCCTCTTTTTCTTCCTTTTCTTCTTCTTCTTCCTTTTCTTCTTCTTCTTCCTTTTTCTTCTTTTTCTCCTCCTCCTCCTCCTCCTCCTCCTCCTCCTCCTCCTCCTCCTCCTCCTCCTCCTCCTCCTTCTCCTCCTCCTCCTTCTTCTTCTTTCTTCTTCTTTTTCTAGTTTTTGCAAGACAATGGGGTTAAGTGATTTGCATAAGGTCTCTTAGCCAGGTAATTATCTGAGGCTGAATTTGAATACAGGCCCTCCTGACTCCAGGGGCAATGCTCTATCCATGGTGGCACCTAGCTCCTCCTCTGTATTCACTCCTAATTTTAGTTTCATTGGTTTTATTTGTATAAAACCTTTATAATTTAATGCAATCAAAATTATCCATTTTGCATTTTATATTCTTTATATATTTTGCATTATATATTCTTTATATCTTGTTTGGTTATAAACTCCTCTCCTTTCCATAGACCTGACAGAAAAATTACTCATTGTTCTCCTATGGTATTACCCTTAATGTTTAAATCCTGAAGTCATTTTGACCTCACTTTTGGTAAAGGGTATGAGATGTTGCTCTATTTTCCAGTTTTCTCAGCAGTTTTTGTCAAATAGTGAGTTCTTATCCCAGAAGCTAAATTCTTTTGAGTTTATTAAACAATAGATTACTATAGTCATTTTCTTACTGTTTCTGTTATACCTAATCAATTCCATTGATCTACCACTCTATTTCGTAACCTCTACTAGTCAGTTCTCGTGATTGCCATCCTATAATATAGCTTAGTTTTTTTTTTAATATGACTAGGTCAACTTCCATTGCATTTTTAATCCATTAATTCCTTTAATATTCTTTATCTTTTTTCCTCTAGATGGATTTTGTTCCTATTTTTTTGTAGCTCTGTAGAGTAATTTTTTGAATAGTTTGATAAGTATGGCACTGAATAAGTAATTTATTTTAAGTAGAATTGTCATTTTTATTATATTAGCTTAGTCTATTCATAAACAATGGACATTTTCCCAGTTGTTTAGATCTGACTTTATGAGATAAAGTATGCAAATTATTGTATGAAATTGTATGAAAATTATTTTGTAACTGTTCATATTGTTTCTGGATTTCTCTTGGCAGGTAGATTGCCTAATATTTTATGCTGTCTACAGTTACTTTAAATGGAATTTCTCTCTCTGTCTTTTGCTGATGGATAATAGACAGAAATGCTTTGTGGGTAATAGAAATGTTGATTTCTTATGTGGGTTTATTTTATATCCTGCAAAGTTCCTAATTGTTTCAGGTAGTTTTTTTTAGTTGATTTTCTAGTATTCTAATTCTATTTTCTACTCATCATATCATTTGCAAAGAGTGAGAATTTTATTTCCTTATTGTCTATTCTAACTCTTTCAATTTCTTTTTTTTCTCTTATTTCTTAAGCTAATATTTCTTTTTTTAAAAAAATTATTTAAGGCAATGGGCTGAGTGACTTGCCTGAGGTCACCCATCTAGGCAATTTTTAAGTGTCTGAGGTTGGATTTAAACTCAGGTCCTCCTGACTCCAGGGCCAGTGCTCTAGACACTGTGCCACCTAGTGCCCTTACAGCTAATATTTCTAATAAAATATCGAATAAAATACTGATCTTGTTGGGAATGCTTTTAGCTTGTCCATTTTGCAAATAATTCTTGATGACGGTTTTAGATAAATATTACTTAGCATTTTAAAGAAAATTCCATTTATTCCGATGCACTGTAGTGTTATTTTAAACACAAATAAGTATTTTATTTTTGTCAAAAGCTTTTTTAGCATCTGTTGAGATAATGACATGATTTCTGTTTTGTTATTAATATGGTCAATGGAGCTCACTGATTTCCTAATATTGAATCAATCTTGCATACTTGGTATAAATCCTAAGTGATCATTATTCACTTTCCTAGTCATAATTTCTTCCCTATTTAAAAATTTTGCATCAATATTCAAATTGGTGTAACTCTGTTTTGTTCCTTCTTGGTTTAGGCAACTGAACCATAGAAGGCATTTGGCATAACTCCACCTATTTTTTCAAATAGTTTACATAGAATTAGAATTATTTATTTTTGAAATGTTTGATAGAATTCACTTGTACATTCATCTGGCCTTGGAAATTTTTTCTTAGGGATTTCTTTGATGGTCTTTTCAAATATTTTTTTCTGAAATGGTGTTATTTAAGTCCTTTATTCATTTTTTGCTAATTTCAACAATTTATATTTTTGTAAATATTCGTCCATTTCACTTAGATTGTCAGATTTGTTGAAATACAGTTGGGCAAAATAGTTTTGAATTATTACTTTAATTTTCTCCCCATTGATGGAGATTTCACCCTTTTTATTTTTAATACTGGTAATTTGGTTTTCTTTCTTCTTTATATTTTGAATCAAATTAACCTGAATCAAATTAACCAAGGGTTTATGTGTTTATTTATTTTTTCATAAAAATCAGCTCTTAGTTTTATTCATTAGTTCATCAGTTTTCTTACTTTCAATTTTCTTAATCTTTTCTTTGATTTTCAGAATTTCTAATTTTTATTTAATTAGAAAAATTCTTAATTTGTTCTTTTTCTAGCTTTTTAAATTGCACACCCAATTCATTGAGATCTTTTTTAATTCATATAAGCATTTAGATAGATAACATTTTTCTTAATGACTGTTTTAGGTACATCCTACAAGTTTTGATATGCTACCTCATTTTTCTCATTGTCTTGGATGAAATCATTGTTTATTTCTATATTTTGTTGTTTGATGTACTGATTTTTTTTTTATTTTTTGTTGGCTTTTTTTGCAAGGCAATGGGGTTAAGTGGTTTGCCCAAGGCCATGCAGCTAGGTAATTATTAAGTGTCTGAAGCCAAATTTGAACTCAAGTATGCCCAAATCCAGGGCTGGTGCTCTATCCACTGCACCACTTAGCCACCCCTAGATCCACTGATTCTTTAAAGTTAGGTCATTTAGTTTCCAATTAATTTATAGCTTTCTATCTTTCCATGACCCATTATTACATGCTTTTCTGTATTTGATTATGATGTTTTTATATCTTAAAAGCAGTTCATTTTTTAGTGTAGGTGCTCTCTATTATGGAGAAAAAAGGTATATTTGTTTCTATCCCATTCAATTTTCTCCAGAAGTCTATCATATCTAACTTTTCTAAAATTCTATTTATGTACTTAAATTAATATACTAATCAAAATTGTTGCAATCACTAAGTGAGATGATGTAGAGAAAAGTGTCTTTCACAGATTATTCTGGAACACCATTGATTAATGGGATGAACATGGATAAAGAAATTGTAAAGGAGACTGAGAAATGGTCAGAGGAAGGAAGGAATCAAGCATTTATTAAAAACTTATTGTGTGCTTTCAGGCATTGTGTAAGCTATAGGAATAACTAGAAAGAACAGAACCATGTAAATCTAAATAAGAAGGGCTATGTAGGAAAATGTTATTAATAGTGAGAAAAGATAATTTAGAATTGAATTATAACTTTGAAGAGGATAATTTTAGTTGAATAACAAGGTTGGAAGTCATATTGCAGTAGGTTTAGGAGAGTGTGAGAAGAGATATAATGGAATCATTCATGGAGTTTAACTGAGAAGGTTAGAGTGATAGAATGATAATTAGCCAGGATAGCAGGGTGAAATGAAAAATGTTTAACCATGAATAGGATAAGAATGTTTAACTACTAAGGAGTAGAGAATGATCTAGTAGATTGGGGAGACTGAAGATGTTGAGTGGAAATGAAGGAGAGGGCAGTATTTTAAAGAAGATCTACAAAATTAGAATACAGAGTACATGTAGTGAGGGGGGCATGTATTTATCTGAGAAAAGAGTAAGGAAATTAAGAAAGATTATGGATTATGTGAGAAAGAGGAGAAGAGAGCAACCTCCAAGAAAAACCTCAATTTCATCATTTAAGTATGAGAGTTAGTCCTCAGTTGATACAAAATTTTATGAGAGGTTTGAGGAAAGAAGAAAATTTCTGAAACAACTTTTAAGAAGAGAGGAATAGAGAATCAACTCAGAAGACATAGACTATTTTTCTACTTATAGAGTTGGAACAATTGAAATCAATTTGCTTTGAACTCAGTCTACAAGATCACATCTGTGCTTTTCTCTGGCTTTATTCAGAGGTGCATGAATAGAGAGTTAATTCAATTAATCCAGGATAAAGAGAAGTGATTACAGTCACAAGAAAAAAAAAGCCCTACCTGGGAAAGGAGCAGAGTATGAATTTGTAGGCCAGGTAGGAAGGTAGGAAAATGAGAAAACAATAACAAAAAAGAACATGATCATGTAAATTTATAATGTTTACAGATAAACTTAAGACACAAGCTCAGCAGCTGATTTAAAAATATCTAAAAGGAAAACCTCAGAGAAAAAAATGCAGCTTGAACATAAGTCCAGCAAGAATACTTAGATGAGGGTGTGGGGTAAGGGGAAAAAAATGGGAAGAAAGGACTGATAAATGGTAAGGCAAAGGTATAAATGAAACTTTAAAAGAAAAGCTGAAGGGGAAAGGTAGTAAAACCTTGGTGAAGAGGAAAAAGGGGAAAGAAAAGAGAAAACTATAAATGGGGAGAGATAGTATGGAAAGAAATACAGAAGTAATCTTAAACTGCAAATGTGAATAGAATGAACTTTCTCCTAAAACAGAAATGGGTAAGAAAATGGGTTAACATTTGAAGCAGAGAGATACATACAGGGTAAAGGTAAAGAACTGGGGCAAAATAAATTATGTTTCAGCTGAGATTCTGATTTCAGATAAAGCAAAAGCAAAAACTCAGAAAAAATACAAAAAAAGGGATAAGGAAGGAAACTAAATCTATTTTTGATGTTGATTATATATTTTTATTATATAAATAATTTGTTTTCCAATTATATACAATAGTAAGTTCTACACATCATTTTTGCAAGGTTTTGAATTTTATTATTTTCCCTTCCCTCCCTTTCCTCCCCCCCCAAAGAAGGCAATCTCATATAATCTTTCTATTTCTTTCCATGGTATACATAGATTAGAATTGAGTTGTTGAGAGAAAAACATAACCATAAGGAAGAAAGAAAATATTAGAAATAGCAATATTATGTAGTACATAAGATAACTTTTTTTTAAAAAATTGAAGACAATAATCTTCGGTCTTCTTTTAATAATCTTTTAATCTTTAATTCTTTTAATAATCTTTAATAATCTTTGGTTACAGATGGTATTCTCTATCATGGATCTCCTAAAATTATCCTTGATCATTGCACTGATGGAGTTAGCATGACCATTAAAGTAGATCATCACCCCATGTTGTTGTTAAGGCGTACAATGCTCTTCTGATTCTGGAAACTGCATCTTCTTAAAAGGTACCAGAAGCAATGAAGTTATATTAGTATTAAACATCTTAAGCATACAAATTCCTAGAGTTATATAGAGCATTCAAATTCCTAGAGGAAAAGCTAAGTGAATTACAAGGAGACATAGACAGCAAAATTTTAATAGTGGGGGACCTCAACTTCCCTCTCTCAGAACTATATAAGTCTAACCTCAAAAAACAAGAAGAAATTTAAGAAGGGGAATAAAATCTTAGAAAACAGATATGATAGGTTTGATGTGGATAGAAAAGAATATACCTTTTTCTGTGCAGTGCATGACACCTATACTAAAATTAACCATGTACTACGGCATATAAATTTTACAATCAAAATGAGAAAGGCAGAAATAATACATGCATACTTTTCAGATCATGATGTAATAAAAGGTCATGGAAAAATAAACCAAAAATTAAATGGAAACTAAATATTTAATTTTAAGCTATTTAAAGTGAATCAAACAACAAATCATAGAAATAATAAATAATTTCATACAAGAAAATGATAACAATGAGACATCTACAAAAATTTATCGGATGCAGACAAGGCAGTTTTCAGCATGAATTGTATATTTCTAAATGTTTATATGAATAAAATAGAGAAAGAGAAGAACAATGAATTGGGAATGCAATTAAAAAACTAGAAAAAGAACAAATTAAATATCCCCAATTAAATACAAAATTGGAAATTCTGAAAATCAAGGATGAGATTAATAAAAATTGAAAACAAGAAAACAATTGATTTTAAAAAATAAAACAAGGTTAGTTTTTAATGAAAAATCCAATAGCATAGATAAATCTTTGGCTAACCCAATTAAAATAAAGAAAGATAATCAAATTAACAGTAACAAAAATGAAAAGGGTGAACTAACCACTGATGAGGAGGAAACTGAAGAGATATTTCAGAGCTATTTTGCCAAAATATATACTAATAAATTTGAAAATCTGAGTGGAAATGGATGAATATTTACAAAAATACAAAAAACCCAGATTAACAGAAGAGGAAATAAAATATTTAACTAACTCCCTTTAAGGAAAAAGAAGTTGAATAAACCATCAATAAACTCCCTAAGAAAAATTTCTCCAGGTCCAGATGGATTTACAAGTGAATTCTACCAAAGATTTAAGGAACAATTGAATCTGATCACACATAAACTATCTAAAAAAATAGGGTTCTGCCAAATTCTTTTTGTGATAGCAAAATGATGCTGAAACTTAAACCCAGAGGAACCAAAACAGACAAAGAATATTATAGATCAATCTGCCTAATGAACATTGATTCAAAAACCTTAAATAAAATTTTAGCAGAGAGATTATAGCAAGTTATTACAAGATAATACAATATGATAAGTTAGGATTTATAGCAGGTAGGCAGGATAACCAATAAAAAAAGAATACTTAGTTGAATTAATGACAGAGATAAAAAAGCAAAAATCAATAAAAAATCAATAAGTATCTATAATTTAAAAAATCACAAGATCATAGCAATAATGCAGAAAAGGCTTTCTGGTAAAATGCAACATTAATTTCTATTTCAAAATATAGGTATGAATGATTTTTTCCCTTAAATTTATAAAAAAAATGTATATACCTAAAACTAACAACAAGCATTTTTTGTAATGGGGGTGTCTTCCTAGTAAGAACAAGTGTGAAACAAGGGATCCATTATCATCAGTATTATTCAATATTGTATTGCAAATACTACCAATAGTAATAAGAGAAGAAATCAGAATAGAAATGAGGTAATAAAATTTTAAAAAACCCATTTCTCTTTTTGTAGATTATTATGTTGATATATTTGGAAAATCCCAAACACTCAAATGAAAATTTAGTTGAAGCAATTAACAATTTTAGCAAAGTTGGCAGATATAAAGTAAATTCACATAAATCATAAGCTTTCCTATATATCACTAACAGAACCTTAGAAGAAGAGATAGTAAGAGATACCCCATTGTGAAATACTTCAGGAAATACCTGTCAAAATAGTCCAGAAACAATATATATATATATATATATATATATATATATATATATATATATATATATATATGGGTATTAATATTGTATAACCCACAATAAAAGAAATTGAGGCAGAGCTCTGAGATAATGAATCTTTACTAAGGCATTCATGGTCCCCTTAATGAAGTGGATCTCAGGTCTTCCTCATGATCTGAGATTTTCCCTTCTTTCAGGATCTTGTTTTTATAGGATTTAATATCCAAATATGCAAAAGATGCATGGTAAAATACAGAATTTCACTGGTTGAAAAAGCTTACTCAGTCATATAAGACATTTTGCAAAATCTATAAGAACATGAGTCATCCTTCAATTGATAAATGGCAAAAGATACCAACAGAGAGTCCTCTGATGACAAATTACAACAATTTATAATCATTTGAAAAATTCTCAGAGATTCAAGAAATGAAAATTAAGCAACTTTAACTCATTTTATACAAAGCAAATCAACTAAAATGATTGAAGGGAAAGTGAAAATATTTGATGGAATATGGAAAAATTGGGACACTAATTCACTCTTGGTGGTGCAATGAACAGGTCTAACCATTTGGTGGAATAGTCTAGAATTATACTCAAAGGGTTTTTCAATTGCTTATACCTTCTAACCCAAAAATACCCCTACTAGATCTGTTTCCCAAAATGGTTAGGGGAAATGCAAAAGATGTTCAGAATGGGATTCTGGGAAAATTACAGAGTAGGTTAGAAAATTCCAAACTTCAAATTTCCTCCACAAACAAGAAAACAAAAAAAAACAAAACACCTCAGAGTGAATGTAGAGAGGTAAAAATGAACACACATAAAGGCAGAGCAGTAGTCCTCCTGAGACAAGCAGGAGGCTTGAATGATAGTTCAATAGTTCTATTGAAACAACAAGCAGAGAGCCTTGGAGTAGCTGGGTCATAGATACCCTCAACATCAGTCACAATTACTGTAAGAATAGAGTAGATCTACATTCATCTTCAGAGGAAGAAAATGAAACAAAAATCAAAAACAACCACAAAATTTTTTTCCTTTCCCAAAAAGTAACATCACGTGGTTACCTCTCCAAAAGAAGAGCTCAAAAAACATTTTAAAAATCAACAAGCAAGATTGAGGGAAAAAAAATTTTTAAATAGAAAAGTCTAAGAAAAACAAGATTGTAGAGTGATCTCAGGACAGAGCCAAGACAGTGTCATGAGCACAAGATTTCCCAGTAATTCTCTTCCAAAATACTCCAAAAACCTTAAAATTATGACTCTAAATTTTCGAAAGACAGAACCCAGAGAAAGGCTCAGTGAGACAATTCTCCAGCCCAAAGTAACCTGGAAGATCATGGGAAGGCTCTGTTCCATGGCATTGGAGGGTGAAGCAGTATAGCCAGGATTGCCACGGGAGCAAAGGAGCTCCAGCTTTCCTGGAACAGCCCTGGGTCCCTGGGAGCACCAGCTCCTGGCAGCAGAAACAGTTTCCAGCTCTCCCAACCCAGGGAATACTAAGTACAACTTGGAAGATCAGTGGAGAAACTTCTGCCAGAGTGAGGGTGGAGCCCAGGCCACTCTGCTGTTCAGCACAACCAGATCCTCAGTGCAGCCACAGTCCCAGGAAATGGAAGCAGGCCTGTGAAACTACCAGTAGCCCTGGGAGGGTATCTCTGAAAATACTTGAGCTGCCTATGGAGCTTATTATTGGACCACTACAGCAAGAACCTCAAATGTTTATTTAATGTCTTATGAGAGGTTTTGACTACTCTTCTGCCTGTGCTCTAGTCTGTGAGTGACACAAGCATGTACCCTGGAGCTCTGAGGAGGGTTTCTCCTCTATGGCATTAGGAGGCCCCAGATTACAACTGGGGTTGAATATGGATAAAGCACCAGAATCCTGTCCCAGGGACAGAGGAGAGACCTTGACAGTCCCCCTACCTGCAATGGGATGAGGGCTTTTGGAGCAGTTGCTGGAAGGCTCCCTGCTTGGGCAGCTCCACAGGCCTGATTCCATTTCCCAGGGCTGGGGTTTCACTGAAGATCGTGGCTGTGCTGAGTGGCATGCTGGCCTGGGCTCCATGCTCACTCTGACAGAGGTCCTTGCAAAAGTATCCCAATAATACTGAAAAGTTCAGGAAACACACCCCCAAAACCAGGGCACAGGCTGGGGAAATAAGTAAACAGGAAAAAAGGAACCTGACTATAGACGATTACTTTGGTCCCATGGAGGATCAAAACATATGCTCAGAAGTTGACAAAGTCCAATATTCTGAATCCAAAACATCCAAGAAAAATAGAAATTGGCCTCAAGTTATGACAGAGTTCAAAAACGATTTTGAAAATCAAGTAAGGGAGGTAGAGGCAAAAATAGGAAGAGAAATGAGAATGATGAAAGAAAACCATGAAAACCAAGTCAGCAGTTTAGTCAAGGAGATCCAAAGAATGCTGAAAAAAAGGACATGTTAAAAACCAGTTTAGGTCAAATGGAAAAAGCAGTCCAAAAAAGTTAATGAGGAGAAGAATGCCTTAAAAAGCAGAATTGACCAGATGGAAAAGAAGATAAGAAGGCTCTCTCAGGAAAACAACTTCAAATGGAGAATGGAGCTAAAGGAAGCTGATGACTTTGTGAGGAATCAAGAAACTGTAGAACAATACCAAAAGAATGAAAAAAAATAGAAGAAAATGTGAAATTCTCATTGGAAAAACAAATTGACTTGGAAAATAGATTCAGGAAAGATAATTTGACAAATATTGGGTTATCTGAAAGTCATGACCAGGAAAAGAGCCTTGACTTCATTTTAAAATAATTTCTAAAGGAAAATTACCCTGATATCCTAGAAGCAGGGGGCAAAATAGAAATTGAGAGAATCTACCCATCTCCTCTGGAAAGAGATACAAGAAAAAATAAATCCCAGAAATATTATAGTCAAATTCCAGAAGTGCAAAGAAAAAAATATTACAAGCAGCCAGAAGGAAACAATTCAAAATATCATGGCACTTCCATCAGGATTACATAGGACTTAGTAGTGACTATATTAAGGGCTCACAGGACTTGGAATATAATATTCCAGAAAGCAAAAGAGCATGGAATGCAACCAAGAAGCAACTACCCAGCAAAACTGATCATCCTCTACCAGGGGAAAAGATGGACTTTCAGTGAAACAGGGGATTTTCAAATATTCCTGTTGAAATGGCCAGAGCTGAACAGAAAGTTTGATTTTCAAGTACAGGACTTAGGTGAAACATAGAAAGTGTGGATGGGAAAGGAAAATTTAATGGTTTTGAACTGTGAGTATTCCTGAATAAGAAGGTGATGCTCATAATACTCATATGAATCCTCTCATTTAATAGAGCAGTTAGAAGAAGCATATCTAGACAAGGAACAAGAGGGAGCTGAATATGAAGTTAGAATATATTCTAAAGATGGAGTCAATGGGCAAAAAGGGAATATATTAGGAGAAAGGGAAAGGAGTTGTAGAATGGGCTAAGATATTTCATGTAAAAGAGTAAAGAAAAAGATTTTTGCAATAGAGTGGAAGGGGGGAAAGGTGGGGGAATGAATGAGCTTACATTCTCATTGAAAATGACTCACAAAGGAAACAGCATATACAATTAATAGGACATAGAAATCTTTAATCCTAGAGGAAAAAAAGGAGAGGAAAGTAATTGGAGAAAGAGGATAGGGGGAGGGAAGGGGAAGTGTAAGTGATAGAGGAGAGAGTAGATTATGGGAGAGGGTACTTAGATACAACACATTTCTTTTTGTTTTGTTTTTTTGCAAGGTGCTGGGATTGGGTGGCCTGCCTGGGACCACATGGCTGGGCATCTGGTTGGGATGTGGGCTCATGGCCTTGGCTACCCCCCAGTATCTTTTTGATGAGGGATAAAATGAAAGGAGAGAGAAAATAGGATAAATGGGAATGTGGAGGAATGAGTGGAGGCAATTACAATCAGCAATAGCACCTGTGGGAAAAATATGGAAGTAGCTTCTTTGATGAATTTATCTGATGGTATCTGAACACAAACTGAAGCACATTTTTTCTTTCTTTCGTTTTATTTCTCATGATGCTTTTATTTTTGGGGGGGATTACATTTACTCTTAGAACAAAACTATTTTAGTAATGTGTAAATAAATAAAAATGTAAATTAAAAAAACAGAAAAACAAAATTATAAAAAAGAAAATCAACTAACTGGAAAAATGAATCCAGAATCTTAAGGAAGAAATGAAGAAATTGACTCTATGTAAATTATAATTGGACAATAGAAAGCCACTGAAATTCTAAGAGACCAAGAAATAAGAAACCTAATTCTAAAGAATGAAAAAAAATAGGAGAGAATGTGAAACATCTCATAAGAAAAACAATTAATTTGAAGAAGATACCAAAAAGAGAAAGCATAAGAATAAACCAAGTTTTTGAAAGCTATGATCAAAAGAACAACCTTGATACAATAAAACAAGAAATAATTAAAGAAAACTGTCCTGAAGTATTAGAGCAATAGAGGAAAATAGGAATAGAAAAAAATTAAATAATCACACCCTAAAAGAGATGTTAGGATGAAAATCTTCAGGAATATCATAGTCAAATTCTGAAATCCCCAGGATAAGGAGAAAATATTTTGAGCATCAAGGGAAAAAACAATTTAACTATAACACAGAGCCACAATTAGAATTACACAAGACCCAGCAGCAGCTACATTAAAAGACTGCAGGTCTTGAAACACTATATATGGTAGAGCAAAAGAACTGGGGTTGCTGCCAAAAATATCAAACTGAGCAAAGCTAAATCTAATTCTGAATGATAACAAAAAATGGTTGTTCAACGACTTGCCAGACTTTCAAGATTTGGTTACAAAAAGACCTGAACTTAACAGAAAATTTGACATACTAGATCCAAGAGAAATATATTGCAAGTATCAACGACTAATTACAAGGGATTCATAAGGACAAATTGTTTACTTTTATATGTGGAAATGTAAGCCTTATGTCTAAGATTGTCATTAGTAATCGGGTAGTATGAAAAAAGAATTGGAGTAGAACTGAGTATGGTGTGATTCTAAAAAAGCAAACTCAGGCAGGAAAAGATAAAAAAAAATTCATACAAATGAGGTGCTAGAGGAAAAACTAATAGAGTTAAATTTGATGGGGAAGAGTACTGGTAGTTCTGAAACCCTACTCTCTTTGGGAATGGGTTTAAGAAGAAGTGAGATTATATATATTATATATATATATATATGTATATATATACATATATATATATATAAAAGTCTTCAAAATTTAGAAAGAATAAAGAAGTTAAAGGGAAAGGAGGGTGAAGGAAGAGAAAAGAGAAGGTATAGAAGGGTGTGTAGATTAAACAAAATGGGGAAAAAGGAAATAACATACATTTGAAGGGTATAAACATCTTTTAAATTCAGACAGAAACAAATGGGTAAAGGAATAGGATGGAGAGGATAAAGGGGGGGTTTCTTAGGGGGTTAAGTAATGGGGAGGCAAGGAAGCATGTAGAAGTAAAACAGAGGAATGAGGAGGGATAGGAATAGGATGAGACCACACTGAGGAAAATAGTAAAGAGGAAAATAAACAATTATTAATTATGGTTTAAACTGTAAATTAGATGAACTAACCATAAAATGGAAACAGATACTAGTTTAAGAATTAATTTGCCAATATTTTGCTTTCGGGAAATACTATAAACATGAGAGATACACACAAACATAAAATAAAGAACAAGAATAGAATTTATTATGGAAAAAAGCAGGTGTAGTAATCTGGATCGCAAATAAAGTTAAAGCTAAAACAGATTTAATCAAAAGAGAAAAATAGGGAAACCACTATATGTCAGTCATATTAATAAATATTTTTTTTAGAAAATTTAAAATAATTGGATAGTATAAGATTAGAATTTTTGTGGCATTGGATTTGATGAGGTGGTAGATTTAGAAAATTATAGAAAGGCTTGAACTTATGAAGAAAGATGAAACACCTTCAGAGAAACAGGACAGGTATGGTCTTAGATATGTCTGAATGTATATGTGAATGCTTATGATTATAGTTATCTATATATATATGTAATTATGCATGTATACATATATTGATAGATATATTTTTTAATTTTAACCTTTGGGGAAGGGGAAGGGGAAAAATAAAGTTAAAAAAATGCACAGTAGAGAACAAAAGAAAATCTATAAGCAAACACAGAAAAGATGGACAGCTTTCGACACTATCTGTAGCATTTATTCTACAGGTTTTCTTGAAATGAATATTTTTTGTTGTATATTAAATCCTCTCTTTCTTTCTGTTGTGTATATGACAATTATTTTTCTTAACTATTTTCTATTTAAATTTTAAAAATTCATATAGGTTCTTTTTCTTGGTTATTCTAAGGCAATGGGGTTAAATGGCTTGCCCAAAGTTACACTGCTAACAAGTGTTAAGCGTCTGACACTGGATTTGAACTCAGGTCCTTCTGACTCAGGGCTATGGCACCACCTAGCTGACCTGATATATTAACATATTTCTAGCAGGTCTCTTTGTGTTGACAAAGAACTGAAAATTATAAGGATGCCCATCAAATGTGGAATGACTGAACAAGTTGTGGTATATGATAGTGATGCGATACTATGTACTAGAAGAAATTATGAGCTCATTGATTTGAGAAATGAAGAGTGAAATGATAGAATAAGAAACTGCTGTATAGAGTAAGAGCACGTTTAAGAACAACTTTGATGGTCATTTGATTATAAATACTCATATACCAAAAAATACATATGAAAGAACTGATAAATAGGAGTATATATGCTGTGTATATACCCAAACATGCATGTATGCACACACATGCAGACATAAATATATACATATATATCCAATTGTTATTTTTAGTATAGGCAAAATAAAAGAAAAAAAGGAAAAGTTGCATGTAAATTTTATCATCTATTTAAAAGAAATAGCAAATTATACATAATAGATATAATTGCATGTTTTAAAAAATTCTATGTCATGGAAAAGCTATATTATTTGACATATTGAATTATATATATATGTGTATATGTGTGTTTGTTTATATGTATCTACAGAGATATAGATCTAAACACATATATGATGAATAAGAGTGGTAGAAGAAAAGTGGGAAAATAAATAAAAGCTGGGAAAGAAAATCATTTATAAAAAGATTAACAGCTAAGTGAGATGCACAAAAATACTAAAGAAATAATGACTTAAAAATCAAAGTTGGGCAAATTGAAGAATAAAATATTACTGAAAAATTATGACTTAAAAATTGAAATTAGTGGAATTGAAACATTCGAAACATCAAGAAACAATAAAACAAAGTCAAAAGACTGAAAAAAATGGAGAAATTTTGAACTATTTCATAGGAAAAACAACAGACTTGGCAACTATTTTGAGGGGAGATAATTTACTTATAGGACTACCTGAAATGCTTTATTAACTGATTCTTAGAACTAGAGGAAAAAGGAAAACTTGAAAGAAATTACAATATAAAACCCAACAATAATATAGTCAAAACTATAAACTCCCAGTTCAAGGAGAATATATCACAAAGAATCACAAATAAATGATTCAACTATAATGAAACCATATTCATTATCATACAAGATTTACCACCTATTAATACAATGGATCAGAGAATTTTCTATGATTTTTTGGAAGGCAAAGGAGCTAAGATCATATCTGATAATAATTTATCAACTAAAAATATGTATACTTATATAGAGGTTTAAAAATCAATATTTGATGAAGTAGAAAACTTTGAAGTATTCCTGAAGAAAATTCCTAAGTTTAATAGAAAATTTGACATTCAAACATAAGTCTCAAGGAAACCAGAAAAAAGATAAACATGAAGGAGAAATTATAATGGGTTAACTTGGTTGATATTCCTATAAGGGAAGATGACATGTAATATGTAAGAAAATTATTGTCATTAGGGAAGTTAGAAAGAATCTGCTTAGAGTTCTTGGTTCTCTGTGTATTATGTT
Source organism: Macrotis lagotis (assembly GCF_037893015.1). NCBI lineage: Eukaryota > Metazoa > Chordata > Mammalia > Peramelemorphia > Peramelidae > Macrotis > Macrotis lagotis. Next base: position 174,249,733 of record NC_133663.1, on the reverse strand, counting down.
AGAATCATTTCAACGAAGAATAGAAATATGAAAAAGAGGGAATCTTTGAGAGAAGGGGAAAGGAGTAAAGGAATGGGGAACATAATATCTCATAAAAGAAATTTAAAAGGCAGAGAGTTTTACAAGGAAAGGGGGAATTAAGGAGTGAACCTCACTCTCATCTGAATTGATTCAAAGAAACAAGAGTATATATATGTACATATATATATATATATGTACATATATATGCTCAAAATTAAGTGCAGTATTTCATCTTAATCACTAGAGAAATAGGAGAATAAGGAAATGAAAAAATGCAGTCAATAAGAGGACTGTTAGATTAAGAGAAGCAGTGATCAGAAGCAATACAAAACTTTTGAGTAGGTGACAGGATTAAAAAAAGTGTATATATATATATATATATATATGTATGTATGTATATATATACAGTTAACCATCAGAACTGTGTATGAGGATGACATGAAGTTATCCATAAAATGGAAATGGATAGCAGAATATATTTTAAACCAGAATCAATAACATTTGTAATCTAAAGAAATACTCTTATAAAAAAAGACACAGTTACAATTAGGGGTTGGTGCATGATCTCATGCTTCAGATGAATTAAAAACATCAGGAACAGCAATCATCATCTCATTTAAAAGAAAGGCAAAAACAGACCTTATTAAAAGAGGTATTCAGAGAAACTACATGTTTCTAATAAATAGCATAGACAATAAATTAATATCAATATTGTACATAAATGAACCAAAAGGCAAATTCTTAGAAAAAAGTTAAATGAGTTACATGAAGAAATAGTAAAGCGTTACTCACAGATTCCTGAATTTGCTCTTCTGAGACATAAATGAATCTAACCATTAAATAAAATAAAAGTAAAATTAATATTAATAGAATTTTAGGAAAATTAGATATCACTGATTTCTGGAATATATTGAAGGATAGAAAGAAGAATACCTATTTCTCATGTACATGCTATTTTTCTTTTCTTTTCTTTTTTTTTAAAAAACAACTTGCCTTTATTTTACATTGCAACAGAGAAAGGGTAAAATTAAATGAATGACAAACTTTTTATTAGTCAAAACATATAGTCTGTTCCTATAAGCTGTCATAATATTGACATAATAGATACAATGTTGAATTTGGAATCAGGAAGAGTAGAATCCAAGCCTTGATTCACATATTAACTAGTCTGTCTGATTAAATCTTTTTTATTATATTTATTTTTACTTTTGTACAAATGTTTTTTATACATTACTAAAATATTCTTGTTTAAGAGTAACATAAAGCCCACTCCCCCCAAAAATATAGACCCTCATAAGCAATAAAGTAAAGGAAAGAGAAAAAATAAATTAAAATTAAAAAATAATAATAATAATAATGAGGGCAGGCAGGGTAGCGCAGTGGACAGAGCAACAGCCCTGGAGTCAGGAGAACCCGAGTCCAAATCCGGTCCCAGACCCTCAACAATCACCCAGTTGTATGACCCTGGGCAAGCCACCCCAACCCCATTGTCCTGCAAAAACCAAAAACCAAAATAATAATAATAATAATAATAATAATAATAATAGGGGTGGCCAGGTGGTATAGCGGACAGAGCACTGGCCCTGGAGTCAGGACCACTTGAGCCCAAATCTGGCCCCAGACACCCAACAATCACCCAGCTGTAAGACCCTGGGCAAGCCACCCAACCAACTCCCTCTATTCGTACTACCCCACTACCATACACTATATTTTCTCTCTCTTTTCACACTGTCCCTTTTCTTAAATGTGCTGTAGGGTAGCTGAGTGGTGCAACAGACTGATCACTGGCCCTGGGACCAAGAGGCCCTGAGCCCACATATTACCACTAAGGCCTAGCAACCACCCGGCTCTGTGGTTCTGAGCAGGCCATCCAATCCCAACCCTTTGCAAGAAGTACAAAAGAAAATGTGTTATATCTGACCACTCTCTCCCATGGTCCACCCTCTCCTCCATCACTCACATACCCCTCTTCCCCCTGTCCCCCTTCTCTCCTTCTTACTCTAGATGTCTATACCCCATTGAGTAAATATGCTGTTTCCTCTCCGAGCCACCTCTGATGAGAGGGAAGGTTTCTTCATCCCTCCTCGCCTTCCCTACTTCCATACCATTGCAATAGCTCATTGTAATAAAAAATCTTATTATAATGAAATATCTTAGCCTATTCCGCCTCTCTTTTCTCTTCCTCCCATTACATTTCCCTTTTAGCCATTGACTCCATTTTTACAGTATATTATATCTTCAAATTCATCTCTCCTGTGCTTCATCTATAAAAGCTCCTTCTACTTGCTATATTAAATGAAAAATTTCTTACGAGTATTATCAGTATCATTTTTCTATACAGGAATACATGTAGTTCATCATCATTAAGTCCCTCATATTTTACCCTTCTCTTCCACTCTCTATGCTTCACCTGAGTCCTGTATTTGAAGATCAAACTTTCTGTTCAGCTTTGGCCGTTTTAACAAGAACATTTGAAATTCTCATTTCTTTGAAAGTCCATCTTTTGCCCTGGAAGAGGATGTTCAGTTTTGCTGGGTAGTGGATTCTCAGTAGCATTCCGATCCATTTTGCCTTCCGAAATATTATATTCCAAGCCCTACGAGCCTTTAATGTAGTTTCTGCTAAGTCCTGTGTGATCCTGACTGCAGATTCATGATATTTGATGTGTCCTTCTCGCTTCTTGCAATATCTTCCCCTTGACTTGGGAGTTCTGGAACTTGGCTACAATATTCCTGGGGGTTGGTTTTTTTTTTTGGATCTCTTTCTAGGGGAGATCAGTGGATTCTCTCCATTTCTATTTTGCCTTCTGCTTCTAGGATATCTGGGAAATTTTCCTGTAGGAATTCTTTTAAGATGGCGTCAAGGCTTTTTTCCTGATCATGACTTTCAGATATTTCAATAAATTTTAAATTATCTTTCCCGATTCTGTTTTCCAGATCAGTTGTTTTTTCAATGAGATGTTTCATATTTTCTTCTAATTTTTTATTCTTTTGGTTTGGAAGTATTTTGTCTTGACTTTTTATAAAGTCAGCAGCTTCCTTTAGTTCCATTCTATATCTGAAGGATTTGTTTTCCTCAGAGAGCTTTCTTATCTCTTTTTTCCATCAGGCTAATTCTGCTTTTTAAAGCATTCTTCTCCTCAATGACTTTTTTTTTAGATTTTTTTTTTTTTGCAAGGCAATGGGTTTAAGTGGCTTGCCCAAGGCCACATAGCTAGGTAATTATTTAGTGTCTGAGGCTGGACCTGAACTCAGGTACTCCTGACTCCAGGGCCGGTGCTCTATCCACTGTACCACCTAGCCGCCCCCCCTCAATGACTTTTTGAACTGTTTTAATCCATTTGACCTATGCTGGTTTTTAACATGTTATTTTTCTTCAGCATTTTTTGGATCTCCTTGACTAAGCTGTTGACTTCTTTTTCATGTTTTTTTCCTGCATCTCTCTAATTTCTTTTCCCATTTTTTCTTCTATCTCTCTCACTTGATTTTCAAAATCGTTTTTGAGCTCTGTCATAGCCTGAGCCCATTTATGTTTTTCTTGTAGTCTTTAGATTCAGGAGCTTGTACTTCCTCATCCTCAGATTGAGTATTTTCGTCCTTCTTGGAATCATAGACAATGTTTTTCTCAATGGTGTTTCTTTTTTTTTCCTCCATTTACTCATTTCCCCAGGCTGTGCCTGATTTGGGGGTGCTTCCTGAGCTTTTGAGTATTATTGGGACACCCACCCCAGAAGGATCTCAGTGTGTGAAGCTCTGTCTTTCCTCCTGGTTTGTGAATGACCACAAGGCCACCCCGCTGGCATGGGGCTGAGGTGGGGGGTCCCCTGTTCTATGGGGGGCCTAGACTGTGATCAGGATCTGAATGTGGTCAGAGCCCCAGAGTACTGTTGCAGGTACAGAGGACAGACCTTGGAATTCTCTCTCCACTCCCCTACCTTCTGTGGGCTGAGCACTTCAAGGCTCAGTTGCCTGAGGGATCCTGCTTCCCGGCTCTGCCTGCTTCTGTTTCATGGATCTGGGCTGCCATGGCCAGGCCTCTTGCTGAGGGCCCTGAGGACTGGGCTTCACATGCTAGCTCTGGCAGAGGCCCCCCCCCCCCAATCTTCCAAGTTGTGCCTGGTGCTCCCCAGGGTATAGGTCAGGAAAACTGCCCCCCTATGCCATGAGCCATGGCTCCCAGGCACCTTGAGGCTGCCTCCGGGAGGCTGAAGTTCCTTCACTCTGGTAGGCTGCCCCTCTAACCCCATGGAGTGGAGCCTTTCCACTATTTTCCAGGTTACCTTGGTATGGAAAACTGCCTCACTGGATTTTTCTGTGGATCTGTCTCTCAAAACTTTAGTTAGAGTACTTATTTTATGAGTTTTGAAATATTATAGAGAGAGGGCACCTAAGAGAGGCTCTTCTCCTGTCCTACATGTCATTTTTCAAAAAAATGGATATGAAAAACCATCAAATGAAAGAGCTCAGAAAAAATACAGAATAGCAAAAATATTAAATCTACTCTTTTCAGATAACAAGGCAAAAAAATTTCATTCAATAAAAGGCCTTAGAAGCCCAAATCAAAAATTAGTTGGAAACTAATTCCTAAAAATGAATTGATTGAAGATTAAAGCAAAGAAATAACAATGTCATTAAAAATGATGACTAATATACTAAACAAGTACTGACTAAGATGACAGAAAAGAAAGATATGAAATGTTGGAGGCAATATATAAAACATTTGATGGAGCTTTGATCCAACCTCTCTGGAAAATAATTTGGACCTATGCTCCAAAATTTATTAAACTGTGTATACCCTTTAACTCCAGCAACATAGAAATTGAAGGCATACAGATTTATTAGACAATAATTAAGCAAATTATGTTAAATGATTGACTTGTAATATTACTATGATAGGAGGCATGATGAAGACAATGATTTCTGAAAATTCTGGTAAGATTTAATTGAATTGACACAAAATGAAGTGAGTAGAACTTGGAGCACAATATACATACTAGCAAGCAGTTTTGGTGATCAGTTGTGAAAGACTTAGCAACTGTATTCAATGCAAAAATTCACAAATTCTAAGAATCATAAAGAAAAGTATCATGCACTTCCAGATAGAAAATTGATGGACTCAATGTCTTGAAGTATATTTATTCTTTGACTTTCTTTTTTTTATTGGCTAAAATAGAAATATGTTTTGCATGACTCTCTATATATATAAAACGACCATTGAATTTCTTCTCTTTTCAATGGGTAGGACAATGAGTCAATGAAGTGTAAGAATTTGGAAGTAACATAACATTAAGAATTGATAATATGATATAATTTTTAAAAAACACACAAAACAAATTATAACCAGTCCTGGGTAGGTAAGCAAAAGAAGTAATGACATCAGATTGTAACCATGTCTCAGTAAGAGACAGGAGATGAAAAGACTGAAATTAGGAGAATTAGGAGAATTAGGAGAAAAGGTAATTTTTAATGAGTTAGTTTTTAATATGCCTTTCACTTGTTATCTCTGATTTGTAGAATAACTGTGATTTGTTTAAAGGTCTGAGAATGCCTAACATTACTAGGTTGACCCATATTTTAAGGAACAGAAATATTCAGTTTTCCTTCCATAGGGTTTTCCTCCCCAGATTATTTAAATAGTCAAATAATTCTATATTTTGTCCTATGTCAATTCATTGTTATCTGTACTAATAAACAAACTGATGGAATTTGGGCAGTGAAAGCCCATTGTTTCTTAATGCCTTTGTTTAAAACTTCTCATAATTCATCCTCACAAATGGCCTTCCTAGCAATTAGATATTTTTAATGTCTTCATTTTCATTTAAATGCTCAATGATCAGGATAATTAGAATTAATTTGGCTTTGTCATTTTATGTAAATGAAGCTTCTGCTACTTATCATAAGCATCCTACAGGCACAATGTTATCAGAAAAAACCATGTGACTTGTCCACTTTGTACTTTGTTTTTATAGTCTTTGGTTAAAGTGAAAACATTAGGACTTGGCATTATTCCAGTTTAAATTTAGGCAATTTTTGATGAAGAACTATCTGGAGCCCAACTGTTGTCCTTGATTGCTCAGAAATTCAGTCTGTTTTTAATTCTCTTCTCTTCATATTAAATAGATTTTTTAAATCTATATTCATCTTTAGGCTAGGATTCATCTGTTTATTATTATAAAAGTAAATTTTGCATTTAGCTAATATAAAAAATAATCCATTTTTACCACCTTAATAACCTGAGAAAAGTGGTAAATTTTGATTCAAAAAGAATTCAATAAAGTGAAAGAAAGAAGAGTCTATATCAAAACCTGCCAGAAACAAAATTAAGATGCAAGTGAAAGTGTCTATATGACCCTGTTCCTTTTTCCTCTGTTCTGTAATATCTATTTTCTATTAAGAAAAATCTATCTTCAGGTAAGAATCAGATACAAGTAATTTATAACCTAGAGTGAATTTAAGACAATTTGTTGTCTCTCCCAGGGATATTTAACTTTCAGGCTTATCTTTAATGCTGATAATATATTTGATGAAACAAACATTAAGTTAAGGATATATTTTGGATTAGGTTGCTCTTTCTGGAACCTGTAAAATAAGTAGTGGATAGACTATCTATTTTATTTATTTGGCCAAATCATTCCTGAATTCTCTTCTTTTCATCTTTATCTCTTCAAATGCAAATTCTGAGACTGCCCAAGCAACATAGACTGAAGACTGAGAAGCAAGCAGACCCTTATTTTGCCTTATTAAGTCTACCTTTTGTCTCCATCATCCACAAATCTTTTTGCTCCTGTCTACATAACACAATTTTTTAGAGCACTTTGAACCTGCTTTGCAGAGAGTCCTATTGACTTACAATCAACTTACTTGCTAATGTCCTCAGCCTATAAGTATAGAAGAATAGATGGATTGGAGTACTTCTTCAGATCAGACTGCTAATTTTTATCAATTATATTCATCTTTGTCTATCCTATTTGTTGCTAACACACTGACTACTGTTTATTACCATGTTCATTGGCATTTCTTCAGCATGCTGATATCAATTCTTTTACTCATACAGACAGAAAAGTTGTACAATGGATCATGCACTGGACCTGGCATAAGAAAGAACTGAGTTCAATTATGATATCAAACATTTAATAGTTATGTAACCCTGGACAGATCACTTAACCTCTATTGGCATCAGTTTCCTCATCTTTAAGATGAAGATAGTAATAGCACCTACCTCTCATAGTTATAAGGATAAAATTAGATAACATATGCAAAGTGTTTACGTACTTTTACAGGGCTAGTGCATTTTACTGGTTATTTTTAATCATCATTTTTATCATATGCCATGTTGCAGAAATAAGACCCTTGCATGAATAGCAAAGAGAGAAAGACAATTAAGGGATTTTGTTGCTCATGCTAGATGTTGTAAACAGTGGCAGAATGTAAGATGGCATCTCAAGGATGAGGTTATTTATAACAAGGAAAACTGGAGAGTAAGCACTCTGAAAAGTAATTTCCACTTAGAATATTAAAGAGAAATATGGCAATGCTTTCATGGCACCTAGTCACTCTTTGCTTTAAAGTTCCCTATAGTCCATCAATACACTTAGCCATAACTTACTTTTATATAATCCTTTAATGTTTCTAAGTGCTTTCCTATATATTATCACATTGATTATCACAAAAAACCTGAACTCATTCCCACTTCATTTCTAATACTTTATCCCAAATTTTCTGTGTTCCCCTATAAACTTGAACTCCATATTCCCATCCCAGACTTAAATCTCTTGTGACTTTGTCCCCTCCTGCTCCCAATACCATCTCTTCTGCTAATACTCTAATTGTATTTTATTTTTGTCCAAATCTCAGAAATACAAAGGAAGCCAGGTTCCCATAATAAGTTCATTCAAAGAATCTTAGATTTATAGCTAGAAAGAACCTTAGAGGACATTGAATATAATTATCTAATTTTACAGATATGAAAACAGAGGTAAAGAAGACTAAATAACTCAAAGAAAATCACCCATATAGTAAGTGTTTGAGGGAAGATTCAAACTGAAGTGCTCTCTGTTCCAAGTTAAGTAATTTACCAACAATGATTCATAGCTAACTCATATACTAACATGGTACCCTCTTTCCCTCTCTCATAGAAAGACCCACACCTACATACATACATATACAGCTACACTCTCCACCTAGCACACACTAGCCACACACACACACACACACACACACACACACACACACAAACACACACAAACCTAGCACTCACTAGATTAGCTGTTTAATAATGAGCTTATTTGATTTATCCAGGTACCCAGGAGCTACACAGACTGTAGGATTCCCCTATCCTATGCATGATGGACCACTGCCACAGCCTGTATTTCTGAATTATTTTAGCTCTGAAAGATAAAGAGATTTTTCTTAAGGTCAAACTATTAGAACTGGACAGAGTCATTGCCCCTAGGCCACTGCTCTTTCCACCTTACCACATTACTCTTTATTCTTGCACGTAATTTATCTAAATCTTCAATAATATTGGTCAGTTAAATAGATCAGGTGTTGGATTGGGTCCCAAAACTATGATGATATACTCAATGGTTAAGATTCTGATGAATCTCCTATTGCCCCGGGCTGCAAAGACATTATTTCATCATTATTTAAATCTTGAACAAGAGTTTATTGTCTGAGGTTAGAACTAACTCAATTTGGAGTGGGGGTGTTAGGTTGAGCCATAGAAATATAGTATCTGAAAACAGAAAATCATGGGAAGAGTGAAGTCCAGGAGACAGGTTAGAGCATTGGTGGGCAGGGTGGCGGGGGAAGCTTAGAAACAAACAAATTGGGAAAAAAACTCCTAGCTAAGACTGTATAGTGGGTCAAAGTCAAATCAATATGTATTAAGAATTTACTTGTGTATTAAGTACCTGCTTTGTGAAAGGAACTTTGATTAGCACAATGAAATACCCCATGAAATAAATTGTGTTATTCCCATTGTACAACTGAGAAAACTTAAGCAGGAATAAGTGAGTTACCTTAGGATCACTAGATTTGAATTCAAGAATTCCTGACTCCAGTTTCAATCCTGCATTCATTAACAAATTCACACAAAATTTTACACCATCAAATCCAACTAAACCAGAAAGGAATAGTCATTATGATAGATAAAGACTTATATAGCAATACATCTAAGATTCTGATAAGAATGAGTTTTGTAATTATTATTATATTTTTCATGTTATGTTATTATTTCAAAAACATCATGAATTGAAGAAAAATATACATGATTATAGGGATTTTTAAGGAAGGTATTTTGTTAGTAGGTAAGAGATAATCTATCTGTTTAATGAAGCTTCAACAATTTCTGGTGGGGTTGGTATAAACTTTATTTATTTGGTTTTTGCAAGAATGGGGTTAAGTGACTTGTGCCCAAGGTCATACACCTAGGTAATTATTAAGTGTGTGAGACTGGATTTGAACTTAAATTCTCCTGACTCCAGGGTTGGTGCTCTAGCCACTGCACCATCTTGTGGCCCCTGGTCTAAATATTAAAGTAATTTGTTAAGATGAGATATGAAGTGTTTCTGTTTATTTTCTGCATAATCAAAATATCTAATCAAATCTAATAAATAAATGAATTATAAATCATTTTTTAAATGATCATTTTTGGAGGAAGGAAGAGGCAGGAAATGCAACAGGGTAATTTTTTTTTTATTTTAAAGGAACCAGAGAATTCATACTAGAGGAATTTTGCCTAATCCTGGCAATACCTAGGAAGGGCTGTTAAAAAAAAAAAGCAATTTGGTTTCAGGAATGAAATTTGTTTTTTTAGGTTTTTGCAAGGCAAATGGGGTTAAGTAGCTTTCCCAAGGCCACACAGCTGGGTAATTATTAAATGTCTGAGACTGGATTTGAACCCAGGTACTCCTAACTCCAGGGCCAGTGCTTTATCCACTGCGCCACCTAGCCGCCCCAGGAAAGAACTCTTAATCAGATTCTGGAGTTGTTTGAAGCATTATTCACTGATCACTGCAGCATCTCTATCTACATGTCTTCCCGACATTTCTGAAGTGAGTGGCTAATCAATAAGGTCTGCACCCATGGCTCAAAGAAGGGAGATCTTTGGAGGGGTAAAAATTTCTTTCAGGTGTCTTCTAGAAAGATCTATTTAGGATTATAAAAAGTTGAAATCTAGAAAAGAAGATTATGTGAACAGTGAAATTTATGAAATTTATGAAAACAACTTCATGGATAGACAGTAGGTAGATTCATTTTGGACATAGATAACAGCACAGAAACCATTTTTCTCCTGGTTTGCAAGTTGCTATATAAATGCCATCTTCTACTGCCCTTCCAGGTTTTTTTTTCCCCAAGGAAATGGGGTTAAGTGACTTGCACAGGGACACACAGCTAGATAATTATTAAGTGTCTGAAGTTGGATTGGAACTCAGGTCCTCCTGACTCCAGGGCCGGTGTTCTATCCACTGTGCCACCTAGCTGCCCCCCATTTTTTCTTAAATAGCATGCCTCATTTGTTTCTTGGCTTCAAATTATGATATGTCTTTTGCCATTTCTATGTTTCTGAATTTATTGCTGAAGTCTAAGTCAATGCCAAGTAATCCTTGGCAAGTCTCCTCAAGCTAGAAAAACTTGGAGCAAGTGTTGATGACAGACAATATCTGGTGCCAGTCTATCTGAGTTCAGAGATCCTTTTGGGGTTGGTCAGGGAATGAGGAATGGTTAAGTCACTGCCACTCTGGCAGTCCAATTAATAAGTGGGATTTGCAGTCTACATTGATGGAAGAAGGATCCACACCATTCAAAATGTACAGGGCATTATGTTGTCCATTTTGGGATTTTAATATATAAATTTTAAAATCAATAATTCTCACATTCCAAATTAGTATAAAATATAAATAGTTTCTTGATGGGGTTCTCTCTTTATAGTTCTGTATTTTATCTTAAAATAAACTCTTTCACAGAAAACAAAAAATATACTTAAGCAATTTGAACCTGTAAGTGATTTGGTGGATGTATAAATCTGGATTAATACTTATTTGATTTTTAATTATTCCTTTCCTCTGAATTTATGTTTTGTAAATTATCTATCTTCTCTGCATGTTGCTATTTCCTTGTTGTCTTCCTTACTGAAATATAAGCTTCCTAAATTTAGAGACCATGATTTTTGCCATTCTTTGCATCCCTAGCATTAGCACAGTGTCTAGAACATAATACGCACCTAATAAGTGCTTATTTCTGATGTATAGAGGAGTAAGTTGTGTTGTGTGGATTTTCTATTACCAAGAAACAAAATTTTAATGAGACAGTTCTTTAATCCTAAACAGCATAAATTTAAACTGGAAACATTCCAGGGTCCTACTGTCATCATTTTAACCAGTGACTATAAAACTAAAGTATAAATTGGAAGAGTCATTTCTCTGATGACATGGTACCTGGAGAATACTCATGATAAATGGTAGAATGTATCAACATAAAATAATAGTGTCAGATTGGGTGCACTTATATAGTTTCAGGTGTAATTGAAGCATAAAATGTGAACCCTAATGTGTCATAAAAATAGAAAGTTCTTTCCTACTCTGCATTTGCATTTCTTACTTGTTTGCAGTCACAAACAGGAGAGATAGCTCTTATGCTGATCAGACTGATTTTGGACAATCATGATGATTATGTGAAAATCAATCAAAAAATTCCTTTTGGAATACATTATGTCTGAAAATATTAAGCAGATAATATTTTTTAAACATTTAGTTTTCCTTTTTTTACATGAATTTATTTTCCTGAAGGTCACTATTGAAGTTCTTCCTGTCTGCATATATTAGAAAAAAAAAAGACAAGATCACATTTAAACTTTGCTAATTAAATACCTTCTTTCCTCCTTAATGTATTCAGGAGGAGAATGTAGGTGTTGCCATGGATAAAGTACCTGGCCAGCAGTCAAGAACACATATCTTAAATGAGTTCAAATCTGACCTCAAACACTTACTGTGTATGAATCTGCACAAGTCATTTAAATCTCTTTGCCTCAGTTTCTTATCTGGAAACTGAACTGAAGAAGAAAAACACTCCAGTATCCTTAAAAAGAAAACCCAAAACTAAGTCTGGAAGAGTCAGACACAAGTGATACAACCCAATAAAAATAACAAAAAATGGATAAAGAAACTTAAACAATTATATAATTATAATATAATTTTGCTTTTTGGAAGATTTTTTTCTTTATTAAAGATTTTTGTTTGAGTTTTACAATTTTTCCCCCAATCTTGCTTCCCTCCCCCACCCCCCACCCCCCATAGAAAGCAATCTGTCAGTCTTTACTTTGTTTCCATTTTTCTTGGAAAATTTTTAAAAGAATATTTCCAATTTAAATATTGATAGTTTTATTCTCATTTCCATAGACATTTTAAATATCTTCAGATATAAAGAGAATTTTAGCAATCCTTGATTAGAAGTTATAATTCATTCATTCATTCCACAAACATTTTTATCATGTTGCTAATGATAGAAAAGTGAGTTTTTCATATTTTTGAACAAAATTAAAACTTGTAGCTTTTGAAACTAAAACCACTTCCCAATTATCAGTTGCTTCTTTTGCTATTATTGACTCAATTTCTAGAATGATATAGTCATTTTGGTTCTGCTACTTCCTTTTCTTCTTTACTAAATTTAGTTGAAGTTATATTTCCTGACCTATTAAGTTTCTAACTATTAAAGTGATTTAGTTAATCTACTAATAAGCATTTGTTAAACATAATATTTTTTCAGGCCCTTTCCAGGTGATTAGGACATAGAAAAGAAAAAAAAAAGAAAATCTATGAACTCAAGAAATTTTAATATTATAGTGTGTCTTCTGCATTGAATCATTTTTATTTGTTTGTTTAGTTTTTTTTTTTAATCTAGACTGTGATTCAATGACAATGGGATCTCTTTGTAAAGAAATCCCTTTCATGACTGAAGATCAACCCCTGGTATGCATCTTACAATTAATTGTCTGGAGCATGAAGAGTTTATGACTTGCCACAAAAGGTTACACAATTCATTTTCACAATTACATTTTCAGTTACAGGACTAGAACCCATATCTTCCTGAATTATACTTCAGTCTACTGAAAACTCTATACTACTATGCTGATCTAGACTAAACCTGACTCATGTTTGCATCTTGATAGTTTGTATTTGACATGGGAATGAGGTGAGATGCTCACTAGTCACTCAACAGTTAATAAAAAGGAAATTTGTATGGTCATAGCAAGAGAAGGATATTCAATATGGATAGGCATATTGAGGACAACCTGAGTTAATTCAGTTGACAGAAGCTCCTCTGCCTGAGGATCCTCTTGTCTTGGTCCTCCAGCTAAGTATTACAAAATGACTGAAATGCCTTATAGTTTTTTTTTATACTGAGGCCACAGTCATATTAACAGCCTGGAGATTTAGGCTCTTATCTATAGACATCTCAAGAATGATTTTAATAACTCCGAAGAGAAAAAAAAATAGTCTAATTTTCATGGTATTTGAGTTTTTTTCAGGATAATACCTTCACAACTCATTCCCTGCTATGATACATGTCCTCCTTTTAGAAAGAAGTGAATAAATATACTTTCATGGATGATCAAATTATAAAGAAAATTACCACTTTGTGATTTCTGTGGGACCTTGTGTAATTCATTTTATTAGCTCTTTAGGCTTTAGTTTTCAAATTTGTAAAATATTACATAATTCTTAAATCTCTTCATAATATTACAGGGGAGCAAGTGAGATATGAATTTAGCACACTGCAAATTTTAAAACAATATAATGCAAACTATTTTTTTTACTATTTTTGTAATAATAATGACAATACTTCCTTAATTGATTCAAATGAAATATCAAAAGTTTTTGTCCCCCCACTGGTCCTGGAGTCAGGAGGACCTGAATTCAAATCCAACCTCAGACACTTAATAATTGCCTAGCTGTGGTGTGACCTTGGGCATGTCACTTAACCCCATTGCCTTAAGTTAAAAAAAAAGATATATTCTTTGAATTAAATAGGCTCTTATATTTTGTTGTGTTCTTTTCTTTTTTCCTTTTTTATTATTTTTATATTTATGTGAGAATGCCGGATAAAAGTGTTGAGCACCTTCTGCTAATTTTGAAGACCTATAATCACAAAATTTAGCAAAAAGGTAAACTGAGACAATTCTCCATATAAGTTATTATTTATTAATGTGTCATCATACCTTTTAATAAATGTGTCTTTGTTCCATCAAACATTTGTGCCAAAAGACCTGGAGTGAGGGCTAACATGGTTTTTTAAACCTAGATTTGTCTTTCTTCTGATTGGTGTGATAGAACATCATTTTGGACCTGGCAAAGGTAAAACAATCCTGAAGGGTGCACATTTGAATGAGGAGGTAGGTCTCTCAATTCTTCTCTATTACTTCATCTCTGAGTGTAGGGGAAGCAGGGCTAATCCCCAGGTGAAGGAATTGGTCTGCATCTAGAGAAAGTGAAATGGCCTTCAAATGTGGTGCATTATGCCTCTCTCTCTCTCAAGAAGTTCTAACCTTTTTATGCCTAGCTAACTCTAGAAATCTTGGCTAGGAAAAAAAAAGCCTAATTAAGATTTTTCAGGCTTGGTATATCTCTTATAAAGTAGGTCACTCCTAATTTGATGAAGGAAAAGTAAGAACAAGGGAGATATACCCGAGTCCTACGTCAAACTGAGTTCAGTTTACTACATAAATAGAAGTTGAGGGTCCTACTTGGGAGGGACTCAACCTTAGTTGGTTTGAAGCCTGGAAGTGATTGCATTAATGAATAATGCCCTTCAGAAACTGCCAGTCTTTCAGAATGAGGGAAAGGCTGGATCACAGGTTAATAAAGGTAATTAAATAATACCCACAATATTAATTTTCCTCTCTAATATCGACTTCCTTACACTGAAAAAAAATCTTGGGTTTAAGATAGGACAACTTTACATTTAAACATCATAATTAAATTTGATAGACATTTGATAAATGTTTGTTAAATTTAGTCTGTTGCCTAGCAATAATTTTCAGCAACATTTTTAATATATTAAGACCATGTCCTACCTTAAATACTTGTGATATATTACTATATTTTCTTGATCAACCAAGAGGCAAAGCAGGTACTTGAAAAGAACTAGAAAATGAGCCCCATTAATTCCTCTATGGATATGTCATCTTGCTGACATGTTACTTGTATACATAAATATTATCATTATGAAATTAAATGTGCCTCTATTATATTTTCTAACATCTGTTTTTTGTAAACTAATTAATTATATTAATTGGGATATTCCTGTAATTTGGACAAAAGACTGTTAACTTAAAAGAAATACTTGCATTGTCATGTTTTCTCATAAGAACTTATTTTTTTGCTTAGTGTTAAAGCTATTTTTTTTTTAGAATTAAGCATACATGTCACTTATCTCAAACCAAAGTAAATGTAAACAAGAAAAAAAATGAGATGGCTGTCTATTGATATAGAAACTTTGCTTTGGTGAGCATTTCATTTACTTAATTTAATTAGGTCTTTTCAGTAAAATAAGACATCTATTTATGTTTACCAAATGCTTGTAGAATGTGTTCTGTTCAGACTACAAATAGTAGTTGGATGGTTAGTTTAGTACATATATCAAGTAACAAAATGTAAGGAACAAATAGAATACTAATTGAATGTTAGTACTTGAGGCACAAGTTGTTTGACTTAATCTGCTTTTACAGCTTCTAATACTGTGTTTGTAATTCTGTACTTGAAGTCAGAAAGATTCATCTTAGTAAGTTCAAATCTGTACATAGACATTTACTAGCTGTGTAATAGTGATGAGTAAGTCATTTAACCCTGTTTGCCTCAATTTACTCCTCTGTAAAATGAGTTGGAGAGGAAATGGAAAACCACACCAATATCTTTGCCAAGAAAACCTTAAATAAGTCACAAAGAGTTCAATATGAATAAAATCTAAATAGCAACATGTGTTTAACAAATGGTTTTTGATCAATTGAATGTAAATTGCAGGTAATTGCAGAGTTGAAATGAATGAGAAAAGCAGATTCTATTTTAAGAATTATTAGGAAAAGAAATAAATTAGAAAAAATATTTTTTCCTCCACTTTTCCTTCAGGGAAGTCATATGACTGTATTAAGGAGTCCTACAATCTTTGTAAGTTACTCAAATTATAATGGAGAGTTAAACTGATATTGAGGTCTTCCCAGTAAGAAGTATCATTACATATATGATCTGAAGACCCCAAAAGAATTTCAGTAAATTCTCATTTTAATAATTTTTAGGGGGAAAATTAATATAAGGAATACCCCAAGTTTTCATATTTTTAAAAATTAAAATTATCACTTAATTTTTTATTTTTCATATTAATTAAAAATGAGTTCCAAATTCTTCCTTGTCTTCAGCCTCCCCTCTTGAGAAGTCAAGTAATTTATCACTTATACATATGGAAACATATTTTCATGTTAACTTGGTTGCAAAAGCAAAATATTGCTCAGTTCTCTTTCTGCTACACCGCAATTGACTATGAATGAAGTTTGAAGATTCCTACTCAGGCCTTCTTCTTGATTAATTCAGGGTTACTTCAGAAGACTTGAGTAAGATTTCCTAAATTAGTGAATGCATGATTAGAATTTTATTCATTAAATATCTGTTTTGAATGATAATAAGGCAGGTGACAGGAGAGCTCCTAAGTAAAATGTGAGGTAAACAAAGCCTGACTTTAAATTGTCATTTTTTTCTTTTCCTCTGTTTGTCATTATCTTTATTTTCTATTCCACTTTAGGTCTTCTATATAGTAGTGGAGAAAACTTGGCTTTCCTCCTAATTTATTATTGGAAGATTAGTCAAACCTTCTGAGCGTTCTCATCTGTGAAATTATGGTGTTGGATTTAATTAGGTCAAAAGTGCCTTTCAACACAAGTTCTATTATCCTCTGACCTATGATTCTTCTCACCCTCACAACAAATATATACCCTTTGACTAAATTCTATTCACTGAGTCCACAATGTAAATGGCTAATATATTCAAATGTTATTTAGAATAGAATTCAAAGTCTTAAGATAAATAAATCAAGTCTTAATGGTATGGAATTTCAGTAAGTTAATGGGAATGGTTTAGAGGACAAATATGACCTTTTATGGTCCCTTACAATATACCAAATAGATAGTTTTGAGATCCATATTTATGTAATCTCAGAATTTAACAGAATATAAGGAATGTTTTATGAGGTCAATAACCTTGACCAAAGTTTCAGAGTAGAGTAAGGAAAAAAATCCTGAGAGCAACAAAAAGAATAATACCATGAAGAGATGCCTATGCAATGATTTAGAAGTACAAAAGGCTATGAAAGATAATCAGCAGACTACAGTGGGAAAGAAGCTGTTAAGTGAAAACTGGGATTACCATTGGTAAGTAGGAGTTGCAGGTATTTAAAATTCAAGATCAAAACATCATGCTGTATAAAACTATATTAACCTAGTGTTCCGTATTTAAAAATAAATATGTGAACATGTAAATCTTCTCATTACATTACTATCAGTTCTTATAACATTAGAATCTGTCTATTAAGTGATATACCATCATTTCATCTAATGCATATTTTTAATTGAGTCTCTACTTCCCTCCCATATTCAACACATTTAAAATCTATGGGGACATCTTAGTACATATTTATGCAGATGACTTTTTTATTTATGGAAAGGGATTGGTTGTTCCCCAGGTGGTTGTAAAACTGCAATCCCGTTTTGACAAGATACAAATTGGTTTGGCAAAAACAAATTATTCTAAAGTCTTTAGAAACTGAAATGATTCTGTTGGAGCATAGTAACTGGATAAATAAATCTAGGGGATGGTGATTTTATTATTCTTTTGCTAGATACATCTGTACTTGATCATGTTTCTGAATTTAGGTCACTGATTTTATTCTGAGATGGTTTTTGAAAACTATAAGGAAACAAAGACCAAGGTTTTCAATATATGAACCTGTTCACCTCTTAAACCTAATTAAGTATATAGACATAGATTTTACAATATATTGGCGAAAATCATTTTTGCTGTATGTCTAAATGCCAATCAAAAATATTTTTGAAGTAGTAATTTTTTTTGGTTTATTTGTTGATATAAGTTCATATTCCTGTAGTATGATTAAGTTATGGAATCTCAGGTAATTGCCTGGACTTGAGTGTGGTATATAGTGCCAGCATGCAATTCATATCACCAATAGTTACATTTCCAAAGAACTGTTCTCTGGGATTTACCCAGTTTCATTTATCATCCAGAGAAATCTGACATAATGGCTGGAGCACTGAAGGAGGAAGGGTGTAAGGAGAAAGGTTTTTAATCTGACTTTTTTGCAATTATGAACTGTATGACTAATTAAGTCACTTAATTTCTCCAAATCTCAGGGCAACCCGAGGATAAGATTTGTTTGCTTAGCTGGTGGAGGGAATTACAAAGTCAAGGCACTAGTGATATATAGTCACTATCTAATCTAATCAAGTATTTCTGATTCAGTGGAGAAATAATCTTCTACAATGAATGATCATGTAAATGAATATATTTCATATTTCTATTTTGAAAATTTTAGAATTGATTAATTTTATAAAGGGTGAAATTAAACCTAATAACTACCAAGACAATAATTTGACTTGTTTGCTTTTTAAAAAAATGTTTCTGAAAAATTTTAGAGATTTCATTTAAAAGTAGTATCAGTTAGGGTGTATGACTATTGCATAGTGGACAGAGATCTAGGGTTAGAGAAAGAAAGTTCAAGATTCTAGTTCTACTTCTGATGGAAATAATCTATAGTACCATGGACAAGTCCTTACTTCTCTTAACAAAGTCAATTTTTAAAGACTTAGTTATTGAATATTTCTTTGGGGGGGTAAGACAATGGAGTTATAAGATTTGCCTGTCATATAGGTAGATAATTATTAAGTGTCTGAGGCTGGATTTGAAACTCAGGTCCTCCTGACTCCAAACTTGGTGTTTAACTGCCCCCCTTATTGAATATTTCTGAGTTGCAAGAGGGAATTCCTTTAACTTTTCAGTCCTACATATCATTGCCCAATTTCCCTCTTTCTTGGGGAAATATAAGTTACTTAAGGGAGAAAGTGATAATGTTTGTCTTTGACTCTTCAGTGTCTCATTCATTGTCTGACACAGAATGGCATGTAAAAAGATGCTCTGACACATATTGTTAACATTTAGGACCCCAGCCTTCACTGGAAATATACTCCCTCTAAAAAACAGACAAATATATAATAAGGAATATATATATATATATATATATATAATATGTAATATATTATAAGGAATAAAATATGAGACATCCAGTGGAATGGTCTTTACTTCTTTTTCTGTCTAGCTTTAATCTAGAAATACCTTTTATGTTTTCAGGTTAAAAAGGTACATAGCCAACATCTATTAATGTTTCACTAATCTAGTGAAATTTCAGGCATATTATAGTTTTTAAAAAGACATTTATTAAATAGCTTAATTGTTTGTACTGCCTACTGTTAGGCAGCTTAATAAGGAGAGTTAATATTCAAATGGTGCTTAAAGTTTGCAAGGTGCTTCATATAAAATGCATTTTGATAATGATTAAACTGAGGCAGAGAAAAATTTCAAATGACTTCCTCAGTTACACAATGAGTAAATATAGGAGTCTGATTTAGAACTCAGGTATTCTTGGACTACAAAATGCAAAACTCTGTCCCTTAAACCTTGTCTTGAAATTGAGACCATTTATCAAGACCTTT
Source organism: Macrotis lagotis (assembly GCF_037893015.1). Lineage (NCBI taxonomy): Eukaryota > Metazoa > Chordata > Mammalia > Peramelemorphia > Peramelidae > Macrotis > Macrotis lagotis. The sequence goes on along the minus strand of NC_133663.1, from coordinate 174,229,945 downwards.
CTCTGACAGCATTCATATATCTTTGTCCATTATTTTTTTTCTCTTTTTTCTTGTCCCAAATGAAAATGTCCTCTTTTTCCGATACCATCCTTCCAACCTTGATCCTATTCCTCCCTTTTTCTTCATCAGACTGCCTCAACTTTTTTCCCTAGATTTTCTTTCAATCTTCCTGTACCTATTGATTCTTTTCCAACTGTTTATAAAATTCCTGTCTTTCTTATCCAAAAATTAAACACAAAGCAAACATCACTTAGTCTGACAATCCTCTCTGCCTTTCTATATTTTTCCTTTCCTCTGGCAAACTCTGTGGATATCATCCATCCTTAAGATCACTCCATTCCTTCTCTCCACACCTTTTAAAGCCTCTGAAGTTAACTTTCATACTCATCATTTAAGTGAAAATACTTTTTCCAAATTGCTAGCAATTTCTATCAAATCTATTGGTCTTTTCTCAACTCTTATTTTGCTTTCTCTGCCAAACTTTTGTCACTCTTGGTCATCATCTCCTCTAGAATAATCTCTGCTCCCTAGGCTTAAATAATACCTCTCCTGATTATCCTTCTACTTGTACTATTCTTTTCATTCACACAGTAACTATATCAGTATAGGTCTCTATCAGTCCTCACAAAGACCTATGCTGTAGTGTAATAATTGGACTCCATTCCCTAACTCTCACTCTACTCCAATTCATCCTACATTCATTTGCCAAGCTGAATTTTAAAAAAAAGTCAGTCCATATTACCACCCTGCTCAAGGTGTGTCATTGATTCCCTAATTACCCCCAGGATCAAATATAAATTTCTTTGTTTGACATTTAAAACCCTGAATAATCTGACCCTTCCATAATTTTCTAAGTGTGTATCCCATTCTTTTCTTCATTGGTCTTGATATTCAAGTAACACTAGACTGTTTTTCAAACTTTTCATTTCATTTCCTATCTCTGTACAGATTGTCTCCATGCTTGGAATGTTCTCACTCTTCAGATTTGTCCCCTAACTTCTCCAGTGTCCTTCAAGACTCAGTTCAAATTCTCATTTTCTGCAAGAGGAATTTTGGAGTCCATCATTGGTAATATCTTACCTCTGAGAGAATCCTTCATATACATTGCATAAATGTTTAAAAACATTTATGAAATATTTACTTTGTATTAAATATACTAGGTGCTGGAGAAATTGATGCAAAAATAATCTCTTCTCTCATAGTCTTTTAGGAAATACAGTGTAGATATAAATCTATATATAGAACATGGATATAAATTTAGAAATAATACATGTGGATAAGTACATAAACATATATAAATATCTAATATATAAAATATACTTTTATATACGTGTTTATGTATATGTGTGTGAGTATGCAAAGGAGTTAAGTAGTGAGAATTTAACAAGGGAAGGCATTAAAGGTTTGAGTGATCAAGAAATGATTTGTGCAATCTTGAAAAAGCATGGAAAGACCTCTATGAAATAATGAAGAACAAAATGAACAGAATGAAGAGAGCATTATACATAGCAACAATAGTATCATTTTAAGGAAAACTTTGAATAATCAAATCATTTTATTCATTATTATCAATACCCAAATTAACCTCAAAGATATTGTGAAGGGAGATATTGTTTGATTCCAGAATAAACTCTAACTCTCTCTCTCTCTCTCATTCTCTCTCTCTCTCTCTCTCTCTCTCTCTCTCTCTCTCTCTCTCTCACACACACACACACAAACACACACACAAACACACACACATATACACACAAAACCAAAACCACACACACATACACATACATAGCAGATCTGTAATTTTAGGTGCTTGTTTCTTGTTTTGCTTGTTTCATTTCTCAAGGTCAGAATAAAATAAATAAACTGAATGATGTATGTAGAAGGGGATTTTTGGAATTAGTGAGGGATTCCATGTACATAATTGAGAATAGATTGAATTTCAGGTATAGGGGATAATACTTCAATGGCATAAAAATTGGTTTTGAAGTGATATAAGTGTGAGGAGCAGAGAATTGGTCACTTTGGCTGGACTTCAAAGTATGGAAAGTGGAGAAAAGGAAGGCCACACAGCAACTGGGTGTGTTAGACTTTAAAAACCATCTAGAGACAATAAACTATACATTTAATACATGTTTTATGTATATATATAGATATAAATTAATATATAATATTAATTAATAATCTATATATATTTTAGTTTGGAAGTGGTGTTGAGAGACATTCACATTAGGAAAAATTAATTTGCAACTTTGTGAAAGAAAGATTTTATATGTAAAATACTTAAGGAAAGGAGTCTAGTTTATAAGCCAGTGTTATTGAAATAGTGATTGTCTGAATTAAAGTGGTTATTGTGTGAGTAGAGAGAAAATGGTGAATGATAGGAATTCATGTCATAAGGGTAAAAACAACAAGATTCAATAACTATGCTTATTGGGTGAGAGAAAAATGAAGAGTCAAGGGAAATATTTAAATTTCTAATATGATAGACTGAGAAAATATTGGGGTCCTCAAAGAATGTTGGCATGTTTGGTAAAGTAGATAATTTATAGGCAGAGATGACATGTGTAATTAGACATGCCTATAGAATATTTACCTTGAAATATCCAAAGGGATTTTGTTGATGTGAAATCCTTTTTTTAAATTATTTTTTAGTTTTTTTGCAAAGCAATGGGGTTAAGTGGCTTACCCAAGAGCACACAACTAGGTAATTATTAAGTGTCTGAGGCTGGATTTGAACTCAGGTACTCCTAACTCCAGGGCTGGTGCTCTATCCACTGCGCTACCTAACTGCCCTGGTGATGTGAAATCTTAACTCAGGAGAGAGATTAGTACTGGATTTATGGTTCTGGGAATTATCTTTACAGATCTGAAATTTATGCTCATGAGACCTGATGAAGTCACCAAGAGAGTATTGAGGGAAAAGAGAACTCAGAATCTAAAGGAACACTGCTAGTTACAGGGATGTGACATGGCTGACAAGGTAACCAGGAATCTAAGAAGAAACCATCAGTAAAGAGTGTCAGAAGAATAGTGTCTTAAAAACCCAAATGAAGAAAAACTATCCAAGACCAAAGGGTAATAAGCACCATCAAACACTGCATACACACACACACACACACACACACACACACACACACACACGCACACAAACATACACACACACACATATTAGACCTGAGAACAGGTCCTCAGAATTTAAAATAACTTTTATAACTTTTGAGACAGCAATTTTTGATTAAGAGAGAAGGTCAGAAAACAGGTTAGAAAACTTAGTACAGTACTTCTTAATTGGGAATTTGTAATAATGTCAACCAATGCTAAATAATATTAGTAAAATATTTCACATTTACCTGAACATGTCTAAATAATATTTTCAGAAAAAGCAATGCAGATGAGGCAATACACATACATTACACATTTAACCAAGAAGTAAGGGAATTTAATAGTCAAGAAAAACTGCTTAGATTAATTGGGATTGTCAGTGTGATTAACAAGAAATGAGTTATTATTTCTTTCAATTGCTTAAAGTAATGTTTAAAGCTATGTTTACCTTGAGCCATTCCATTTCTTTTCTTCATGAGTTTAAATACTTTAGGAACTTTACCTACAGTGTTAAAGATCATATTTGTGATGGCATGTTGGGTCTCAGACATAAAGTAGAAGATTTGGGCAAAGAACAGAAGATATTGCATGAATCCTGATGGACTAACTCCACTCTTTTGTTCAATATTTGTTTTATTTCTATCTCTTCAATTTTACTTTAAGATTTTTTTTAATTGTTGTACCCTAGGATGACCATTGAAAAGAATGTCTAGTCAACAAATATTCTACCCACTTATGCCCTTATGAAAAAGTTTTGAAGTGTGCAGATGCAGTGTACCAATCAATATGTAAGTCTATTCATATTTTCAAATAACTGTTTGATAAATGGAAGTATTATAGAGATTTTAATCTTTCCTGATCTAAGTAAAAGACAGTGAGTTGGTAAATATCTTCAAATAAATTATTTCATCCTACATTAAAGTAATACATGAAGGCACTGTACTCTTGAATCAAAGTAATGAGAGATAGAGGAGAGGGAAAAAAGGAACAAAATGTGGGGCAAAAGGGACTGTGCACTTAAAATACCTTTTATGCCATAAAATATTACATAATTTACTTTAATGAAATACTACCTCTGTGACCTTGAGCAAGTCACATAATCTCTTAGTGCCTCACTTTCCTCATATAAATGAGTAGATTGGATTCAATGACCTCCAAAATTCCTTCTTACACTAAATCTGATTCTGCAATTCTTTTATTAATTAAAATTTATTATTTTTATGTATATATTTACATAAGTGAAGATAATACATATACATACACACACACACACACACACACACACAAACACACATACCTGTTTTTCCCCCTTGCATTTGCGATTTTATTTAAGGAAAGTCTAGAGTGGAAAATACCAAAATAAATTCAAATAAACAATTTCTTCACCTCTTGAGAGCAAAAGATCAAATACTTACTTTTCTTTATTCAAACACCTATTATTTGTCACTGTTGGCACATTTTGGAATCCAGGTCCCTTCTGACCTCAAGGCTATATCTTATTGCTTATTATAGTGCCTCTAAACAGTGAGTGTGTGTCCTTTAGATTATTTTTTAGCTTACATTGTTCCTTTGTGTATTGTAATAGTGCAATGAACCCATTATTCTGAAGTGATCCCATGTTTTAAATCTTGACCTCCTCACAGCTCTGAATATTTTCACTGAAACTCTCCTTCCCCATCTCTTTCTCCTGGCTTCCTTCAAATACTTAACTTTCTACCTATATTTTACCCCTTAGATTGTGATTTCCTCTATGGAAAGGCTGCTTTTCTCTCTCTTTGTATCATTGTCTCAAAAATTTCAAAAAATAGATACTTAATGTTCTTCCTTCATTTTTTTTAGGTTTTTGCAAGGCAAATGGGGTTAAGTGGCTTGCCCAAGGCCACACAGCTAGGTAATTATTAAGTGTGTGAGGCTGGATTTGAACCCAGGTACTCCTGACTCCAAGGCCAGTGCTTTATCTACTATGCCACCTAGCCACTTCCTTCCTTCATTTTCAAAGAACAATGAAAATAACAATGTTGGAGCCATGGTACCATGTATTTGACTTTGATTGATCGGTTCAATAGGTATTCAAAAGGCATTACTAGGACAGAGTTAGGGTTTGTTTGATGAAGAAGTCACAGAATGTCTGACCCTAGAGTGCAAGAGTAAAAAAGAGGGAAAAAAATGTTAAAAGTTACAGCAAGGGGCAGATAGGTGGCACAGTGGATAGAGCACTAGCCCTTCAGTCAGGAGGACCTGAGCCCAATTGTGACCTCAAACACTTAATAATTGCCCAGCTTTGTGACTTTGTGCAAGTCACTTGACCCCATTGCCTTAAATAAATAAAATAATAATAAAAAAGCACAAAAATAAGAGTTACAATAAACAAATAATAGACAATTGATAGAGAAATCTAATCAGTTAAATATCTTATAGAGGATTAAGAATTCTTTAATTGATGTGGCCTACATGAAAAACTTTACGGTAGTATACAGGGCAGCCTGCTGCCTGGTTGAGTCATATAGAAAAAGGGATTGAGCAGAGGACAAGACCCCCTTTAAATACACTTTCTGTGGTAGGAGGTATGAGGTAGCATGTACTATACCTGCCCCAAGGGTGAGTGTACATGACCCAGGTCAGGCATATGGCTAGCTACTTTTAAGTTCAGATATGTAAGGACATAGGGATGCATAGAGGGTGTCTATTGTTAGACTTGTTGCTAAATGGGATTTAAAAAGTTAATACAGAAAAAGTGACAAGATTTGTTTCCAGTACAAAAAAGAAAATAAGAAAATTCTTCAAGCCCAGAATTTCCTGCTTCACTACCACAGTTTAGGTACAAGTTGTCTCTTAGAACATTTGGAGTGGAAGTCAGTCTGGATTTGTACAGCTCATAATTCCTTTGTGCTATTTTTTTTATGGAGTACCATACGGGGAAGCCCTGTGCCTGTATTTCCCATGTCTCACAAAGACTTCTTCAGAGATAGTTTGTAAGTGTCTTTGTACAACTTCTTCTGATGTGAAAGCTTATCTAAAATAGTCATACATTTAACATTCAAACTACTTGGTCAGCTCTTTGGACTTGCAAAGTCTACAATGAAGTTTGAACAATTGGCAGGTCAGGTCTAGAATGGGAGCTCAGAATCTGTTACCTTATCTTGGCACGTAATCTTCAAGATATTCCTGGGATCTTCTTCCTAGTCATTCCTGGCAAAATCTTTGCCATAATCCTCCTTAATTGATTGATTCATTGTGTGGAAAATGGCCACCTGTTCAAGAATCAAAGTGTCTTTAAAAAGGGTGATACAATGGTGTTTTCTGCCCAATAACTCCAGGAGAAATCCCTGGAGCTGCCCAAAGGTCTTTATGCAATAACTGTTGAACTAGGGTCTCTGATACTGTCAGTTTAGAGGGAAGATCATGGTGAAATTGGGTCTCCCAGAGAAATTTGTCAGTAATGTACCAGGTTCAAAAGCAAGCAGAGCTTCCTCCCATAATTCCTCCCATACTTTTCCCCATCTTCCCCCCCCAATGTTGTCAGACTTTTTTCAATAAGATCAAAAACAGCATCAAGATCAACTTCTGTATTGATGATAAACTAATTTGAGAAAGATACAAGTCAAGACCAAAGTGGAAGGAGAATTGTTGCAGGTAGTTTTTTGTTTGTTCACAGATGATTATACATTCAGTGCAGCCTCTGAGGCTGTAATACAAATGAGTATGGATCAGTTTTTTGCTAATTTTGGACTGACAATCAATGCCAAGAAACAGAAGTCCCCCACAATCTAGCACCATGTCTGTCATATGTAGAAATTTTTTACTCCGCAAATTGAGAGATTTTGTTTGGTTTTTTTTTTTTAGGTTTTTGCAAGGCAAATGGGGTTAAGTGGTTTGCCCAAGGCCACATAGCAAGGTAATTATTAAGTGTCTGAGACGGGATTTGAACCCAGGTACTCCTGACTCCAAGGCTGGTGCTTTATCCACTATGCCACCTAGCCGCCCAAATTGAGAGATTTTGAATGCTGAAAAGTTTACTTACCTTGGCAAGACTTTTCAGATAGGTTATGAGGTTGATGTACATACTTCCAGTGTTAGAGTTTGGGAGGCTTAGAAAATGTGAGAAAGAAGAGGTATCAAGGCTGCATAGCAAATTGAAGTATACAGAACTGTTGTACTGATTATATTGTGGTATACCTGTGAATAGTCTCTATGCCAAAAGAATTAACCAACAAATAAAAAACCTAAGGTGATTAATAAATGCTTACTAACAGATTGTAACTCATCCATGCCTGCACATTCAATTCTATTCATCGTTCATCTCTGCTCATCTGTCACTGTCCTAACAAATCTTCATACACATAGGCAACTGCTCATATTTTGTGGTGAAGAGAGCCCATGAAATTGATGCAATGCAAAACAGTCTCATACTCTATGTGATGAAGTATTGGAATCATTTTCTATCCCAGTCTTTTAATGAAGAAATCAAATCAAATGTTTGCCCTATGAATTCATGTGATTAGATAATAACTACACTCTGTAAGTTGGGCTGAAAGGATTAAAATCTTCCACCTTGTAGTTGAGCACCTTGCAACACTACTCAACTAGTGATGATTTTTCCTTGGCAGAAATGAGGAAACCAGTGTGTCAGCTAGAAGAGAAGGAGCTAGAGTTTCTATGACCAGGTAGGTATAAGTAAAACTTAAGTTTCTAAAATCCTTTTTGGGAAGATAAAGACTATAATTAAGAAATGATAAATCTTGTAAGAGCCAAGATGTACAAGAAAATAAAGGCTACTTCTATAATTTGTCTTTGTGTGTTAACAAAACAAAGAAAAAACCTGAAAAGGATAAGTTTTGATTCTTAGAATCCCTGTTTTAGATTTTGCCTGAAACTACCTCACCCAGATTGGTAGAAGAATGGGTTGGACTTTATGCTATGATTTAGCAGTCATTTGGTTGCATTGCTATGATGAAGACATCAGGGTAAAGAGATAGAACATTATAGAAGGTCTAGTTCCAGTATTCTATTATCACTACTTTAGTGCTATATAACCCAGCAATTCAATGGAGAATGATTTTTAGATAATTAAAGTATAGGTATAGATATAGATGATAGATATAGATAGTATTTATATGTATACAGCTGTATAATACATGTACCAGTTCTTTATTCATATATTTTCCTCAATGTAAAGATGAATACTGGCAATTCAACACAATATGTGTTGTGGTAAATCTCCTAGATATTTTTAAAAAGAACCTGGGTTCATATAACAGCTTTGTCACTTACCGTCTATAAAGCCTAGGGCAATTATAGCCTCTCTAGCTTCCAGTTTTTTGACTTGTAAAATGAGGTGAATGAAATTGGATGATGTCTAATGTTCCTTTTAATTCTATATCTTTGATTTTGATCCTCAGTGATTAGTTTATGTTATAAAAGCAATATAAATGTAATATTAATATAAAAATCTGAAAATATTTGATTGCCTCAACTTTCTTATCTAAAATAATGAATGATAGAGAAGGTAACAATTTTTGATGATCTAAAATTTGTTAATTGCGATGACTGTCACTATTCAGCAAAAAAATAATTGCTATTGAATGAATGTTGGAGAGATTATTGTTATCCTACTTCCAGTAAAAATCAAGATTTCTTTAAATTATGTTTTTCATAATATATATTCATCTTTGTAGGTTTTGTATATTTAACTTATTAAAACTCTATACATATATATATATATATTTATCAATTTTTAAAATTAAATAAATTTCCAATATAAACCTGAATATGTAAGTGTATTTAGCCACATATATGTGGCTTCCTGCACACATATATACCCAATCCTGGTTAGAGTATAAAGTTTGGAATACAATCCAATAATATTTTTTATTTAAAGATTTATAGTCTCTCTATTTAACTTATATGCAAAGTACATCATAGAAATTGCCAGACTGAACAAATCAGAATCCAAAACTATTGCAAACATCTAATAAAAAAACCATTATGGGTAGCAGAAAAGTGAAGAATTAATTAGGTCATTTAATGGCAACAAACATGTATAGTCAGGCTTTGGAAGATAATGGATTTAAAAGTTCTGCTAATGTTGTGGTCCATGGGAGACAGACATGGAGATTTGCACATGACTGACTGAAGGTCAACAGCATAATTGACAGAAGACAAATGGTGGCAAATCTACATCATACTGGTTAAGTTTCTTAAGTTTTCTACTTCCCACTTATCATTGGTGCTCACAAGCGCAACATGTTTAGTAGCATTCAGCACTCTTGGTTCAGATCCTCCTTTTTGTTTTATTTTCCTTGAGTGGTTTAATAGCATTCAATAGTTTTTAATTCACATCCTGGGCAAGATCTCTTTATTTCCTCAACATGTTTAGTAGCATTCAACATTCTTGTTTCAAGTCTTCATCTTTCCTTTCATTTCGTAGGCGCTCCTGCAGGGCGGCAGCGGGCTCAGGAGCAGAGGCTTCCCGGGAGCCCGCAGCAGGCGCGGGACGCCAATCTGGCAAGGCCCTGATGCCGCTGGAAGCGTTGCGGCCAGAAAGAATCCAATAATATTTAATCAAATTATTCCAGTAGTCTACTTTTTTCTATCACCTAAATATAGCTTCATATTTTACCAAAAATCAGTTTTGCTATTTTTTAATATTGAAGAAATTATAGTAGTAATTTAAATAATAATGCTTGAAGACAGACATCATGTTTCCTTCAAATAAATTTTGATTTCATTTGTAAATATGCTAGTGTAATATTTTATTTATATCCATTTTTCTGAGATTCCTTTTTTAATTCCAAATCTACGGTTCTATAATCTTGGACTTGAATTCTCTTCCATAAGCTATACAAATGTAAATCCATCAGTCAGTCTCTATATGGAATGGTCATAATGTAATCAATTATGTCAGTTATTCTCCTTTAGAAATGATCACTATAATTTTCCTTGAATGAGGGATTCATAAGCTAATGGTAGAATTATCATTTATAGAAAATACTGTGTAATATAATCTTTTGACTGTTATTGAACTGATTATTTCCCTTTCATTCTTTTATTTATGTTAACATTTATAAATTCCGTTTTTTAAAAAAAGTTTTTACATTTTTCTATAATGATTTTTCATTTCAATAGTCTTGTCCTAACATTTTAACCATTTGAGATGATTTTAGAGCCTGTCTCTGATATGTAAATGTCAGTTTTTCAGTTTTATACTTCACAGTGGGTAGTGCAGTAGGTAGGGTGCTGGTCTTGGAGTCACGAACTTCTGAGTTCAGCTCTAGATATTTGACCCTAGGCCAGTCACTTAACTGTCTACCTCATCAGTAAAATGAGCTGGAGAAAGAAATGACAAAGCAGTGTAATATCTGTCACAAAGAATCAGACATAACTGAAATGATTAAACAATTATTACCACAATTATAAAATGAGGATAATTACAGCACCTAACTGCCCAAGGTTATTGTGAGAATTAAATGAAATAATAGTTGTAAAGAGCCTAGCACCTAGTAGGTACCATATAAATACAATCATCATTGCATGAAAATTTGATAAAAAATGTCTTTAATGTTTTACATTTAAATTAATGATAGAAAACATGAATAGAAACATCTGCCTGTGAAGGATGTGTCAGTTTTGTAAAGAGTGAAAGTAATTAATATATAATAGACATGCAAAATAGGATATGCAAAGTCAGAGATTTGGGAGAGTAACTATTTCTGGTCACCGAGTAGCCAAAATGGAAAGAGTGAAGAGTATATGTAGGGGAAGAGACAAAGATAAAATTGGAAATTGCATAAGGTCATGATTGTGAAAAATTTTCAAGGTGCAGATAAGAAATTTAGTTTTTATTGTGTAAGTAAAAAGAACACACTAAATACCTCTAGGGAAAGCACTTTATAATGAAACTGGTATTTTAGGGGAAAATGTTATCTTAGAAATTTGTTGTATATGTTGGATGCGGAGTGAGTGGAAATTTGGCAATTAATTAAATAATTTGAGATTGAAGGAAAGGAATTGAATTTTACAAATTGAAGCTCAGTGGTAGCCTTTGATAGTTTACCGTCAATATTTTGAGGACAAAAAGACAAATTGAAGGTGGTTAAAGAGTAAATAGATGTTACAGAAATGAAAGCAGTGGATTTATATTAAAACTTGTCCAAGATACTTGGCAGTGAAAGAAAGAAAAGAATGATAGCTTCTAGCTTGTAAGGATAGTGGAATCCAAAGAAGGTTTCTCCCATCTCCTGAACTCAATATGCATCCCCACCCCCACCAAGAGATGAATGCCACTTAGAAGAAGAATAGCAGGAGTCAGTAGAGGAGAATATGAAGATATTACAGAAGGGAACTGCATAATTCAGAGAATTTCATGGTAGGATTTTAATTTTGCGGCAGTTGTGGATGTTAGTAGATTGTGTTTCGTTAGATCCAATTATATGTTTTGCTTAGCAAGGAAAAGTATAGATTTAAAAGTATAAAATAACTACCTTCCTTAAAGTGAAATACATTACACATTTCCAAGTACTTGAGTTTATAGGAAGGCTCATTTGAACTTAGACTCTGTTGTTTAAAGTAAATCTATTTGTTTACCAAAACATATCCTCTTTAAAATCTAAATATCATATATAAAACCTGCATCTCTAGAGGCTATAGGCATGTTAATCTTTAGATTAAAGTAACTATCATAGAAAGCTATCTGTTATATAAAACTACTCAGGATTTAAACCCCAAATCCTCTCATTGAACTTAAATCTAAATGCATTTTCCAGAGTTATAGATTTATATATCCATTTAGTTTAGTGGTCTCTTCCTTGAAAAATTCAAACTTTTCCATTATGTTATGCCAATTAACAGTTTCCCTTTAAGATATAAAGCCTTTATTTACATTGATATATGGTGGTTTTGTCTCATTCATTGATTTCTAAACAAAAAAATAGACTTTTCTTCTTTTTTTTTATCTCAACCCCCCTCAAACAGAAAAATAGAACATTTACCATTTTAGAACACATTCCTTGCACTAATTTTTATTTAAGAGGTTAAGTTTTTTCACTTAGAAGAAATGATAATTATCAATGGTATAGTTTAAATAAATATTAATACAAATTAGTATAGTTTCATGTGAAAGGAACCAATATATTTACCTCTTTGTGTAGCATATTCTCCCCTAACTACACTGTTGTATGCAATTTGAATACCTGAGCAAACTATGTTGCAATAAAAAAAGAAGATAACCCTTTAGTGGTTATCCTGAAAAAGAGAACCTCTCTCTTTATTACAGCATCCTACCATTCTCCACCAACCACCAATTCTTCCTGAGGACTTAATATCAACAACAACAAAATAAGTCAGATGCATCCCACTTAAATACAAGTAACCAGCTGTGATTTTTTTTTGATGCTACCACATGAAAAAATTTTTTTCTCTTTTCTTGAGATATAGGTGTTAATTGGTATCTTTGTATCTTGCTAATTAAGTTCTACCAACACCTTTTCCCTCTTCCTTGCTTTGCATTTAATGAGTTCCCTTGTTGTATTAATTTATTAGATAATTAGATAAAACACATAAAAAAGTTGTTTCTTCGGAGCAGCTTTGAAAAAGTAAGCCCCAAAGACTCAAAATCAGGTAAAATGTGTACATAACAGAAGAAAAAAAATTATATTTAGCTCACAAAGGGTCTTGCTGAAATATTAACAGGTGCACGCACATATGTACACATAAATAAATTTTAGTTATGTTATCAAGAGCATGTATGAAAAATTGATACAAAAGCAGATACAGTAATGATTATATAGTGTAAGCAAAACAGTAGCACATATGGTGTAACAACATGCATGTCCCTGAAACCTCTGCATTATTGAAATGCAACAAAAATACTACCAGTTAAGCAACTAACCCTAGTATCTCAAGTATCATGTTACTTGAATGTTTGTTTTCCTTGCACAATTTAAAAAAAACATGCATTCATTTTATTACTGATATTTTTGGATGTAGCTTCTGAAATTATTTCTTTTAGATTTATTTCACTTAGTGAGAAAATTCACTAAAACCTTGATTAACTTGATGGTTGAGAATAAAATTGACTTGTGAGTCTACTAATTCTTTATTATGAAGACACTCCAATCATATGAGGTTTTCTCTTAATTTTAATTTTAATTTTTAATTTAATTTATATTTTTAAACACAAAAAGTTTTGTGAGAGAGGACTCCTGAATGATGGGATCTAGCTCATCTTGTTTCAAATCAAACTCTCAGGTAGATGGTAATAGTATTTTTCCGTTTTTTGATCTATAGTGGTGAGAGATTCCAAAATCCCTTGGTGTTTCCTGTTTCAATATGTAATTACTCTTCAGGCCCACACTGACTACAATTCTTTAACTAGTGAGTATTTTTTTAAAGGAAGCTCTCAAAATTTGGCATCAAATCCATACTTTGTAAGTTAAGTCCAACTTCCGGAACTTAACGACTCAAGTATTCTCTTTACTAATACTAAATAAGTATGCAGAAAACTGAGTCTGTATGAGATTATATTAAGAAAAAGCTCAAAGTTGCATTGAAGCCAAGTGTGGATGTTAGTATACAATTGAAAGCCAATTCTTCACTAGTTCCTAAGGCAAAGGAAACTACTTTCTCAGTCTCAATGAAAAACTGTGAGTTGCTGCTACCTGGCTGGGATTAGCACATTTTAATAAGAAGTCTGTGAAAAATGCAATAACTAATCCTTGGGGAGATGCTGCTGTCAATGCCTCTTAAAGGAATAGTAATGACACTGCCTGGTCATGTCTCTATTCCATCAGTACTGTGTTGAGGTGAGGAGCAGATTAGCTGAGATAGCCTTGAGCTTGAAAAATGGGGGGGGGAATCAGTTTGTCCCAATGGGATGTGTTAGTGAAGTATTTTGTGAAAGATAATCTTTTCACTTTCTGTAAGAGCTCAGGAAATTTGAAAGGAAAATAATTCTGTGTGTGCGTGAGAGTAGTGTCCTGGATCACACACTGAGCTGGGATTTAGGTTTTGTGTTTCTTTTCAGCTGGAAGATTTTATGATTCTGTGAACACTGAAACCAGGTAATTCTGCAGCAATGAAAAGTACATATTTTTACAGAATTGTTCAGCTCTAACACTTAATTGAAATGGTTTATAAGAGATATATGGGGGAGAAAAGTAACTGAGGGAAAGGAAAAGGAAAAAAAAGTAGAAGATCAGGGGAGAAAAGGAAAGAGGAAAGTAAAGAGTAGCAAAAGAAAAAAGACAGGGACAATGGAGAGAGAACTGTTTTGGGAAGTTCTCTAAAAAATTTTAGGGAAAAATGCTTCTCTTGTATAAATGAACCATTTGAAGAAAAATATCACAACAGAAAGTTAAGGAATGAAATGACTTATTAGCTCAAAAATAGGTGCAAAATTGTGTCAGTAAAACAAAATTTTACCAATTCAACATTCCCAGGTGGAAAAATAAACTTGTCATATTTTACTACTTACCTATTGATGCTTATTTTGGCTTGGTTAACTAATTATTCGTTGATAATCCTGAATAAATGATACAGATAGATACAAATATATAGAGTGACATATATATTATATAGAGTGATAAAAAGATAAATTGATAAAGAAAATATGGTATAAACAGATACACCTTGGATTGAATAGTTAAATATGGGTGAAAAAGTCACAAAGTTACCCTGGAATGCTCACAAGCAAACTAGTCTGCTTATAGTCTAGGACAGGAATGGAAATGATTTACTCTGAAAACCGTAAAAGTAAAATTATTAAATGAAGGCATGCTAGTGAGGCTGGAACTTAGGTAGGGCTCAGAGCTACATTCCTACAAATTATAGCCCTCTTGTCCCTTTATATCCATTCCGACTTCAGTCACTGCTTATAAAACTGAAAGGGTTTCTTGAATGTGCAACTAGTTATGAGTCTACCAGATTCATCTCATAGATGGTTCTCTAAGTTCTTATCCAGGCACAGAAAAGTTTCCATTTCTCTCTCTCTCTCTCTCTCTCTCTCTCTCTCTCTCTCTCTCTCTCTCTTTCTCTCTCTCTCCTAATGGTAAATTGGAATAATATGATTTCAAGTATTATCTTGATGTTCTGTTAAGAATACTAACTTGGGGGGCAGCTAGGTGGCAAAGTGGATAGAGCACTGGCCCTGGCGTCAGAAGTACCTGAGTTCAAATCCAGATTCAGCCACTTAATAATTACCTATCTGTGTGGCCTTGGGCAAGCCACTTAATCCCGTTGCCTTGCAAAATACCTGAAAAAAAAAAAAAGAATACTATGTTGGCAAGTCTTTCAATTTGAACAAACACCGCAATTAACCAGCTATTGAATTAAAACTAATTAGAGAGAAAATGTTGTTACTCCATTAACAATGGAAAAATCTTAAATAATGCAACAATAAAAATAGTTCTTAAAAGTAATCATACATATATGTATATATATATATATATATATATATATATATAAATTTGGTAGATATATTAAAAGGTACACAGAGACAATACTCAAAGTCATAGATTTGAAGTCTCAAGTAAAAATCTAGCTTCATGATAAAAAAAATTAATTTGTTTCCTTAGTTATTTAAAATGCATGGAACTAAGGTAAATAAATTAGAACTATCCATGAGTAAATATACTATAAAAACCTCTTGTCAGCCCTGCTAATGGTCCTTCTTGTATATTTTTGCATTACTTTTCTTTGATAACTTACAGAGTAATATAGCAATTTTAGGCTATTTATTCTAAATTTGGGGGTAGTTCCTCAGATTATTTAGTTTCAATGCAATTCAATTTTTAGATTTTTTCTTCTGAAGAAAGATTGTACATCCATTTTAAATCTATTGTTTTTTTTAAAAATACAACTAAAAAGCAGTTATTGTAATGTGGAACAGGGCAATCTAAAAAATATATTATTTTACACATAGCCTGGCATTGTTGAAATTTTGGTTACTTTTCTAAAAGGAAGACAGCTAGGTGGCACAGTAGATTGAGCATTGGCCTTGGAGTCAGAAGTTCAAAGCCCGCCTCAGACACTTGACTCTCATAAGCTGTATGACCTTGGACAAGTCACTTAATCCTGATTGTCCCACATCCAGAACCATCTCCAGTTATCCTGATTCATAGTGGTCATAGCTGACCACTGGACCCAGATGGCCCCAGAGGAGAAAGTGAGGTTGGTGACTTAGCACAGTAACCCCCAACTCAAATTCAACTCATGTACTTATCATGGCATTACCTCCCTGATAACATTGTCTTCTTCAAAAATGAAGTACAAAAGATCCCCAAATATTATTATCATTATTACATTTCTAAAAATGATCTAAACGAATTCATATTTTACTTAGAGAATAAAAGGTAAAATGTGCATCTATTACACTGAAAGATATTTTGATGGATAGAATGTGAGCTTTATCATATAGTGATATGGATAAAAATATTTATTGTTGTTGTTGTTGTTGCTGCTCCTGCTATTGCTATTGATGTTTGTTGGAGTTGGGAGGGGGGGATGACTGTAATATCATCCATGTTAGGAAACTCCCAGTGTTGAAAACTCCTATAGGAATATAGATCAACAACTTTCTGTAAATTGTAATTTTAGAAAGATTGCTATATCAATGAGAGGTTAAAGACTTTCACAGGCATGCAGCTAATTATCAGGATGCAAACTTAGTTTTCTAAGCACAAGAATTTAAAAAAATAAAAGCTCTTCTTTCTTTTGCTAATTCCTGGAATAATAATACCACCATAGGCCTTCAGAATTGGAATGCAGGAATTGAACAACTTTTCTAGTCTCTAAATTCTAGATGCATTTGTCTATACTTGAGGCCATTATAAGGAAACTGCAAATCTTCATGTTCACTGATCATTTTTAATATTTTATTTTTCTTTAATAAATAATAGAATGCTGATCATGCTTTGACTAATAACTTAGAAAATCACTTAATGGTATTCTTAATAGTTTTTTGTTTGTATTTATTTTCTCTCTCAATGGATATTGTCAGAATCACTTCTATCATGTGGGGAGATTTACCTGGTTCAAACCTTTTATTTAGGAAACTGAATTCCAAAATACTTGCCAATATCACATAAGTAGTAATTATCTAATCCTAGTTATAGCGTAGTACCATGAGGAAAAAGGTTACCAAACACCTTAAATGCAGTGACCTTTCCTACATTTCATCTCTCAGTGTCCCCCCCCTTCTATAATATTAATACAATACTAGTTATGCTAGGAGCCCTTAAAAAGACTAGACATTGGTGGAAGGTAGGGATAGGAATGAAGCACTTGTCTGTACTTTTAAATGTTATTTTTACCCAATTTTATTTTTTCCCAAAGTAGAATTTGCCCAAATGATTTTATTTTCACCCAATTACATGACAAAACAGTTGGATATTTAGCTGTCACAAGATATTGAACTCAAATTTTCTCTCTCTTCTTGAATCCCTCTCCCCAATTCCTAAAGTGGCTTGTTCAGCCAATCCTCAAATGTTGTGCATCCCTTCAATTTCCAATATTTTGTCAACATGTAAAAGGGCTGCTATAAATATTTTTGCACATATAGGTCTTTTTCTCTTTTTTTTAATGATCTCCTTGGAGAAACAGACCTAGTAATGGTATTGCTGGATCAAAGGGTATACAGAGTTTCATTGCCTTTATGGCATAGTCCAAATTGCTCTTCTGAACTATCCCTTCACAACCCTATCAGTTTTGCATTAGTGTCCTAATTTTCCTATATCCTCTCCAATGTTTATCATTTTTCTTTTTTTGTCACATTAGCCAATCTGATAGGTGTGAGGTGGTGACTCAGAGTTATTTTAATTTGCATTTCTCTGATCAAAAGTGATTTGGTGAATTTTTTTCATATTCCTACAGATAGCTTTGATTCATTTGACCTAAAACTGCCTGTTCATATCCATTGACCATTTATCAATTGGGAGATGATTTGTATTCTTTTAAACTTAACTTAGTTCTCTATATATTTTAAAAATGAAATCTCTATCAGAAACACACTATAAAATTCTTCCCAGATTTCTACTTTCTTTCTAATCTTGGTTGCCTTGGTTTTGTTTGTGCAAAATCTTTTTTAAAATTAAAAATAATCAAAATTATGTATCTTACATTTTTGTAGTGCTATCTCTTGTTTGCCCATGAACATTAAGTCAATTTCTCATTTAGGAATTTGAATGCTATATCATTTGGTGCTTATAAGTTTAAGATTAATATTACTTTATTGCCTATGGTACTTTTAATAAGCTGCAGTTTCCTTCTTTATCTCTTTTAATTAGGACATTTTTATTTTTACTTTGTCTGAAATCAAGATTGTTATCCCTGCTTTTTTTCCATTATCTGGAGCAAAATAAATTCTGCTCCAGTCCTTTACCTTTACTCTATGTGTATCACTCTGCTTCCAGGGTGTAAATAACATATTGTAGGATTCTAGTTTTTGACCCACATTCAATTATGATTACTATGTACTACCCTCTATCCCAGTCTTCCACATTATTTGCCATCTCTCTTTTTCCCTTTTTTCTCCTTGACAGTGTTTTACTTCTGACTACCATCTACTCCATTAGGGCAGCCTGGTGGTGCAATGGATAGAACACCAGCCCTGGAGTAGGGAGAACCTGAGTCAAATATTGTCTTGGTCACTTGATAGTTCCTAACTGTGTGACCTTGGCCAAGTCATTTAACTCTGATCACTTCACATCCAGGGCTATCATCAATCATCCTGATTCATGTCTGGCCAATGGACTAAGATGTCTGGAGGAAAAAGTGAGCCTGGTGACTTAACACACCTTCCTCTAATTCAAATCATCTCCATGATGCCATGTTCTTCTTGGAGAATGAAAGACAAACATCCTCCTCATCATCTCCTCCTCCTCCCTGTCTCTCTTATATCAGTTTCTCCCCCATCCCCATTATTTCTACTTAATATTCTTCCTTCCTACAATCCTTTCTGGTAAGATAAATTTCTATATTCAACTGATTGTGTATATTATTCCTTATTTGAGACCATTCTGATGAAAATAAAGTTTAAGTGATACCCATTGTGCATCCTCCCATTTTCCCCTTTGCTGTAATAGCCCTTTCGTGCTTCTTATGTGGAATATTTACCTCATTCTACTTTTCCCTTTCTTTTGTCCTCAGGGTGCCCTACTTTTCAATCCCCGCATTAATTTCATGTCAGTCCCTCAAATTCATATCATAACCATAACCTCTGTCTATGAATATGCCTAATGCTGGAGTCAGGAGGCCCTGAGTTCAAATTTGAATTCAGACACTTGATAGTCCCTAGTTATGCGACCTTGAACAAGTCACTTAAACATAATTGCCTTGCATTTAGGGTCATCCTGATTCATATCTGGCCATTGGTCCCAAATGGCTCCAGAGGAGAAAGTGAGGCTGGTGACTTGGCCTAGCACTCCCTCACTCAAATTCAGTTCACTTGCTTGTCATAGTATCACCTTCCTGATGACATGGTCTCATCTTCACTATTAGTGGTACAATTTTTAAGAATTGCCTGTATCATTTGCCCATGTTAGAATGTAAATAAGTCAGTTTTACTCAATCCTTTTTCGTTTGTTTGTTTGTTTTTTTCATTTTTCCCTTTTAGGCTTCTTTTTGTTCTTGATGTTGGCAAATTTTTGTTAAACTCTAGTCTTCTTATGAAATCTTGAAATTCTTCTATTCCATTGAATGACAATGTCCCCTCACTAGTATGAATAATATGCTTAATTTCACTAGGTAAGTGATTCTTGGTTATAGTCTTGGCTCCTTTGTTTTCCAGAATATCATGTTTCATGATCTCTGATTCTTTAATTTGTAGCTAGTACATCCTGTATAATCCTTATTGTGAATCCTTGAAATTTGAATTGGTTCTTTCTGACCTACTTCATTTGATAGTTCTGTTATTTGACTATAATATTTTGGGGGATTATTTTGGGACCCCTTTCCTAAGGTCCATTCTTTCAAAACCAATGATACTCTCTAGTTACAAGATATTATGGTAATTTTTCTTAATAATTTCTTGAATGATGCTGTCCTGGTCCTCTTTTGATTATGACTTTGATTATGAAGTAAACAAATGATTCCATGTTCTCTCCTAGATTAATATTCTAAGACAGTTGTTTTTTCCCCCAATGAGGCATTTTACATTTTCTTTTATATTTTCACTTTTGAATTTGTTCAATTAGATTCTTAATGTCTCATAGAGTCATTAGCTTCCACTTTCCTAATTCTAACTTTCAAGTAGTTCTTTTCTCCAGTTAGGTTTGGTATTTCCTTTTTCATCAGCTCAATTATACTTTTTGGGGGATTACTTTCTTCAGTTTATTTTTGTATCTCCTTCTCTGTTTGACCAATTCTATTTTTTAAGAAGTTATTTTATTTTTTTCCTCATAATTTATTGCAAAACTCATTTCTTTTTCCATTTTTCTTCTATCTCTCTTCTATGATTTCTAAAACCCTTTTTTGAGCCCTTCCATGAGCTCTTTCTGGATTTGAGACCATTCCCCATTTTTGATTGGGGTTTTGCCCAAATATAATTTTTGGAGATTTTAGACTTCTTCTGAATTTTTGTCTTGGTTTTTCCCTGTTACCTTAGTGACTTTCTAAGGTAAGATTTTTTTCCCTCATCTTTTTATTTTTATTTTTTGGCCTTTTTCCTTTCTTTTAAATTTGAATTCTATTCCCAGGATAGAAAAGGTACTATCTCAGATTTCTTGTACCAATGACTGAAGACCTTGGCTAATTATCTGGTGATGTTGCCCTCAGCTCATCTTCTGGGGGATAGGGTGGAGGGTATTTCCTGGAAGTGAGAAGATAGGTTATGTATGTAATAATTTCAGTTATTGACCTGTTCAATAATCTACTGGCATCTCCTATGTCCCACAATTTTGAAAACATTGCTTAGCATGAGATCTCTAATGGTATGTTCCAAAGAACTATCTTGGACTCTGAACTGTTCAACATTTCTATCAGTGCTATGTATGAATATAGAAATTATT
This sequence comes from Macrotis lagotis, assembly GCF_037893015.1. NCBI lineage: Eukaryota > Metazoa > Chordata > Mammalia > Peramelemorphia > Peramelidae > Macrotis > Macrotis lagotis. The sequence continues at coordinate 174,208,850 of NC_133663.1, read as the reverse complement.
TGCTTATCAGAATTGCAGAAAACATAAAGTTTGGAGGCATAACTAACTTATTGGATGACAATCAGGGTTCAAAAAGATTACAAAGGTTTTTTTTCAAAGAAGATGAAATTAAATATGAACAAGAGGTATACAGCACATTTTGGTTCACATTATTCAAGATGGAAGATATCACTTTTTTCCATGAAAAAGAACTGGGGTTATTAATAGACAGAAAATTCACTATGAATGAACAAAATGACATGGGATGGGAGTCAGGTAAGTAAACTACAATGAATTTTTACTTAATGAGGAATAATTTTGAACAATAATTCTCAAACTTTTTGGTCTTGGGATTCATTTGGCTTCTTAAAATAAAAGATGGAAAATTCCATCTCTTTGAAAATAAATTGTAGACCCATTATGCAGCTTTGAAACAGAGAAAGCAATTGTCTGAGAAGATCCATATCTATAAACAACTCAGCATTCTATGTGCAAAGGAATTATGCCTGCAGCTAATAATACATTTTGTACAAGAAATGGAGTAGAATTTAGGGAGTATTAAGAATTTCTATGAAATTGAAAGATGTAGGGGGTAGCTAGGTGGCACAGTGGATAGAGCACTGACCCTGGAGTCAGAGGGACCTGAATTCAAATGTGGCTTCAGACATTTAATAGCTACTTAACTGTGTAAGACCTTGGGCAAGTTACAATCCCATTGCCTTGCAAAAATGCCCCCCCCCCAAGAAATTAAAAAATGTGTACATTTCATAACAATAATGTCTCATGACTGATGGGCAGCTAAAATAGGATGCTTAAAGATACAAAAACCAAACCAAACCAGAGAAAGTTTTCTAGAATTCTAGGTATGCCTTCTCTGATAAAATCACAGAAACCATGAATATGTATTTATACATAATAGCAACAGGTTGGAATTTTTAAATTTTTTTCAATGCTGTGAGAGATTATTATAGATTTAGGGTTGAAAGGGACTTAAAAAGTAATTTTCTTCTACTCTCTAATTTTTTTTAATGGCAGATGAAATGACTTTCACAGCATCTCCCAGTTAGTACATAGCAGAACTGGGGATTGAACCTAGGTCCTCTGACCCCAAATCAGTTCTCATTTTCCACTATCATGGCTAGAGTATCCATATCAATGACTATGTTTTAGTATGCTGAATTAGTATTAAATTTACATTTAATCAAATGAAGGACTTTAAGACTGATTTTTCAGTCAGGATTCCATGTGTGAGAGGTTCCTGTCAAATTTAAATTATAAAATATTCTGACATTCATAAATGTTTAATAATAAATCAATCAAGTAAACTTGCATTGTAAAATTCCACAAATCAAACCCCCATTTTAGCTCTTAGGAAACAACAGCTTAAATCATGTACTAGAAATGTGTTCCTGGTATGTTAATAAATATGCAGGTGGTTCATTATTATACCACAGAATATGTTCTCTACAGGACTGTTTGCATTTGAATCTTTAAGTGCTAGCCTACCCAACAAGGAATTTAATTACTTCTTCTTTTTTTGAGCTAAAGATCCCTTAATTAATTTAAAATTTCTAATCTTTAGATCTTCAACCAGTAGAGAATTGTAAATTTAACATGCAAATTGATTACAAAAGAATAAACATAAGAAAAATTAAAAAGTCCATGTAGTATGAAAAAACAAGTAGATATATCAATATTTGTGTTATCTTGAATTGTCATTTTGTTTAAGGGTCATTGGGAGAAGAGTTAACATTTATGGTCATTATCTATAAAAGAAAAGATTATTTTTAATGAGGGGACAATGGAGTAAATCAATTAAAATGAAATGAGAGAGATGAAGGAAATATATATTTGTACAAGAACTAAGAAAGTCTTATGTGGGGGGCAGTTAGGTGGCACAGTGGATAGAGCACTGGCCTTGGTACCTGAGTAACTGAGTTCAAATACAGTCTCAGACACTCAATAATTACCTAGCTGTGTGGCCTTGGGCAAGCCACTTAACCCCATTGCCTTGAAAAAACTTAAAAAAAAAAGAAAGTCTTATGCCAATTGAAATTTATTTTAAATAAAAGAGAAAGAGAATATATAGGTAATACCAAAAGAAGTGTAATCATTGTAGAGAATGAAAGAAATATGGTGGTATTTGGGGTGGGGTGGGGATAATTTTAATTGGAGCACGGGCATGGAGATAAGAATTTGAATAATGATTGTTTCAAAGCATTTTGTAGTTGAGGAGCACTATAGTAGATGGTTTGAATCACTCTAGATCAATAGTAGAAGAGCTTGGATCCCTCTAGAGTCCTCAGATTTTGGTCCAGAAGTTTTTGTACTTTTCCATACAACATCTGTGAATTAAAGTAACTAGGTAGGGACTCCACTTATAAAAATCTTTCAAAGAGAGATAAGGAAGGAAGGCGTTGGATGTGATCCAAAAATCACAGTCTTAGCTGATTAAAAGAGAAAATTATCAATTTTTATTTTATGGACAATGTCTGGAATAAGACCTAGTACTGGTATTGGATAAAGGTGATAAAGATCATTTATCTTAATTTTGCAATTTTATAGATGAAGAAGTTAAATATCAAATAGAATGACTTTCCTAAATTCACAAGACAGCAAATAGTAAGGTATAGATTTGAATTCAAATTTTCTTACTCAAATTTGTTGCTGTTGTTGTAGTCATATCAGTTATGTCTGACTCTTCATAACTCCATTTAGGTTTTATTGACAAAGTTCATTTTATAGATGAAGAAACAGAGGCAAACAAGGATAAATGACTTGTCTAGAAAGACACAGTTATTAAGTATATGTCCATATCTGACACTATCCAAATAGTGTACCACTTAGCTGCCTCTCTGACTAATATAATTCACTCCAATTTCTGTTTTGCAATGATCCCTAAAACAATCACAGTGTTTTCAAAGTGCTGAAAGAAATTAATAAATTAAAAACTTTGTTGAATTAATTACATTTAAAAATTGGAGTAAAATGATATTTTATTAGGTAATTGATTTAGTAAAATCAAAAGAGAAAAAATAAAATATAAAAAAATCAAGAACAGTAAAATAAAAATGATCAGATTTATGAAATTGCTTTATATAAATCTCATCATAAAAGGTCAGAGATCTAACGGAACTTTATGTATATTTACATAGATTTAAAATGCTTAAATGAATTAAAAGAAGAAATAGAGATACTATTCATTACAAATCAGAATTTAAATGTCATCCATAAGTGGATTGTCTGGAGAAGGCATATGGAAGCAGGGGTGGGGGGGAACCCTGTATCAGGGTTACAAGTGAATTCTATCAAAAATTCAAAAGTAATTAATGTGAGAGTATGATTCTTCTCCATTGGGATTGTGTCATTCACCTGGTCAAGTTGTGAAGACTCTGAGCATGGCAACTGCCTACCATATTTGAAAACAAAGTTTACTTTATCTGGACAGGGGATGCCCATCAGAGGACTTTAAAGACCAGTATCATTACTTTTGGGGGACTTACAGTAGTCAAGCCCAGGATAATGAGCCTAGAGTCCACCCAAGGTTCTTTATTCCATACCTGAGATTTTGGTGATTCCTATGATGATCCCTTGTTGATTCCTTGGATCACTGAAGCATTTTGCTAAGGGATTCAGAGACTTTAGCTCTTGGTTTCCTGAAATTCTTTACCCTTATGACTGTATCTCAGGGTTAAAAAAGTCTGTAGAGTTTACTATAAATCAATACTTAAAGAGAAACTTGACCAGAAAGAGATTTCAAAAATAAAGAATGGTCTTATATCTGTATTTGGTCTATAAGTCCCCAAGTTTGCATCCTCCAATAATTTGAGCATCTTATACTTAGTAGGTACTTTTCCTTTACATAAATTGATATTTTTACAAAGTGAGAGACTGATATAAAAGGAAAAGAAACAATCCAATAAAGAACTATGAACTCTACATATAAAGCAATATTCGTTCAGATCCGCTTTCCTCTAGGCTGCATTAAGTCAGGATACAACAGCAATCTAGGTAAAGAAAAGACTGTATTTTGATATTTTTTTTGCTAAGTTGAATGACAAGAATTAAGAAAACTCTACCATCTCTACTACCTCCTTCCTTCCCAAGTTAATGATGATATTGAAGTATGCATACTTTTTATTTTTTGGTTTTATGTGACCTCAAATATACTATAGAAGATGCTGTGGATCAAAGGAAAATAATTTAAAGCACAGAAAAAGTTGGAAAATTCAGAGAGTAAATGAAAACTGCCCAGCAAAAATATAGAAGACAATGATAGTCTAAAATATTAATTAAGCATAATTTCAGAAAAAAAGATTTTCTGAAACTACCCAATGAATACTATGAAATGTTACAAATTTCAGAATTTTTTAAAAAATCATTATAGTTTTTTTATAGGAAAGGATTATATGACCTCTCTGAAGTAACAAAGGAGATTCATGTAAAATTAATCATTCTCAATTCCTTATCTCTGTTTTAGGATTTAAAAATAAAATCAGTATACAATGATATAATATAAATAATAGTAATCATCATCATCATTTTAGGTAGCTTAAATTATTCTTTTTTTTTTTTAGGTTTTTGCAAGGCAAATGGGGTTAAGTGGCTTGCCCAAGGCCACACAGCTAGGTAAATTATTCTTTAAAGAAATGTGCTTATGGAATATACATTTTCTGACAAAAGCACGAATCTGATATTCAAATTTTAGGAAAGAAAAAAACAGAAAATTAAGTGTTAATATAACAAAATTATCACTGTAAACATTTTAAATAAATTTTTAGTAAAGACTATCTTTTGTAGTTGATTTATTACAACAAATCAGGAATTATATCAGGGCTACAAGAATTCAACATTAGGAAAATAGAGCAGTTAACATAAATAAACAAAAAAAAGAATAAATAAAAAAGCAGAATAAGCCTTAGTGTGTATATATATATATATATATATATATATATATATATATATATTTATATATAATATATATATAATACTAAAAGACATGGAATTAAAGAAATACTATTAAAGAAGAATTAAAGAAGGTTTTTGCATAAGCAAAAGGCTTTAAAACTAAGAATAAACAATATTTTTGTTTGAGAAACACCAGAAAATTCACTTAAATTTGATAGAAGGCAGGTTTCCATTTCAATCCTTTTTGAAAAACGTACTGAAACTGCAGCTTAAAATAGACAAGAGGTTAAAAAAGTCAATAAGCAAAATGATCCCAACTAGATAGAACATGATGAGATTTCTTATATGAATTTATAAAATTAACAAAGATAGTCTTTGAATAATATTTGTGAAAAATATTTGAAAAATAATGTTTCCAAGAAATTCCTGGATTCCCCAAATTAATTATAATTTCTGAATGTGTAAAATATAACTGAACCCTCAAAGTCCATTTATGGAATTCTTCACTTTAGTGAATATTGATTTCTAGAAAAATGCTTCAAAATGAGAGTTTTGGAGAAGATAAATCCTGATCTTCTGCAAGATAAATATGATCTTCCAATTTTGAGAGAAAACCAGCAACATTTTTAGACTTACTTCAGGCCATTGAAATGAAAAAAAAAATTCTGGGAAGAAGACATTGAGAGGAGCAAGCAATTCAGTTGTGTTCCTATTTTCAGCTTACTTTAAAGACTTTGGGGAAATTCATCCTTTTGTGATATCTGAGTCTTTCTTGGTTAAACTGTGTCACGTGCTGAATTGGGTAGCTCATTTTCACTGTATAATTGTCTACCATGTAATATCTTAGGTACACTTGTTCTCTTTTCTGTTATATTACTGATTTGGATAAAATGGTTTTATTCACTATAGGTGTTCATTGTAGAACTGTTATTTGGTGGGATGGGGGTCAAGTTTTTGAAGATAAAGCTTGAAGTACTGATCAGGATGTAAAAAAAATTCACCTAGAATTCCATTATTTAAGCAAGCCGATAGACACAATTCCAGTCTTGTACCCCCTTGCTCTGAGAAGAACAGATGACCACAACCATTGATTTCCCTCCTGGCAGTAATCAAAATCCTCCTTTAAAATAGTGTGATTGTAGAAGAATCTGGAATTATTTGTTCTTTTCTTCCTATCAGCCACAGCTAGACAAACCTTTGTAGTCAAACATAATGAATCAAAGCAAAATGAAACACACATCACCACATCTTATACCCTCTGCTAAAAAGAAAAATTAGAGGGAAATTACAGAAAGGGAAATTTAATTAAAATACCTGTATTTTGTGTTTTACTTTAAAAGAATTAAAGGAGTACAATTGACTTGTGACCAAGCCAATATGGCAGCATGAAGGCAGGAATTCCTGGAAACTCATTCCCCCAAAACTCCAAAATCCTTAAAATTATGACTCTAGACAAAATTTAGATGGGCAGAACCCACAGAAAGACTGAGTGCCACAATTTTCCAGTCCAAGACAGCTTAGAAGTTCCACAGGAAAGATCTAATCCACTGGGACCGGTGGTTGGAAAATACTGCAGCACAGCTAGGCTAAAGCAATCCAGCTCCAGCCTTCCAGGAAGTGATAGATTAGCACCTGGGTGCCCTGGGGGTGCCAGGGTCCATGGCAGACGCAGCAGTTTCCAGACCTCTTGGCTCAGGGATCACCAGGGACAGCCTGAAGGGGGTACTGAAAGAATTCTGCCACACCAGTGTGAATGTTGACCTCAGAGCAGCCCTACAGTGAGAATTTGCAGCAGGAATCAGGAAAGCTACCCAGCACTTCCAGAACTCTCAGCCAACAGAAGGTAAGGGGGTCAGGGGAGACTGCAGAGGTCTCTCTGCTCTCCCTGGGGCAGGACTCAGCTGTTTGCCCACCCTCTGATCCAAGTTGCAGTCTGGGCCCCCACAATACCAGCATATCCAAGCAGGGCCCCACCTCACAGCTCCAGGGTAGAGGAAAGTGCTTGTGGTCATCCACATACCAGAGCACAGCCAAGAGAACAGTCAGAGCCTCTCAGAAGACTTTGGAGGAATTAAGGGCCCTGTGATTTTTCCCTTGGAATTGTGGTAAATCAGTCATAGACCAGGGAAATGAGTAAACTACAGTAAAAGTAGAATTGACCATGGAAAATTATTTTGGTCTCATGGCAGATCAAAATACACACTCAGAAGATGACAAAATTGAAGCTTCTGTATCCAAAGCCTCCAAGAGAAATAGTAAATGAGTTCAGACTATGGGTTCAAATCCAGGCTCAGACACTTAATAATTACCTAGCTGTGTGGCCTTGGGCAAGCCACTTAACCCCGTTTGCCTTGCAAAAAATCCTAAAAAAAAGCAGAATTGGCCAGATGGAAAAGGAGAAGAAAAAGCTCCAAAAAAAATAACTCCTTCAAATGTAGAATGGAACTAAAGGAAGCTGATGACTGTGAGAAATCAGGAAGAAATTAAACTTACCAAAAGAATCAAAAATTAGAAGAAAATGTGAAATATTAGAAGAACATGTAGAAAAACAACTGACCTGTAAAAACAGATCCAGAAGAGATAATTTAAAAATGATTGGGCTACCTGAAAGTCATGACTAGGAAAAGAGCCTAGACTTCATTTTTCAAGAAATAATACAGTAAAATTGCCCTGAGATCCTAGAAGCAGAGGGTAAAATAGAATTTGAAGGAATTCACTGGTCACCTCCTGAAGGAGATCCCAAAAGAAAAACTTCCAGGAATATTATGGCCAAATTCCAACACTCCTAAGTCAAAGAGAAAACACTAAAAGCTGCCAGAAACAAATAATGCAGCTACTATGGCTTTATAGTCAGGATTACACAGGATCTGGCAGGAACTGCATTAAGGGCTCATAGGTCTTGGAATATGATGTTCTGAAAGGCAAAAGATCTTAGTTTCCAACCAAGAATTAACTACCCAGCAAAACTGAACAAGCTCTTTAAGGAGAAAAGATGGATTTTCAATGAAACAGGGGACTTTCAAACTGTCTTATTGAAACAACCAGAGGTGAACAAGTACAGGACTCAGGTGAACCATAGAGGGGGTGGATGAGAAGGACTAACTATGAGGAACTTAATGATGTTGAACTGTTTGTTTTTCTGCATGGGAAGAAGATATTGATAACTTAAATGAACTTTTTCATTCATAAGAGCAAGTAGAAGGAGCATAAATAGACAAGTCACAGGAAGTAGTTGAATATAATTGTATAATATGGTAAAAAGTAGGAGTCAATGGGTGATAAAGGAAAGTACTGGAAGGAAGGGAAAGGAGAGGAAGAAGGGGCCAGGATATTTCACATAAAAGTCAAGATAAAGCTTTTGCAATGGAATGGAGTGGGGGAAGGCAAGGGGGAACGAGTGGGCCTTCCTTCTCATCAGAATTGTTGCAGAGAGAAAATAACATGCATACTTAATAGAGTATAGAATTCTATCTTATTCTAGAGAAAAGTGAGAGAAAAGGGATTAGATTAGGGGTAATGGTGGGGGAGGGAAGGGGGAGTAGGTGATAGAAGAGAGGGAAGATTGTGGGAGAGGGTGCTCAGATACAACACACTTCTGAATAGGGACAGGATGAAAGAAGAGGGAGAATGGAATAAATGAGAGTGGGGAGAAATAGAGTCAAGGGAAATGCAGCTAGTAATAGCAACTGTGGGAAAAATATTGAAGCAACTTCTCTGGTGGACTTAAGATAAAGAAGGCAATTCATCCCAGAGACAGAGCTGTTGGAATCTGAACACTGACTCAACACAGACTTTTCTTTTCCTCTCTCACCATTCTTGAGGTTTTTTCTATCTTTGGGGGGGTAGTTTACTCTCAGAACAAGATTATTGTAATAATATAAAAATAAATAAAACTCAATAAGTATAACTACCAAATTAGATTTTTAGTAATAAAAGAAAATATAAATAAATAGAGAAATTATTTCATGTTCATGGCTAAGTATAATAAAACAAAAATGTCTTAACTAAATCCCAACTATGAAGTGTTTATTTCATTGAATAAGACAATAGCAAAGTTCATAGTGAGGAATTAAAAAGTGCTTATATATATATATATATATATATATATATATATATATATATATGTTTCAAGAGAAATAATGGAAAAAAGAAATTGAAGGGCTATCACTTTACCCTTGTCAAATTAAAGTTGTATTTATCATTTCCTATTTGTGGTGAATAATCATTGTTTACCACATTGTTTAGAGAGATTTTGAGCCTGATCAACTTGTGAATACTTAGAATTAAAGCCCTGAACCTAATATTAAATATGAGTAATACATATTGCCTAATAGAGATGCCATTTTGTCAGCTGTTTTTTTTTCTTTGATTTTTTAATAAACTTAAGAGCACATGCTCCAATATGTTGGGAGATGATCTGAATGATCAAAATCATAGATTTATTCAGTTAGAAGAAAAGAAAAATAATACTAATGAGAAGAGAAGAGTTATAGTAGTGGGAAAAAAGATGAAGTTACTCTTTGGAAAGATGTCAAACCTATACATATATGCACTAATTTAATTGCTCCAAATTTGTCAGGAGATGGATCCTCATGCACTCTAATATATCTATAATTTACTGATTTTTTAAAAATGGTTTTACTCATGTTTTATACCATTTAGAGTTTTAGATTATATCTAAAACTTTCTCCTTCCATGTCCATATAACTATTCAATTGATTTTGGGTTTACATAATTATTTGAACTTTTATAATTCAGAAAAAGAAACTTGATACTCTATTTTGATTTCCCATGATTGGGCCAAAAAAAAGGAAACAGAAGGAAAAAAAATTCTAACAAGGTTGGAAGGTTTAGATGGAATCTCAGTGAGGTATATCAAAATCAAACCATGATTTACTGGTTTCTTAAAATAACCTTGAATATTTGGTAGTGACATATGTGCTGTTAGCAATTTTTATATAATGAAGGCAAATATGGTAAATTTCAACAGAAGTGATTGAAGTATTTTTAAAAAGTAGTTTTCATTTAATTTGAAAATTAAATTCTACAAGAACTTTGTAAATACTAAAACACATACAGTATTTACAAAATCATATCACTCATTTTGATTCACCACCATTTTGAATGGCATGTGAGTGTAATTCTACAGATTGCATAGGACAAGTGTGTTGCAAACAAATGTAAATCAGCAACATGTTTTATAATCAATCCTCAACACAATCCTAAGGATCTGTATCTATTTCACATTCATTTACAACATGGGAGAATCAAAATCAGTAAATAATTTAAAATGTGAAAGAGGGAAAAAATGCCAATAAAGGATAGTGTGACAAAAAAAAAAACAACGCTGTCAATATTTTTTTGGAGAGGAAATAGATTTGTAATTATAAGACCCAGATTTTTAATCCAATTCATATTTATTACTGACTTGTGATCTGAGTAACTTTTCATTTTATGAGAATTAATTTCTTCATCTGTGAAATGAGAAAGTTGAATGTAAACTCAGCAAGGAGGTATATTAATTCTGTAGCTGATTTTTTGTCCAATTTAATGGAACTGATAATCTCTAAAATAATTTCATTTTCAGTAAAACTGTAAAAAATAAGATATCAATTAGTTGTGATACTTTTTAAGCAATATTTGATATGATTATTTCAAAAATCATTTTTACTGGTTGAATTCAGAAGGTTGAATTCAGTCTGATGACTAAAGAACAATTTCAAATAATCAATTTACCAAACTTTCACTAAATTGTTCAGTGACTCCATTTGATAAGACCTTCTAATTTTATACATTCAATCACAAAAATCAAATGTAATACCTTTAGAATGGTTGATAGCAAAGTCAGATTATTAATTAACATTCTCTTTAGAAAGCCATATTGATCATGCTTATTTAGTTGTTTTGGTCTGCGAGAAGTATTGTCAGAATATTCTTGAAATCATGGGCACATTTGAATTAGCTTTTTAATATTAAATTATAGAAAATTTATTTTTGTTGCTCACTTAAATCAGGTACCAATTCCTTAAAATGGTTCCTCCTGTTTTTTTAGTCTTCAGGTAGTTTTCTCAAACTTTCCAACGCTTCTATTATTGTTCTTCTGGAAGAAAAGTATTTAAGCTTTTACTCTGGTGGATGGGGGTGGTAGGAGGGTGGAGAATAAAAGAAAGTTTCCCTTCCACCAACCAGGACAAATACAATTGTAGGACACTGTCCTAAACAACTGAGTTTGCAATTTAAACATTTTCAGTGTTTTGTTGTTGCTGTTGGGAATGGAGATAATAAAGAGAGGATGCAAAAACTAAAATGTACAAAACCTATAAAAGGATAAATGAATGACATGAATGAAACTTCATTATTATAGAAATATATTGTAAAGAAATTGTTTGATATTTTAGGTGCCTTTCTATTTAATTTATTCTGGAATTATACTGAGATAACATAAAGAAAGCAAAGTCATTCAGAGTTTCAGCACAGGGAAATGACTAAACAGCCACAGTTTAGTTCTGTACCTTAGGGGGGAAAAGGAAATAGAAGGGGAAAAAACCTAACAAGGGGTGGGAGGTTTGCATGGAATCTCAGTGAGGTATATCAAATCCTATTAGTCCAGGTAATTTTCCTAGGCTGAATATTGGACAGGGCTCTTATTGTCTGGCTATCTCAGCTGAAGTTTTTGCTCTATCCTCTCTACTTATTTCATTCAGAAGTAATTTTATTCCTGTTTCCACATTTGCTATATTTGAGTCATTTTTGATCCTGAACTTTCTTTTGAATAAATGTTATGCTCACAGTTAGTATTTAAAACTCTCTTACCACCATCTCCTGGATTTTTTTAGTCCCTAGCTGATAACATCACACCAAGGCTTTCAAATTTCTAAAGCAACTCAGAGAATTTCACTAGTTGGAGTTTATTTTGCCTATAAAGCTTAGGCTAATTTAAAATTAACTAATTTACACTATGATTAACATTTTACTATTCATTTTGAAATCTGTCCTCTGAATTGGCCTTTTGAAGGAACTTTTAACTGACTTCTGGAATTCACTTTTTATCATTAAAAGCCTGTGAGATAACATTATCTATTAGTTTCAGTTCATTCTAATATACTCATTTTTTGAATAAATTAAAGATGTGTAATAAAATTTATTGTTGATTTGTTATGTCCAGCTCTTCATGACGCCATTTGGGGTTTTCTTGACAAAGATACTGGAATTATTTGCCATTTCCTTTTGCTCATATTACAGATGAGAAAACTGAGGCAAAGATAGTTAAATGAGTTGCGCATACATAGCCAGCAAGTATATGAGACAGGATTTGAATGCAAGTCTTCATGATTCTGGTCCCAGTATTCTATTCACTGAATCATCTAGCTATCCTGTAATAAAACAGTTTACTAATGTTAGTTAGCAGTAAGCAAAAATTAGAAGATTGATAAAAGCAAGAAATCTGAGAAAAATAGGCAAAAAACCAAGTTGAATGTTAGTTTCAACAGAAGTGATTGAAGTATTTTTAAAAAGTATGTTTTTTTGATACTGGTAATTTTTTCTTTTTTTAAAATCAAATTAACCAAAGTTTTATCTATTATTTTTTTAAAAACCAACTGTTTTATTTGTTATTATTTCTTTATCAGCTTTCTTTCTTTCTGTCTTTCTTTCTTATTATTACTTTACCAGTTTTCTTACTTTTGATTTTATTAATTTCTATTTTGATTTTCAGAATTTCTAATTTGGTATTTAATTGGGAATTTTTTTTCTTTTCCTAGCTCTTTTTATTTGCATATTCAATTCATCTATCTCCTCTTTATTTTATTCATGTAAGCATTTAGAGTTATAAAATTTTCCCTAATAACTGCTTTGGCTGTATCCCACACATTTTGGTATGCTGCTCCTTATTGTCATTGTCTTGGATTAAAATGTTAATTCTTTGTATGATTTGTTGTTTGATTCACTCATTCTTTAAGATTAGGTTATTTAGTTTCCAATTGTTTTTAGGTTTATCTCTCTCCTTGGTCATTCATTGCACATGATTTTTTTATTGCATCATGATCTGAAAAGGATACATTTAACATTTCTACTACTCTGCATTTGATTATTTGGTTTTTTTATGTCCTGATATATGGTCAATTTTGGGGTAGATGCCATATATCACAGGAAAAAAGAATATTCCTTTCTATCCCATACAGTTTCCTCCAAGAATCTATCATATTTAACTTTTCTAGCATTCTATTCACCATCTTAACTTCCTTTTTGGTTTATTTTTGGTTAGATCTATCTAATTTGGAGACATCCTCCATCACTATAATTTTGCTGTCTATATTTTCCAGTAGTTCATTTTGCTTGTTCTCTAAGAATGTGGATGCTTTAAATGGTGCATACACATTTAGTACTGAAACTACTTTATCATCTATGGTTTCCCCACTTATCCTTTTTTAATGAGATTTATTTTGCAATTGCTTTGTCTGAGCTAAGGATTGCTATCCCTACTTTTTTCACTTCAGTTAAAACATAATATATTCTGCTCCAGCCTTTTACCTTTGTTCTGTGTGTATCTCTCTGATTCAAATATGTTTCTTGTAAACAGTATATTGTAGGATTTTTGGTTTTCAATCCATTCTGTTTCATGAGAGAATTCATTCATTCCCATTCATAGTTATAATTATGAACTCTTTTTTACCCTCCATCCTATCTCCCCTCTAATTGAACTTTTCCTCCTTCCACTCTATCACTCACCACCAATGTTTTGCCTCCGAATACCACCTCCCTCATTATTTCCCCTTCTCAGTCATCTTCCCTTTTCCCTCTTTCCTTTTCCCCTTCTTCCTGCCCTTCTTTCTATCAGTCCTTCCTTTCTCCACTTTCCATTCCTTAATACCGGAAGAGTAAACTACATTTCTATACCCAGCTGAGTATATATGTTATTCCCTCTTTGAACCAAATCTGATGAGAGTAAGATTCAAGCTGCTCTCCCTACCTCTTCTTTCCCTCTTCTGTAATAGGTCCTTTGACCCTCTTCACGTGGTGTAATTTATCCCAATTTGCCTCCCCTTCCTCCCATCTCATTAGAATCCTCCCTTTTTAATGGCTTGCTTTTTTAAATCATCCCATCAAAATTAACTCATGACCATACCTTCAACCTAAAAAATACTCCCTCTAATAGAGTTACTATTCTCTCAAGAGTTATGAGAATCTTTCTCCATTATAGGGATGTAACTACTTTAATCTTATTGAATAGCAGTCTTTTTCTTTTCCCCATTTATCTTTTCATGTATCTCTTGAGTCTCCTATTTGAAGATCAAATTTTCTGTTCAATTCTGGTCTTTTCATTAGCGAAGTCTGTAACTCACCTATTTTGTTAAGTGTCCATCTATTCTTCTGAAAGTGTTTGTTCAATTTTGCTGGGTAATTGATTCTTGGTTGTAATTCAAGCCTTCTTGCCTTCTGGCTTATCATATACCAGGTCCTTCATTTTTTTAATGTTGTTGCTGCCAGGTCCTGGATAATCCTGACTTTGGCTCCTTGTTATTTGAATTGTTTCTTTGTGACTGTTTGGAGGATTTTTCCCCTTGATCTGCTAATTTTAGAATTTGACTAACAATATTTCTTGAAATTTTCATTTTGGAATCCCTTTCAGGAAGTGATCCATTAATTCTTTGAATGGCTATTTTGTCCTTTGGTTCTAAGATATCAGAGCAATTTTCCTTGATGATTCCCAGAAAAATAATCTCCATGCTCATGGCTTTCAAGTAGTCCAATAATGGTTAAACTCCTCTCCTGGATCAGTTTTCAAGGTCAGTTGTTTTACCAATAAGGTATTTTACATTTTTCTTAGATTTTTTTTTTTGATTTTACTTAACTGACTCTTGGTGTCTTATGGAGTCATTAGCTTCCAGCAGAGTCCCAAGCAATTTTTCAAAGAGATGTTTTCTTCAGTTATGTTTTTTATCTTCTTTTCAATTTGATATGTTTTATTTTTCCTTTGCCAATTGAATTTTTACAGGATTTGTTTTCTACTGTCACATTTTGTTGCAAGATGTTAAATTTCCTCAATTTTTCCATTTAATTTTTACAATCCTTCTTGAACTCTTCCATGAAATCATTCTGGGATGGTCACCCTCTGCAGCTACTTATGTAGTACCCCCTCTGCTGTCCTTTTCTGATATAGTATTTTGCCCATCCTAATTACCAAGGTAATTTTAAATGAAACCCAGTTTTCCCTAAATCTTCTTATTCATTTTGAAATTTGTCACTGAACACAATTATGAGGTTTTTATGTTGAGGGTGGGGCTCATTCAAAGATCTTTGGTGTTGAGAACCCCAGAGGCTTGCTTACTGGCATGAGGCCATCAGTGTTAGAACTCCAGGAACTGGATTGGCTGAAAAAAATGCCAGCAAGTTTCTCTCTGCACTATCTTTGTTGGGGAGGCCAGCCATC
Source organism: Macrotis lagotis (assembly GCF_037893015.1). Taxonomy (NCBI): domain Eukaryota; kingdom Metazoa; phylum Chordata; class Mammalia; order Peramelemorphia; family Peramelidae; genus Macrotis; species Macrotis lagotis. The sequence goes on along the minus strand of NC_133663.1, from coordinate 174,193,534 downwards.
TACTCCCTAACCATTGGGGATGGTAGTAGCACTTGGTACTGTCTCTGCTCTGCCTGTGCCTGAATACCAGTAACTTAGTCACTGGGTTAGGACCTCCAGGTTGGGAATGCCAGGGTCTCACCTCTGGATTTGTTTTTCCAGCACAGCTGCATTAACTGAATGGGGGTCTGAGGCACCCTTGTGGGAGCTTTCCTAGTCAATCAATTCCATAGCTGACCAATCAAGTTCAGTCTGTAAGAGACTCCATTGGAGATCTCTCCCTCAGTCAAGGACTCCAGTTTAGTCTTCACCTCACCCTGCCACCCATGCACTGGATTTGTGTTCTCTTCCCAGGATACACTAATTCTCCCTCCAATACATATCTTGCTGGAAGATGTTCTATTCTGTTCTATTGTGGGTTCTATCACTCCAAAATCTCTTTTAAAGCTTGATTAATGTAGTTTCTGAGGGGAAACCCTGGAGAGCTTAAGAAGTTCCTGGTTTCTGCTATCTTGGTTGGAAGTTATCTTTTCATTTTTTTAATTGGTATTTGACTAATACATTTCTGGGTGAGCCAAATATGGATTTTTTTTCCATTATAAAGCTGTATATTCTCTTGATCAATCATGTACATATTAAATTCTTCTGTCAAAGTGTTATAACTATGGAATAAAAGAACAAAAATTAAAGGATTCATTGTCATTAAAGAGCTTGCATTCTACTATGGGAACATAATATATATACATAGATTAATTTAAAAAGTGTGCACAGCAATCAACACATTCTTTCTAGGAAAATCACTTTGACAGCTGAGTGAAAAAATACAATGAAGTAAGAAATGATACAAGGAGGCTAGTTAGGAGATTATTGCCATAGTGATGAATGTCTGAGTTTCTGTAGGTGATTGAGGGTCTGGAGAGAAGGGAAGGATGCATAAACTATTATGTAAATAGATATACAAATTATCTGGAAACTATTGAGATATGTGAGGTGATTGAGAATGAGTCATTGAGTGTAAAATGAGTGCTTTACAACTGTTATGTAGTTTGATCCTTTCAATAACCATGGAAGTTAGGTATTTTTATTATCTCCATTTTACCATTAAGGAAATAGGTGAACAAAGGTAAAATTATTTGCCTAGAGTCAAACAGAGGTTATATTGGAACTCAAGTCTTTCTGATTTCAGGTCCTAAACTGTATCCATTTTGAAAGGGTACACATCTAGTGACTGGAAGGAAGATGGCTCTTTCTATAGAAAGAGAGAAAATTCCAAAGAGGAAATGAATTCTGGAAAAAAGATAGTAAATTCTGTTTTGGATCTACTGATTTGAGTAACGTATGAGATATCAGGTCAAAATATTGACTAAGCAACTTGTGGCGAGGACTGGAATAGGAAAAAAGAAAGGGAAAAAACTGTGGGCTTCAGCATTTACCTCAAAAATCAAAGACTAGAAAGAAATGAGAAGTAAATATAATATAAAGACACCTTTTACTGTTGTGTTTGGTGTGGTGGTGTTGATAAAACTCTGGTGCTTGGAAAAGATTTCATATAAGATATAGCATTTGAACTAAGTGAACTTTGAATGAGTGAGGAATTCCAAGAGAAGGAAAAATAATTTTGGAAAAAATTCTTTGCAAAAAAAGATCAAATTTTATGAAAAGGACCAGAATCCTATATTAAGGGAAAGGGTTGGTGCATGGAGGGGAGGAAGAATATTGGTCAGACTGAGTCACTGGTATAAAAATATCTTTATGGAAAGAAAGAGGAAACCTAATAATCCAAGCTCAAAATGTGGTCATGAAAAGAGTGTTGGACTGAAAAAGTGCATTTTATATATACCTGGAGATAGTGGACTGATAACAATACCTCCAATTGTTTTTGGTGTTCCCCCCCGCCACAAAATTTTCCCCTTGTGTGTGCTTATAATTTCAGTTTTTTAATTTCATGTATTTTTGTTTGGTTCTTTTGAAGATGTCAGGGAAAGTAATTTTGCCAAGATATAATGATCATCATTATCTTTGGTGACGTTTAACTTTTCATGATAATATTTCAAAATGAATCTTTGTTTTAATTATTCATTCATTGATTCATTACTATCATATGTAATATAAAATGATAAATACTTTCATCATGAAATAAAACATAGAAAGAAACCAATTTTGTTCATTCTTTTGGCAAAGATACCTCAGCTTTCCATTCTTTACTTGCATAGAATGTTAAGTCCAGAAAATGAAATAACCATTTTACTATTTTCAACTTTTTAGAAATGTTTCAGTATTTTTGTAGAAAAATATTTAAATGTATAATGTGCCATAATGTAAGTTTTATTGGATTTGGAGTTCAGTCCAGGATTCTAGTCCTGGCCTTGTTTCTTAATGTGTGATTTTGGGCATGTATTTTACCTAACTGTATTGTAGTTTCTTAGTCATAAAATGATGATGGTATTAAACTAGATGATGATATTATTATAGTCTTATGAAGTTTGAAATGATCTTTTATTCAATTTTATATAAATTATAATTTCTTTGGTTCTCTTCAACTGGTTAGTGAAGAGTTATATTTAGCTGATTTCCAGCATGTGGTAGATTATCTAGAATGCATTGTCATGTTCCCCTAATTCAAATGTCTTCACTCCTACTTCTGAACAAATCCTAAATATAATTAGGAATTTTAGTCTTCAGAAGAGATAGCTCAAGTAATACAATGGTATATTCAAATATTAGACTCTGATTTGAAAGAGGAATTAAATTATTTCAGGATATTTATCAAAGATGAAAGTTTCCAAAAGAAGAATTAATGATTGATATCTCTTACTAGGCTGCTTCCTATCAAAGAGCTGTTCAAAACTGAAATGAGTTGTCCAAGGGAATGTTGGGTTTTTTCCTCCTTCTTTTACATATATTTTGATATTTTGTAATGGGTATTCCTTTAGGAATAGAAGTTGTACTTAATGACCATTGTGATTCCTTCCAAATGTAATTCTGTGACATGAATGTTTCAAACACACACAAAACAATCATGTATTTGCATATTTTTCACATTTTCTTCCCTTTCCACCCTTGCATTTTCTCAATTTAATTTTTTCCAATATATTATTTATTTTACATTTTTTTGAAATTGTGTATTTTCTTCCCCACAAATTTTCAACCACCTATGGAAAGGACAAGCATATTATGTAAATTATACATGCAAAGTAATGTAAACATGTTTCCATTTTAGTCATGTTGCCACTTATAATGTGAATTCATACAAAACATATTTCCATATTATCCATGTAAGAAAACAAAGCAAGAGGGGCAGCTAGGTGGTGCAGTGGATGGAGCACCGGCCCTGGAGTCAGGAGTACCTGGGTTCAAATCTGGCCTCAAACACTTAATAATTACCTAGCTGTGTGGCCCTGGGCAAGCCACTTAACCCCATTTGCTTTGCAAAAAACTTTAAAAAAAAGAAAACAAAGAAAGAGAAAAAGAATGTGAGGAAAATTTTACTTCAATTTTCATTCATAGTTCATACATTCTTTCTCTGGAGGAAGATAGCATTTTTCATCTTGAGTTCTTTGGAAATGTCTTGATCGGAATGAATAATCTTTCACAATTGATTATCATTATAATATTGTTGTTGCTGTGTCCTGTGAGGTAGTGTTTCTAATCACTTCACTTGGCATTAATTTATATAGGACCTATCAGGTTTTTCTGAAACCATCCCACTTATCATTTTTCATAAGATAACAGTATCCCATCATAGTTATATAGTACTACCCCTTCAGTCATTTCTCATTCCTTCAATTTGTAATCACAAAAAAGGAACTAATATAAAGCTTTTTAAATATAGAATCTTTTTTTTTTCTTTAAGCTCTTTTGGTTAAAGATCTGGAAATGATATTGATGGGTCACAATTCTATTGCACTTCAGTCTAAGTTCCAAATTATTCTCCAGAAAGATTGTACCAGTTCATAACATCCATCAACAATTCATTAATGTTGTCTATTTTCCCCACATTCTTTTGAATATTTATCACTTCTGATATATTTGAGGTGCTTCTTCATTGTCCTTTTAAATTTTATTTCTGTAACCAATAGTAATTAACTATAGATAACTTTGATTTCTTCTGAAAAGCGACTGCTCATATCCTTGGACAATTTATCAATTGAGCACTGACTCCTATTTTTGTAAATATATATGAGAAACAAAGCCTTTAAGCTTAGTTAGTTTTTTTGTTATTACTTAATTGTCTTTGGTATCTTTAAGCAAAATCACATTTCCTTCATTATTGCCTTTTTATTAGGTCTTGTGTGCCTCTTCTTTGAGAGATAATTTCCCCCATTCTTTCTCTCTTTTTCCCCTTTTTCTATCTCACTTCTCTTTCTCATCCATAATTCTGAAGATCATCCCTACATAATCAACTTATACTCTATGCCTACTGTCTATGTAGACCATGTCTAACTTCCCTAATAATTGATAAAGTTCTTAGGAACTACATGTATTGTCTTCTCATATTGGAATGGAACCAGTTTAACCTTGTCAAATATCTTATGATTTCTATTTCATGCTTACTTTTTTTATCCTTTCTTGAGTCTTGTGTTTGAATGTCAGATTTTCTATTCAGCTCTAATCTTTTAATCTTTAATAATTGAATGTTCCTTATTTCATTAAATATATATTTTTCCTTTAGAAGGATTCTAATTCAATTTTATTAGAGATTATCTTTGATTATAATCCTAGCTCCTTTTATAGGATTTATAATCCTAGTCTCTTTTAGTATGGGAACTACTAAATCCTGTGTGATCCTGACAAATAGTTGAATTTTTTCTTTCTGGCATGTTTCTGGCTGCTGACAATATTTTTCTCCTTGCACTGGGAACTTTGAAAATTGACTATAATATTTGTGCGGATCTTTGATTTGGAATCTCTTTCTGGGGATGAAAAGTCGATTCTTTCAATTTTAATCATAACTCTGGATCTTAAATATCTGGACAGTTTTCCTTGATAATTTCTTGAAGTATGATGTCAGATATTTTCCATAAGAAAAATTTAATATCTTCTTAATTTTTCATTTTGAATTTTTTTTCTTAATGTCTCATGGAGCCATAAGTTTTCACTTGCTCAATTCAAATTTTTAAGGATTTTTTGTTTTCTGAGCTTTGTATCTCTCTTTTTAAAAAATTCAGTTTATTCTACCACTTTAGAAATCCTTTTTTTCTTGGCAATTTTTTATGTTTTTCAAATCATTTATCCAATTATATTTCTTCTCTAATTTTTTATGTCCCTTTGACTCAATTTTGTTTCTCCTTTCACAATTTTCTTGGACTACGCTCAAATATTTGTCCAATTTTCTTCCACCATTCTGATTTCTCTTCTCTTCAGGAATTCTTCTTAGGTTTACATTTTCATTGGTTTTGGCATTTCTCCCTATTTCAGGTTTTGCTTGTTACTCCTTTCACATTATTATCTGCTCAGTTTGTGTCTTGGTCTTACTACCACAGTAGCTATTTACGGTCAAGGTTTTTCTTGTTGTTAGCTCATTTTTTCTGACCTATTTCTTTAATTTGCATTTTATTTTGAAGTTAGAGTCTACTCACATTGGGGTTGGAAGGCACGACATGTCTGAAGATTCAAGAGTTTCCATGATGCTGTTTGCAAAGTTTTTTTGTGTGTCTACAATTTTCTAATGCTTCCAAGATGATGTGATTTGGGGAGATGTCTGGTCACTGCTTTACTGGTCTGTGCTATGTCTTTACCCTGCCAGGACCTCTGCTTCCCTGAACCAAATTCACTAGTGTTCCTTTCAGCCCTGGAGCTGTGACCCCAAACTTTATATAATTAGTAGAATTCCCAAAGATCTCCAGGTCCTACCCTCAAAATCAAAAAAAGGGGCCTATGTATTCTCATTCTAACTAGTTGTCTGACTCTCTCACTATCTCTGAATTGAGAGCTCACAAAAATTATTCTGCTGCTGCTGCCATGGTCATGGCTGCCTCTGAAGTCCATGGCTAATATTGTAGCTGTAAGCATTTGGGATTAAGCTCCATTCTGGTGAAACAAATCTGTCCTGTTGATCTCCTAAATTTTCTGAGGTTGGAAAATGTCTTACCTTGACCTTTTGTTGACCTTGCCTTTTCAGAATTCAATCTGAGGCATTACTTTAAAGTTGCTTGAAAGGGAATGTTGGGATAGTTTGAGTAGGTTATCTCTACTCTGGCAATTGCTCTACCTATAATCTCTGAATTTTAATACAATATTTTTAGGCAATTTTAGCCAGTACAATTTTTATAATTTCCTTAGGAGAATAAAATATAATGTTAAAAATTATAAAGTTCCAATGAACAATATTACTAAAGTCCATTAGATAGTGTATTTATTCTTTAGAGGAATACTTTCCAATAGTGATTAGTAAATTAATAGACTGTGTCTTTATTGATCACTATGCAAAGCCTAATTGTTTGATTATTGAACAACATCTGCATTAGGTAGTATAAATGGATCAAAGCCATTTATTTTGTGTTTCAAATCATAATTTGAATTTCCAGGGTTCAGGTACAATATGGGCACTGAAGATAACATTAGATATGACAAGATGTCAAGGCATTTTCACAATCTACAGAGATGCTATTCCTTAGAGTGAATTTATTAAAAGAAAAACTGAACCACAACCTTAAAATTTACATAAACAAATTTCTTTTAATTGAGAGATATATGCTTTACCTTACTGATCATGAATGAAAAGAAAAAGACATTTATTAAATGATTTTTAAGCACTAGAGACACAAATAGAAAAGCAAAGCAAGGAGTTCATATTTTTAATTGCGGAGATAACATATATAGCAGTCATATGTATAGGCTCTATGGTCCTTCAGGTATAGTAGCAAAAATGGTTTGTTAAAAGAAATGTTTTCCAAATAATATATAAAGATAATATTTACCATTTAGTTTTGTAAAGTTTTCCCCCTTCCCCTTCCTTCTGTCTATCTTGGGATAGCAGTAATCTGATATAGGTCATAAATGTCCAATTGTGGTACACATTTCCATATTAGTCATTCCATGAATGTAGAATCAGAACAAAAAGGGAAAAGCCACAAGAAGGAAAAAACCCCACAAATTTTAAAAAAGTGAAAGTAGAATGCTTTGATCTATATTCATATTCCATAATTCTTTCTCTGTATGTCAATGGCAATTTCTGTTGCAGGTCTTTTAGAATTACCTCTGATCACTGTACTGAGAAAAGCTAAGTCTATCTTAGTTGATCATTGCATCATGTTGCTATTAATTTGTACAATATTCTCCTTCTGCTTCACTCAGCATCAATTCACATAAGCAACAAAGCAGATTATAATGTCTTTACAGTAATATCTTTTCTATTGATAAAGTCCAATCAGTTTCTAATGTTGAGTCAGTTATCACTACTAAGGACTTGAGAGGCAAGATTGTTCATATCTGGGTCTTTGATATCTGTGACTATGGTACCTGGGGCAGTAGTTGTCAGTCTTATACATAGTGGCTACTTCCTAGAATGATGGATTTTAGGTATAGGACCTTCAGTTGCCTCCATCTTGGTCTTATGGGTTATGATTACCATACCATTGGTGATTGTTTGACTTTGTCGGAATGTACTCCCTCAGTATTTCTTTTCTCTTCATATGACTTGCCTACCGATCAGCTGTTTGGTAGTTTTAGAGTATGGCTCATCTTTCCTTCATAGTATTGCTTCACCAGATAATTGCTGGTCTGGTGATGGTGCTGAAATTGGTCTTATGATTATCAAGAGCTTTCCTTTTCCTAAGGTTCCACATAATTAATTTTCCCTATTGCCTTTCTTAAATATCTAATTATTTTCAAGGATCTTCCTTATTTTTTCCCTCTAACAATAAACAACATAAACATAGATGCTATTCTACCAGTTTGATGGGGGGGGCACATGAAAAGCCTTGTCATGGTCCTCATATTGTTTCTCCATGAATTGTTCATGCTTGCTCCCTTATCCATAAAACCATGTGCTGTTTCAAAGTTAGTCTTCTATCTATCAGAAGCCTTAGGCTATTGAATAATTGTTGACAGGCATGTGAGGATTAGTCTTTCTAGAGCAATTTGAAAATCAAAAGTAATGCTATATTAGTGCCAAGAATCAAGTGGTGCTTTTGACTTTCAAATTGTTTTACAAATACTAATCCTTCAACCAGTGGTTTTGCCTCACATAGATTAACTATCCTTGAGATTAATTTAATTATTGATTGAGTTGGCTGAAATAAATATTACATTATTATAATAACAGGTAGATATGGTAACTAGAGTTACAGAATTTTAAAAGTGGAAGAGAATTTAAGAGTTAATTTTCTAAATCAATTGCTTCCTTTTACTGATAGGAAAATTGAGACCCAGACAAATGGAGTGGTGACTTGGACAGGGTCATTATCTGGGTAGCAGATCTAGTCTAAAATTCATATTTCCTGAAATTCTGCTTACTGTTTTTTCTAACAATATGTGCTTCTACAATTGACAACTACCATTGACTTTCTAGTCCATTAATTATAACTGTGTTAATGATGGATGGTAATAGATGAATGATCAATTTGGTCATGGTTATCAGCATTGAGCATTAAGTTTCAAAATGAATAACTGTTTCCAATCCAATTCTGTCAAATAAAACATTACGCTAGATAGGGACTGCATTTACAAAAACCAAAGGAAAATGAGTTTTGAACTCAATTAGTTTAGATCTGGGTTGTCCTGTATAGAAAGATTTACAATAGAATGAAAATAACTGAAACTGATGCATCTGTAGTTCTCCTGTAGAAGAAGGAAAAAGTGACAAGAAAATGTAAAGAGGAAGGTGGAAACTAAGAACAAGGAGAAGGAGATGGAAAAGGAACATGAGGAAAAATGTTTCTCTTGCTTTAAGTTATATATTTGATAGATATGAAAGGTTATTATGATAATGTGTCACACATATATTTTAGCAATGTTTTTTGTCAAGCACTTTTTGCATCCTATCTTTTCATAATCAATTAGGTGGGATGGTTTGAAAATGGACTAGCCATTCTTTATTTTATTTATTTATTCATTCATTCATTCATTCATCCATCCATCCATTTATTTATTTATTTATTCATTCATTCATTCATTTATTTGTTTGTTTGTTTGTTTGTTTGTTTGTTTATTGCAAGGCAATGGGGTTAAAGTGGCTTGCCCAAGGCCACACAGCTAGGTAATTATTAAGTGTCTGAGGCTGGATTTGAACTCAGGTACTCCTGACTCCAAGGCCAGTTCTCTATCCACTGCTCCACTTAGATGCCCCCCATTCTTTATTTTCATGGAGGAAAAAAGTCATCTAAAGAATACATTGTCTTTGAAGTGTTCTGTTGTGTTTTATTGTTTTTAAATATTGACTTGTATTAAAGATTCAAAGAATGCAGAGAAATGCTTGTTAACTCACTGGCTCTGAAATCCAATAAGTTCATTTCACATTTACACTCATGCTTCATTTGTTTCTTTCCTTCCTCATTGAATCTGATTTGTATTCTATAATCTTAAAGCTCATTGACTTAAATGGAGGAAGAAATTTTCTTCTTAATGGGAATTTACAGGGAATATAAGGTCTGAGGATTCTGAAAACTTTAATATTGCAATATTAAATTGGTGGATATAGGAGGTAAAAGAATGATTCATCATTTTACTACATAAATGAGAGGAAGTTATCATGATACTTGACTTTCTTTTTTCCCTAACATGAAAAAAATTCTCACAGATACATGATGACCCAAACCATTTTATTTTGTAACTTGTTAAGCAATCTGAGGATAGGTTGAGAGCTTTGATTCTGGGATATGGTTATAATTACTAACTGAAAAATTCTTGTTGCCTTTCATTAAGTAGATATAACATTTAATTGAGACTACAGGGTGTCTACACACAGAAGAATACCCTGCATAATTACCAGGATACATAAAGGAACACCGAGGGTACTTTTAACAATGAAACATATTATAAAAATATATTTTTAATTTAAGTTTTGACTTTAATCTTCTCCATGATTAAAAACACATCTCTGCATATTTCTCTAAATGAGGACATTAAGCAAAATAAATGAACCATAAAGTGGGGCAGCCAAAAAAATTGTTCTGTAATATGAACGGATAAAATAAATCTAATGTACATTAACAAATTGCAGTTTGTCTTTGTAGCTCATTTTAGACTAATAGTCTGAGAAAGGAGCAAAATGTTGAACTTGTTGCCCTCAGGGTAATGTGGTTCTCCAGAAACCACAGGAAAGATATAGTCCCTACCTAGCAGGCAGGCTCTTTATCATATATTCCCTTGTATATTGGGCTTTGGGGAATAACATTTTTAAAGAAGTCACTTCAACCTTTGTCCTTGCCCCCTGTACCTGCATCTTTTTTTTTCCAAAAAGGTGAGACAAAGTTTATTTAGGGGAAAAAAAGCTGATAAAGGAAAAGCAAAATGGAATGTGCTAAAGGTCCTCTCCCTGACTGTGGGGAGCTCTTCTCTTTTATACTTTTAAGGTAATATGGAGATCAGGAAACTAGAATATCAAGATATATTTGAACACAGAACTATTTATTTGCCCTTCTTTTCTCCTTCTACCTCCCTCTATGCTCCATCCCTATATCCCATAACCAATTCACCATGTTATTCCTTGTAAAGAAATGCAGCTTTGAAAATGTCCCTAACCTCTAATAAACACTAGAAACAGACCACCTTTGAATCTGAATTCAATTGTTTTATTACAATTTAGAAATTTTACTCCATTTTGTATCTGTAAAGTGATTTATAATAATCTATTAACTTATCTTCTCTACTTTAGCCCCCAGACACTGATAAAGTTGATGTATAGAGAGCATTACTATTATTTTTTCAATGAATATCCTGATGATTTTCTGTTATAACAAATTTGCAGTATATACACTATTCGGAAAAAAGAGTACATTCATCTAAGAAATACTGTTACATTTCTTATTGTGCAGTCATCTCAACCATGCCCAACTTTTTGTCAACGTATTTGGGAATTTCTTGGCAAAGATAAAAGGAGTGGTTTGCCATTTCCTTCCTTAGCTCATTTTCAGATGAGGAAAGGAGACAAATTGGTTAAATAACTTGCACAGGATCACATGGCTATTAAGTGTCTGAGGCTGTATTAGAATTCAGGTGTTCCTGACTCCAGGTCTGGCACTTTATCCACTATGCCAGATACCTGTACATCACTATTATATATATGACTAGCAACAAGCTTTTGGTCCTTGTGAGGAACTCCCTGAAATTTAATGGCAATTGTTAGTAGATACCTAGAAGTACATAGGAAATACCATTTTTTGGATGAATAAATTAACAGCTGAGTGTTTATTTGGGGAAATAGGAAGGATATACTAATAATAAATTACTTTTGGAATTTTTGAAAATTTGACATATATCATAGATTCTTGATTAAAAGGTAGGAGGGACTTTAGGGACGATCAAATATAATTTCTTCTTTTTATAGAGAAAAAAAACTGACACCCAAACAAGTTAAATAATTTTTCGATGGCATACAATAGTAAGTAGTAGATTGTCTAGCCCAAATTCGAAATCCAATTTAATGAGCATTCACTGATATTTTTTAAAACTTCTGTTTCATATACACATAATATGCATAGACATACACACACACACACACACACACACATACACACACAGACACACTCACAGACTCAGGCACATACCAAGTGCAAGGAAACTCAAAGGAAGAGTGGTATTAGAGTCAAGAAGACCTGAATTTAAATCTGGACTCAGACATTTACTAGTTGTGTGACCCTAGAAAAGTAACCTAACCTCTTTTCACATTAGTTTTCTCAATTATGAAATTGAGATTATAATATCACTAACTCAAGGCTTATTATGAGAAAAAATGAGGCAATATTTATTAAGCAATTGGCATAGTGGCTGGCACATAGTAGGCACTTAATCATTATTTCTTTAATATATCTACATACAATTTCAAATGTAAAAAAAAACAACAAAAAACTAATACTCTGGCAACTCAGATATCCTGACTGAAACCAAAAGAAAAGCAAAATAATATAAACATTGAAAAAATAAGAAAATCATTTTCAGAAAATGATATGGCTACACTCTTAATTACACTAAAAGGGGATGGAGCTTTAAAATAAATAAAAACTATCATCAACCAAAAAAATGCTCTTGAAACTTGATTCTATTTTCCATAGATGCTCTCTTCTGGAAAGAGTTACTGGGTCTAAAAATAGATTATGGTTTATGAAAGATGCCATACTATCTCCAACAGGAATTTTTCTCTGGCCCCATGGAGAATCTTCACTCTGATCCCAAATATATAGGGCGGTGTTCTGATTTCACTCTGAAAGTTATATATTTCCCAACCCCAGGACTATATATATATATATATATATATATATATATATATATATATTATGCCAAAATATCTTGTTCAATAAAATCTACCCAGTTTCTAAGATACACTTTACTTTTATAAAGGTGATAATATTTTTTACTATGCCATGGGACACAGAGTGATTTAGGAATAAATGCAATGACTTTTGAATCTGAGGTCTTGTTTTCAAATCTGACATAGCTCATTGCATATGTGCTCCTAGACAAATCCCTTATCATTCTAATTAAATCAATTTCTTCAACTGTTAATGAGTAGTTCTGATTTGCTGTTTATGAAATCTTTTGTAAATTTATTCCTATCTTCCTATAATATTTAGCTCAGTTTTCTTACTTGTAAAATGAGAGAACTGGGGTTGGCTAGGTTGCATAGTGGATAAAGCACTAGCCTTGGAGTCAGGAGTACCTGGGTTCAAATCTGGTCTCAGACACTTAGTAATTACCTAGCTGTGTGGCCTTGGGCAAGTCACTTAGCCCCATTTGCCTTGCAAAAAAAATACCCTAAAAAAATGAGAGAACTGGACTAAATGTTCTCTGAGGTTCTTTCCAACTTTAGAGTTATGATCTGAGGTGGTATAATCAATTGCTAACTTGTGAATTTTAAAACCAGTGCAGAAAGACAACATCTTAATGTGTAGATGCCTTCATATATATGCTATATAAATTGTGCATCAATGTAATGTAATAAAACTTAATTTTTAGTCATATAACAAAAAACCCCTTATATTTATGAAATCATAATGAGAAAAACTACACATATTCTGGTGATGGTGCCATCATTCATTTTGGGAACTCTTTTGTAAATGAACTTTTGAAATTTATTGTACAATCTAGACACATACATACAACACACACACACACACAGACACACATAGGCACACAGAAACATTCAATTCATAGTTTCCCAGAATCAAATTTATATTTCAAGAAAAGATTTGCCATCATGCAGGACATTAAAAAGACTGACCCAGACTAGTCTGAAGAAGTTTGAAAATCACTATAGCTTGATAAGATGATAATCTCTGTTGGGTGGTTTTAATTATTTGTTGCATTTGTCACTGTATTTTCTTACCTAATAAGGATGACACTAGTTAAACTCTATACAATCTTTTTTTTTTCATTTCCTTAGTGGAAATAAATAAAGGGGGGGGGGGGGAATCCGGGAACCAGTTCTTAATCAGCTTTGTAGAGTCAATTGTTAAATTTTCAGTTGGAGCATTTAGCCTCAAAAATTGTCAAATCTTACATATAAGTTTTTGGTTTACTGTTTTATTGCTTGCTTCATATTAAGAATAAGGAGAAGAAAGTGCTAATGATACAGATTAAAACTTCATAGTATTTGTTTAAACATTTGTCTCCCAATCCCCCAAAGAAAAGCACACTCTTATACATGATATATGATATCTTATACATGATATTTACCTGGTATGGTGATTAAGGGTTAACCTCTAAGCAAGAAAAATCTTAGTTCAAAACTTGATTCTGATATATAATGTCCATATTATCTCCAGATAAATCACTTAATCTTTCAGTACTCTTAGCAACTCTTAAAATATAAATTGCAAGGTGCTGACCAGCATACATAGCAGGACTTCTTATCAGAAGTTTCCTGAACAGAAGATATTGCAAGTGCAGTGCCTCCTTGCATATAATATGATGCAATAGAAAGATAGCTGGATTGGGAGTAAGATGACCTGAGTCAGAATCATGACTCTGCTGCTTATTCCCTGAGGGAATGTAGATAAATCAATTAAGCCCCTCTGAACCTCAGTTCCCTGAGGTTGACTTAGATTATCCAAAAGGTCCCTTCCAACGATCGATTTCTAAGTTACTCTAGTTTCTTCCAATAAGAGCTCTTATAATTTTGTCCATAACCCAGGAATTTCTAATTTTTGGAAGTCCAAGCCTAAAATACAATGCTTTGTTTGTTGAAGTTAATTCAATTTGAAGTTAGGCATTCTCATATTGTAATGTCCCAGATTCGTTTAAAAACCAGGACACATGTATCATTATCTAAAGATGTTATGTCTAGCATAGCTGACTGTGTGGGGGAGTGAGGCTGACAGAACCTGTGCTCCATGTGGGAGAGAGTGGGTTGTTATTTCTATGGGATTAGGAAAATGGTTTCTTAGACCCCATATGTTAGAGTGTTGCACTTAACTGTGTACATTCCCTAGTGCAAAAAGATAAAAGAGAATGATAGGAAATGAAGACTAGATGTAATTGGAGACTTTTCTATTCTTCTGGTCTTATTGTTACAGTCTAAGTGAATTTTTTTGAAACTGGAATAACTCAGAAAAAGAGAGTTGGAAGGGACCTTAAAGATAATCTAAGTTGGCCCATCCACCCCTCTCCTTTACAGACAAAGAAACTGAGGTTCAGAGAGTCTAAGTGACTTATTTTACTCCTCAGGGAATAAACACCAGTTAAGATTTAGACAAAGATTGTCCATCTCCCAGTCCTCTTATCTTTCTATTGCATTGTATTATATGCAGAGAGGTCCTGAACTTGTAGTTCCTTCTGTTCTCTCTACCAATGCTACTTAGCACTTTATCTGCAATTTATAATGTTAGTATTTGGCACTTTTTTGATTCCATAGAGATATCATCTCTTTAAGTTTTCATGTAGTTAGGTGGAGAGATGAAGTGAAAAAAAAAGCATTATAGAATAGAAAGTTTTAAAATTCTTCTCCCGGGACCGATAGGTGGAGTAGTAGATAAAGCACTGGCCTTGGAGTCAGGAGTACCTGGGTACAAATCCGGTCTCAGACACTTAATAATTACCTAGCTGTGTGGCCTTGGGCAAGCCACTTAACCCCATTTGCCTTGCAAAAAAAAAAAAAAAAAAACACCTAAAATAAAATTCTTCCTCATTTAATATTTTAACGTACCAGACAGCTTTCTAAGCTTGCAATGTTTATCTATATACCAGGATCTCTTCAGTGTTGAAAACACAGAGCTGCTTTTTCCTCTTCTCCCCTCTTCCAGTCTGTTATTCTTATCCTCTAGGAGAGAGAACACTCAATTAAGTGGGGGGGAATCAAACAAACAAATGGATAAACCAATAAAACTGGTAGGAATAATGATAGAAAGAGATCTGGACTTGGTTTCAAGAAACCTAAATTTAACTTTTGAAACTGACACTAATCTGTGAGATCCTGGGCTCATCACGCCATTTTGCTTCACCTAAGTTTTGTAAGGGGGGGGGTAATCACACTTCAAAGAGTTGTTAGAGGGGTTTAATGAGATAGTATTTATAAAACAGTTTTATGCCCTTAAGCATTATACATATATGTGTATAACAGTGTTCATGCCCTAAAGCTTGTGTGTGTGTGTGTGTGTGTGTATTGTGTGTGTATATATACACATAAACTTTGTTGTTGTTGACATGTATCATTGGAGAATCCCATTTTGATTTTTCCTATCAATTATGTTTGATTTTTTGCTGTGCTGTTTTATATATAAGAATATTGTATATTGACTTTATATAGCATTGAGCATCTTTTCTTTTTGTCCCATAGAAGCTTGAAAATGTTTCATGGATCTGAATGTGACTTCTCACATTGGTTTACTGAAAATTGAAGAAACCTTCATTGAACTATGTCTGAAAGTGAATGTTCTTCACCAGAACCCCAAAACAGAATGGAACAGGGCAGGGGGGGGATAATCTGATATTCCTGCAGCACATCCTCCATGCAATACTTTGTTCACAGTTATCCAAGGATTTAGAATCATAAAGCTGGTTAGCATATTGGAAGTAACATCTATATTAAACAGGGAAAGTATGGCATAATAGTCATTGTAACATGAAAAACATGCCTAACCCTGTGTGAGATTCTTTACTCAAGATGTTTCCATTTTTCAGGATGTATTTGTCCCACATATATTTAATCCAAATAATATACAGAGATTTCAGTTGCTCTACTCTGCAGAAGTTTGGGAATTTAGTCTATTTGATCTATGCATAGAGACTTAAATGAAAATCATATGAGTATTATTTTTTCCTTCTTACAAATATGTTTAAGTCTCCGGGGAATGTGACTTACTGTGGACCTTCCTATAAGCCACAAAAATTGTTTTATTCAGTTTGAGAAAGGTGAAATTATTCTTACTTTTCAGACTCAATATGACTTTTAATTTTTAATTTGGGCAAATATTTTGAAATCTCAAAGCAAATTTTGATTTGACTTACCCTATTGTATTTTTTCTTCATATAAGTAATATTTACATTCAAAAGGATCAGAATGTCTTTTTTTTTTTAAATAAGGGCAATTCCTAGGTCTGAGGTAAGGAGAAAGAAGAAATAGGAAAATAGAGGTAAACCCTGAAATGGATGAATATTTATCTTTTATTTATTTCCAAAACTTGTAACTTATCTAGGTTGAGAAATTATTTAGCAATATCTAGAAAACAATTTAATCTAACGTAATTCAAGTTATGAAACATTTATTAACTAGGGTGTTTGGAACACTGTCACACTCGGTCAAACATACACAGTTTAGATGATGGAGTTACTTCCTATAAGGAGATCATAGCCTAGAAAAGGAATATAGCATCTGCAAATAAAAGTAATAAAAATTAGAAAATGGTAATTTCATTTAAAGAGTTAGCGAGTTTCAAGGACAAAAACATGATCAAATGGTGGGGGGGAAGCAAGGTTCTTGCAAAATAGCTTCTTTTGGCTTTATAAAATTTAATAGCAGATACAGGCAAGAAGATTTCAGGGACAGGAAAAAGGTATACAAATGCACAAAGACAGTATGTTGATAATTCTAAGGTATAGTGAGGAAATCTCTTTATAACAATCAGAGTAAATTATAAGAGATAAGCCTTAAACATTAGATTATCATCAGATGATGAAAAGTCTGATTATTTGACCAAAAATTGATTTTGATTTTTGATAACTGGCATGATACAATCACATCTCTGGCATTGACATAAAAAGTAGACACTGATTCAGTGGATCTACATGTTAGTAATGTTATTGAACATGTTCAATTTCTTTTTTGCATTTTAAAGATTTAATTTATTTTGAGTTTTACAATTTTTCCCCTAATCTTGCTTCCCTTCCCCCCAGCACCCACAGAGGTCAATTTTCCAGTCTTTACATTGTTTCCATGGCATACATTGGTCCAAATTGAATGCGATGAGAAATTATATCCTTAAGGAAGAAACATAAAGTATAAGAGAGAGCAAGATTACTTAATAAACTATTAGTTATTTTTTCTAAATTAAAGTTAATAGTCCTTGGTCTTTGTTCAAACTCCACAATTCTTTCTCTGGATACAGATGATATTCTCCATCACAGATAACCCCAAATTGTCCCTGATTGCTGCACTGATGGAATGATCAAGGTTGATCATCACCTCCATGTTGCTATTAGTGTGTACAATGTTTTTCTGCTTCTGCTTATCTTGCTCAGCATCAGTTCATGCAAATCCGTCCAGTCTTCTCTGAATTCCCATCCTTCCTGGTTTCTAATAGAACAATAGTGTACCATGACATGTCTATCTATCTATATCTATATCCAATCTATATCCAATCTATATCTATATCTATATCTATATCTATATCTATATCTATATCTATATCTATATCTATATCTATATCTATATCTATCATCTATATCTAATGTATCTCTATACCCAACTCTATCTCTATCTCTATCTCTATCTCTATCTCTATCTCTATCTCTATCTCTATCTCTATCTCTATCTCTATCTCTATCATCTCTATATCTATCTAAATCAGTATCTGTATCTGTATCTGTATATGTATCTATATCTATATCTATCTATCTATCTATCTGTCTATCTATCTATCTATCTATCTATCTATCTATCTATCTATCTATCTATCTATCTATCTATCCCATGATTTGTTAAGCCATTCCCCAATTGAAGGACATTTACTTGATTTCCAAGTCTTTACTACCACAAACAAGGATGCTATGAATATTTTTGTACAAGTGATGTTTTTGCCCTTTTTCAGCATCTCTTCAGTGTATAGACCTAGTAATGGTGTTGCTGGATCAAAGCGTATGCACATTTTTGTTGCCCTTTGGGTGTACTTCCAAATTGCTCTTCAGAAAGGCTGGATGAGTTCACAGCTCCTCCAGCAATGCAATAGTGTCCCAGATTTCCCACATCCCTTCCAACATTGATCATTGTCCTTTCTGGTCACATTGGCCAATCTGAGAGGTGTGAGGTGGTACCCAGAGATGCTTTAATTTGCATTTCTCTAATAAGGAGTGATATAGACCAATTTTTCATAAGATTATGGATTGCTTTGATTTCCTCAACTGTAAATTGCTTTTGCATATCCTTTGACCATTTGTCAATTGGAGAATGGCTTTTTTTTTGTTTTTTAGGTTTTTGCAAGGCAAAGGGGGTTAAGTGGCTTGCCCAAGGCCACACAGCTAGGTAATTATTAAGTGTCTGAGACCAGATTTGAACCCAGGTACTCCTGACTCCAGGGCGGGTGCTTTATTCACTGCACCACCAACCGCCCCCCTTTTTAAAATTTAATTCGATTCTCAGTATATTTTATTTTGGTTTTTTAGATTTTTTGCAAGGCAAATGGGGTTAAGTGGCTTGCCCAAGGCCACACAGCTAGGTAATTATTAAGTGTCTGAAACCACATTTGAACCCAGGTACACCTGACTCCAAGGCAGGTGCTTTATCCACTACGCCACCTAGCCACCCCTCTCAGTATATTTTAGAAATGAGCCCTTTGTCAGAAATACTAGTTGCAAAGATTGTTTCCCAGTTTATTACATTTCTTTTGATTTTGGTTACAAGGGTCTGTTTTTGCAAAAAATTTTAATTTAATGTAATCAAACTCATCTAGTTTGTTTTTAGTGATGTTCTCCATCTCTTCCTTGGTCATAAACTGCTCCCCTTTCCACAAATCTGACAGGTAAACTACTCCTTGATCTTCTAGTTTGCTTATAATATTGTTTTTTATGTCTAAATCCTGTAACCATTTGAAACTTATATCTTGGTATAGGGTGTGAGGTGTTGGTCTAATCTAAGTTTCTTCCATACTAACTTGCAATTTTCCCAGCAGTTTTTATCAAAGAGAGAGTTTTTATCCCAATAGCTGGACTCTTTGGGTTTATCAAACAGTAGATTACTACAATCATTTTCTGCTATTATACCTAGTCTATTCCACTGGTCCACCACTCTATTTCTTAACCAATATCAGACAGTTTTGACTGACTGATGCTTTATAATATAATTTTATATCTGGTGGGGCTAATCTACCTTCTTTTGCACTTTTTAAAATTGAATCCTTGGGAATTCTTGCCTGTTTATTTCTCCATATGAATTTACTTAGAACTTTTTTCTCACTCATTAAAGTATTTTTTTTGGAATTTTGATTGGTAGGGCACTAAATAAGTAGTTAAGTTTTGGTAGAATTGTTATTTTTTATTATATTAGCTCAACCAATCCATGAGCAGTTGATGCTTGCCCAGTTATTTAAATCTGGTTTTATTTGTGTGAGAAATGTTTTGTAATTATTTTCAAAAAGTTTCTTAGTCTGCCTCAGCAAATAGTCTCCCAGGTATTTTATATTGTTTGCGGTTACTTGAATGGGATTTCTCTTTCTAGCTCTTCCTGCTGTGTCTTGCTAGTCATATATAGAAAAGCTGAGGATTTATGAGGTTTTATTTTATGTCCTGTGACTTTGCTAAAATTGCTAATTGTTTGCAGTAGTTTTTTAGATGACTTTTTTGGTATTCTCTAGGCATACCATCATGTCATCTGCAAAGAGTGAGAGCTTTGTTTCCTCCTTCCCAATTCTAATTCCTTCAATTTCTTTTTCTTCTCTTATTGCTGAAGCTAATATTTCTAATACAATATTGAATAGTAGTGGTGTTAATGGGCACCCTTGTTTCACCCCTGATCTTATTGGGAATGCCTCTAGCCTATCCTTGTTGAATACAATGTTTGTTGATGGTTTCAGATAGATACTGCTTATTATTCTAAGGAACAGTCTATTCCTACACTCTCTAGTGATTTTATTAGGAATGGGTTTTTTGTCAAAAACTTTTTCAGTATCTATTGATATAATAATATGATTTCTGATTTGTTTGTTATGAATATAATTAATTATATTAAGAATTTTCCTAATACTGAGCCAGCCCTGCATTCCTGGGATAAATCCTACTTGATCATAATGTATTGTCCTAGTGATAACTTGTAATCGTTTTGCTAAGATTTTATTTAATTTTTTTTGCATCTATAGTCATCAAGGAGATAGGTCTATAATTTTCTTTCTCTGTTTTAACTCTTCCTGGTTTAAGTATCAGCACCATATTGGTGTCATAGAAAGAGTTAGGCAGAGTTCCATCTTCCCCTATTTTTCCAAAGAGTTTATATAGAATTGGAACCAATTGTTCCTTAAATGTTTGATAGAATTCACTTGTAAATTTGTCAGGCCCTGGAGATTTTTTTCTTAGGGAGTTCAATGATGGCTTGTTGAATTTCTTTTTCTGAGTTGGGGTTTTTTAGATATTTAATCTCTTCATTTAACCCAGGCAACTTATATTTTTATTTATATTCATCCATTTCACTTAGATTGTCAAATTTATTGGCATAGAGTTGGGCAAAATTATTTCCGAATTATTGCTTCAATTTCCTTCTCATTGGTGGTGAGTTCGCCATTTTCATTTATGATACTAGCAATTTGGTTTTCTTCTTTCTTTTTTTTAATCAAATTGACCAGATGTTTATCAATTTTATTGGTATTTTCACAAAACCAATTCTTGGTTTTATTTATTAATTCAATAGTTTTTTGCTTTTGATTTTATTAATCTCTCCTTTAATTTTTAGAATTTCAAATTTGGTATGGACATGTTCAATTTTTCAGGAGTCTATGAAATAAAAAAATTGAGATCCATGCCCTTATATCAAGTGAAAAAAAAATGCTGTATCCTTGAAGTTGCTAGCTGATAGTGACAAGGATAATGAAAATGGAATATTTAGACCTCATCTAGAAAGCAAATCATTGCATTTGTTTAGTATTTTTTTCATTTCCATAAAACTTCATTTCCATCATGTGCTTTCATTTCCAGAGCAAATCAGTGAGGCAAGTTCTTGTTACTGGAATGTTTTAGTTGTGTCTTACTCTTCTTTGACCTTATTTGGGGTTTTCTTTCTTCTGGAGTAGTTTGCCTTTCCTTCTCCACTTCATTTTATTGATGAGGAAACTGAGGCAAATAGGATTTAAGTAACTTTGCCCAGAGTGACAAGACTGAGATTTTGAACTCAAGTCTTC
Source organism: Macrotis lagotis (assembly GCF_037893015.1). Lineage (NCBI taxonomy): Eukaryota > Metazoa > Chordata > Mammalia > Peramelemorphia > Peramelidae > Macrotis > Macrotis lagotis. The sequence continues at coordinate 174,171,863 of NC_133663.1, read as the reverse complement.
CTGAGTCCAGATGCAGCTCTTTAACCACTGTGCCACCTACCAGACCTCATGAGATAAGTAGAACAGATAAAATCATTGTCATTTTACAGCTGAAAAAGTGATGGAACAAAGCTACTCAAGTATAAGGTAAACATAGTAGAGATTAAGTAAAAAACAATCAATCTCAATATTAGAACAGTTAGTCAATTACTCAAGCAATAATTGAGCACCTACTATGACCAAAGCACTTTGTGAAACTTTAGGCATACATTAGAAAAATAAAGTCCTTGCCTTCAAGCAGTTTAGAATCAAATAGAAGAAGACAACATCAATAATACACACACACACACACACACACACACACACACACACACACACAAACAAACAAACACTGAATTGAGTGAGGTGAAGTACCTATTCGGATACATGTTGAATTTCAGTCCTAGGAGCACAATTATCATCAATTGTGATAGAATAGAACTGTTTGGTCTATGAGTCTTTAAATGGAGATTTTTGCTCTTCCCTCTAGCCATCTAATCAGAGGTCTTTAAAGCTAAAAGACTTTTGAGTACCAAAGTTAATACCTTCCTCAGGGTGATGAGTTTACTGGTGAAGAAGTTTCCTGGGAACATGGTGATGATGATGGAGTTCAAGCCCAAGGAGTGTAACTAGTGGAAAATAAAACAATAAAAGCCTAGGACCCACAATGAGATCTATGATAACAAATGTTTACATAATGTATTACATCTTACAACAAGCTTTACATTTACTGTCCTATTTGATCTTTATCACAATACTAGAATGTACTATTATAGCTATAGATATCATGAGGTTATAACTCCAAATATAGTACATCAACCGTTCTCCAATGTAAATTCCTTTAGTGTACTACCCATTCACTTTTTTCTTTATTTCAGATAAATTTTTCTAAATAAAGAAATATATTATTCTGACATAAGAATGAGGGAAAGAAATGGGATATATCACATAAATTTTATGTTGAGGATCTAACTATATATCTATCCCTATCTCTATCCCTATCTCTATCTTTGCAACTCTATTATGAGGTTAATTAACTTTCCCAGAATCATAGAACTAATATGTATCTGATTTGAAATCAAGTTTTTTTATACATATACATACTTCTAGTTTTGTGTCTATATTTACAAACATATGGAGAATGTGTTGATACCCACCTTACATGTAAAAATTATTATAAGGACAGATTAGATTTTAAGGATAGTACATTGAGTAGAATTAAGTTTAGAAGATCTGAATTCAAATCCTAATGCAAATATTCCTCAGTTTTCTCAGCTTCAAAATAAGAAAAATAAAGCCTGTAGCATCTACCTCATCTTATGAGATTTAAATGAGAAAAAATATGTGAAGGGAATTGTGAATTTTAAATGCACCATTTAAATATAATTACTATTACAGTTCTTTGGAGCCCTAAAAGGGATCTGCCTAGACAAATGTAGACTTCAGGTGGCTTTTTTTCCCCCACATGATTTGTTTTTATCTTTAATGTTTCCTTTAAATAAAAATAATTTTGCACTTTCACACTGATAAATATTTTAATTGTTCAATGAGGCTCTAAAAACAACCATCCTTAAATAACTATTTGCCTCCTTCTTGTGGTGTCCTCCCTTGTATCTGCAGCCTTCCAAAAATATCCGAAATTCTGCCTGGGAAACTTAAGAAGTTTGATTTGTTCCACATAGTTTCATGCAATTTTATTTGGGGTTTCTTATCCTAGATAGTTTGGATAGAAAAGATTTTTAAAAGGGGATCAGTTTGGAAAATCTACCTAACAAGCCAAAATCAATGGTTCCCTGTGAGAAAACACCCTGGGGAAAGAATTAGAGGGAATTACTCTCTGGGTAAGTCTGCTACTAGTATTTTATGCTTGACTGCTTGTCAGTTGGCAGAAATCAATGGTTCCCTTTACACCACTGAGGAGAAGAGGAAATAGGGGTCAAAACTGTAACTTATCACTAGTCTGAATGTGGATTAAACATTTCACTGTTGTCTCTCCAGCATGTGCCCTGAAAGTACCACTTGGCATGACATTACAAAGGAGTGCATTGAGCAGGCTTTAATTTAAAATAGACACAGGTGACAGCTCTATTATTTTTGCATGTTCAGATGCATCCACAGCTGTTTTTATTTATCTCAGCTGTATATGCATGTATTTGTTGTAATTATTAGTCTCTAGTGCAGTTTAAGATAAATATTTCAAATGTTTATCAAAGCTAAATTAGATTAAGGAAGTCACACTTTTTATTCCCTTTTTTGGGGGGGTTAGGGAGGAGTGCTGCTTCCTATTATACAATTACTGCAGAAAATTGAAACTGCTATATGCTCACTCTTATTTAGTTATCTTAGCAAAAAAAAAATGCTTTCACAGGTGGGAATGGAAAAAGAACTACCTGATCTGTCACATAGATCCAATCAGAAATGCTATAGGCAGTCTGTTGTTTTAATGTCTCTGACCATAGCTTGTGTTTTTCCCGAACCTCTTTGACCACAGTTGATTATTTCCTTGCATCCAATTTCTTTTCCGTGAATTAAACCTTGATGGTTTTCCTGGTGTCTATGAAAGAAAACTAAGTAAATAAGTTAATCAATAAATATGAGATACTGTGTTAAGTGCTGGGATTCAAATACTAAAGAGTTAAAAATACTTCTGTCTTGAAGAAGGTTATATACAATTAAAGCTCATAAATTTATTGTAAAAATATGTTCAACTTTTCACAGGCTACCAAAAAAAGCAAATTTCTTATTGTGATCTTCAAAGCCTTCTGTAATCTGACTTCCTTCAATGACATTGTTTCACATATGCTATACACTAACTAAAGTGATTTAATTCATTGTTCCTTGGATTCTCCTCTCTATATTGTCTTCAAAGGGGTGTTCAGGGAGGATTAACACCTCTAATGTAAGGACTTCCCAAACTCTTTGCAGAGCTGCTCATATATCTTTGATATTCACCTCAATAAAATTCTTACCTGGGGCTCCAAGAAGCTGTAGCATGTGCATTGGTAACATCCTGATAAAGCTGTCTTGGCAGACAAACTAAAAACCAGTTTGAAGCTAACCAATAAACCTCAAATCTGTTGATAAGTTAGGGGGATGTCTAACTCAGATATATAAAGACATCCGCAGTTGAGAATGATTTGATCCAATGGCTCAAGAAGATAGCTAAAGCTGTGGAGTACCTAGAGCTTGGTCATCAAGGTCATCCACCACTGCGTCTTGGGATATCATCAGTTATTCTAACTTTTATCTTGCCACTGGACTTTGAAGACTGTGGAAAAGTAAGTAAAATTGATAACTTTGTGCAGTTCTGCCCCACTTAAATCCAATTTGCACAAGAATCAAGACATCAACCCCACAGTGTCAATGATCCTCTTTGAAGATGGAGGATGAACAACATTATCTTCATATTAGTGCTGTAGTTGATTTTTTCTTGGGTTTGGTTCTGCCCTGCAATGAATCGTGACTCAGACTTTGGAATTCAGGTTTTGTCAAGAAAATAGAGATTTATTAAAGGAAGTTACAATATATTAAGAAAGCAATAGAAAAGTTAAAAAGAATTTAAAGATAAGTACACGTGGGTTACTGATTGAATTGGCCAGGTCAGCTGGCCAGGGTTCAGCAGGAGGATGGAAGGTAAAAGAGGGTGAGCATCTTCCTCAAGGTCCCTGGCTGCACCACCAGAAAACAATGCAATTGAAATCAGGTTGAAGGTCAGGCCCTCAGGTGTGGAAGGAAGAAGGAAGATTCCCTTTACAATGCAAACAAAAGATGTACAAAGTTTGTCTCTGACTGATCTCATCACTCCCATGCCCAGGTTTATCTGCATCATTAGTATCTATACCTGGAATACCTTTCCCATCTTGTCGATACCCTACAAATCCTTAAAGATTTATCTCACCACCACTAGAAAGCATTTCTAGAAGTAATTTATTTCCCATATTATACTGCAGAATTTTAGACTTCTCAAGTATTTATCATAAATGAAATATAAGAATAAAGAAAGAATAAAGATTAGACTGGTGATTTCTTTAATGTATAGAAATTTCCAGATGAGAAAACACCTATTTTTTTTAATAATCTTCTCTGTAATTTATAGTCTCAGAGAGTTGTTTAAAGCTACTTACCTCCTTCCACCTTAAATAGGTGTAAGAGATGGGACTTGATTCAGGGTACACCTAACTTTGAAGTCAGTTCTCTAGCCCTGTAAGACTGCTTTATCGATCATATTTTTCATAAAAATGTAGTGAAGAAGGTATCAAAACTATTGTCTTCTTTTAATGGCTGAGGAAATACACTTCTGAGAAATGATTTGATTAAATTTTAAAGTTTCAGAGAGAAATTTCCATTCTCCAGGTCCAGGGCTCTTTCCATTATTCCACACTGCCTTCTAATTTGTTTTAAATGTATCCATAAGCATGAGTTATCTATTAGATTGCAAATTCCAAAAGGACACAGGTAGTGAACTATTTATCTTTGGATTGACTCCAATGCCTAGCACAATTCATTGCATGCATGAAGTACCAACTCACATATATGTTAGATGACTGGATTTTAATTTTTTGCAATTAAAAATAAACACAATGGGCTAGGTGGTGCAATGGATAGAGCATTGGTCCTGAAGTCAGGAGGGCCTGAGCTCAAATTTGATCTTAGACCCTTGATACAAGCTGTTTGACCTTGGACAAACAATTTAATCCCATTGCCCTCCCCAAATAAACAAACATTACCTGAAAATATTTTTATAGTAGGTATAGTATTTTATATGAATAATAGTCATCTTTAAAATTGAAGATATGATGAAAAAAACAGGGAGCTTGCCCCCTAGGGAGTCTAAGACAATATTTGCATCTAGAGCTTACTTTTCATTGCTCCATAAATTTCTTGACTTGCTAAAAAAGCATAGTTCAAGCCATGGAGGAAAAGAATAAAGGAATGAAATATGAAGAACAGAGAAGGAGACAGTGAAAGAAGAAAGATCATATGAGCATCAATATATGACAAAAGATATTAAGAGAAAACTAATTCACCAGATCCTTAAAAGATTTCAATTTGGTGTCATGAACATGAGGCTTTATTTGAAAATTTATCTCTCTCTTTTCAGTGAGATTCATGCTTTCTTGATTTCAAAGTGGAAAAATAGCTCATTTGCTACAAACTTAAAATCCAGAATTGATAAACAACATCTGGGTCCGTTGGCAGACTTTTAGTCAGAATATTAACCTTTGTGACCATGGTGATAAAATTAACTCCTGTTCCTACAAAGTATGGCACTCCTAAGGAACTGGAGAGTTCATTATTTCTGTGGCAGCCCAGAAAGAAAATTACATAGCAACTAATTCAACTCTATTTGAAAGAGGTGGACAATTGCTTTAAAAGGAAGGGGAGGAAATGCAAATAAATATGCTTACAAAATGTCATGACTATTCAAAAGGCAGGAAATAAAATGTAGAGGCTGACATTTTCCTTTCTGGTGACTTTATTGTGGGGAAAATATAGTTGTGTTATGTACAGATAGAATATCAACAAGGCTAGAAACTCTAGATTTTCTCCCTTATTCTTGTTCTCATGTTTTATGAAAAAAATAAAACATTTTTCCTTTTTGTCTTGTCCAGTCACAGCAACTTATCCACACTCATGTATATAGGCTTACACAAAAAACAATTATAAAAGTATGAGATTTTAACCACTGTGTGGAAGAAATGCTCAGATTGCGCAAATCCTAGGTTTTTTAACTATTGAAGTTTTCTCATTTTAAACCAGGATAAATTTTAAGCATTTTATTACTTTATTTGACTAATTATTGCCTTCAAAAAGATCAGGTTACATGAAATGAAAACAATCAGTATCTTTCAAGGATCCAAATAATTCAATAATCTTTGCCTAGATTATGTAAATGTCATTGCTTGAAAGCATGCCTTATTCTAATTTAGCATATGATTGCCTATTGTTTCATTTTCTGAGTGGCTCTCTTCTCTTTTTTTTTTTTGGCAAGGCAATGGGGTTAAGTGACTTGCCCAAGGACACACAGCTAGGTAATTATTAAGTGTTCGAGATAGATTTGTACTCAGGTCCTCCTGACTCCAGGGCTGGTGCTCTATCCACTGCCTCACCTAGCTTCCCCTAGTGTAATTCTCTTCTGATAAACAATTTTCTTCAATTGTTTGTCATAATAACAATGCCCTTTACAATTAAAGTCATTATGAGACCCATAAGTAGATCTGATCAACGCTGATATGAGAAAATATGGTGGACTTCTTAAGGCAGTAAATTCCTTCCCCTTGATACACTGAAGACTATCACTCCTGAACTTAATATATCATTATGCTCTGACCACTTAAGCATTTTAGTGAGACTTGTCCAGAACCAAGAAATTAACTCTAAATTTCTGTGCCTCTGAGTAGTTACCTCTTCATTATCTTCCTCATCTCCTAGGGAGAATTGGGTAGAACTTGTATCTTTTGATGCAAACTACACTTTATGCTATTGCTATAAATCCTAAATTGTTTTAAGTCAACAACCAAAATAATCCTTTATTATGGATTTATTCATAAATATGTAGCAATATTAAAACTGATGTTTTTTCTCTCTCAAATCCAAAATCAGCTTGCTATTTGAGTATTTAACATATATAAAGTTTTATTTTTTTGCTCTACCACACAATCATTTCTTTGATTATTATTCCAGTTTTTTGATTTTGCCCTTTGTAAATTTCTATGGTTAATAAAGGTCCTTAGATTTTTTACAAACTTCATTGGAATTGTTGAAGAAAATAAATTTTCAAACAATACTGAATTTTTATTTAATAATGATGCCATTTGTTCATTCAATGATCATGTGATAAATCTGCTAAGTAAAAACATTAAATGGGTATACCGAGCAACATTCAGAGAGATACTTCATGGCCCTTATATTTATAGAGTGAGGGAGCTATAATACATATAAAAAGGTTTAATACAATATACTATCAAATATTATATCATATAATTTATATCAGATATAGTTATCTTTTTCTTAGTTGTATTATATATATTATACGTATATATGTATAATAAAATATAACAATATTGAAGGATAGAATCAGAGCATGAGTTATATGTAAGAAAAATCCATGGGGCGGCTAGGTGGTACAGTGGATAGAGCGCCTGCCCTGGAGTCAGGAGTACCTGGGTTCAAATCCAGTCTCAGACACTTAATAATTACCTAGCTGTGTGGCCTTGGGCAAGCCGCTTAACCCTATTTGCCTTGCAAAAAACCCCTATAAAATGAACAAAAAAAAAAAATCCAGAGAAATCTTCTTGACAGAGGTGTCATTTTGGCACAGTCTTAAATGAGGGATAGGTTTTTGAGTTGTACCAGAAAGAAAGAGTATCATAACATTAATTTCAATTAAATTTCCTCTCTTTTAAACAGTTAAAGACTTTTCTGTTATATTCATAAGCTGAAGGCCTGCTATCAATTAATCAATGAAGTTGCCTAACAGACTGATTTTTTTCCCTTGTGATGTATATTAGTCATGATGGGGAGCTATTGAGGACTTTTTTCCTTGAGATTTTTTTATTTGTATTTTATTCCCTCCCAATACTACTGCCTTATTTAAAGTCAAGTAGGTAATAGAAAAATCAACTTCAGTAACTTAAGTTGTTATTCCTATATCCTTCCTCAATGTCTTCCCTAGTTTTAATGGTAATATTTTTTTTAGGTTTTTTTCAAGGCAATGGAGTTAAGCGGCTTGCCCAAGGCCACACATCTAGGTAATTATTATGTTTCTGAGGCTGGATTTGAACCCAGGTACTCCTGACTTCAGGGCCGGCGCTCTATCCACTGTGCCACCTAGCCGCCCCAATGGTAATTCTTAATGTTGGAATTATATCATTTCTTCTAACCCCTGAAGTAACTTAACAGGACCTGGAAAACCATTTTTAGGGCTTTTATTTTTTTTCTTTAAGTGGAAAAAGTTGATGTGTGTGTGTGTGTGTGTGTGTGTGTGTCTTATATAATAAACTGCAATTGAATGCTCTGGTCATAGACCTATATTCATAAGGTTCTTGGAATTACGTAAGATTTATTGGCAAAGATCATGCCAGCTGTATGTTGATGGGCATAATGGAGTCAAAAATTATGGACTAGTAGCACAGAGAGTTCTCTAAAGATTGATCAGGACCTATACTAAGGAAGATTATTCTGCATCAACAAGCTTGCTAAGGAGTTTCAACAGCTGGTTCTAATTGGAACTGGATACAGTTAGGCCTAAGCATATCACCATTGTATAATAAGAGCCAGACCTAGAAGACTGAAGGACCAGAGACTCCTCTAGTTATTCAGTTTTTTTAATTATAGTTTTGTTGGTAAGAGAGGCTAACTCTTCATTACATTTTACAAGTCTACCTTTGGCCAAAAAAGGGTATTATAAAAGGCTGTCTGATGAAATCATTTATGGCAAACATGATCTGATGGAAAGCTATCATCCTTTGAAATACTTAGAGCCTCCAGATAAATACAAATAAGAAGAAAAAATAGACATATGTTAAATCATCTATCAGTAAAGGGGATACTTTATGGAAATGAACTCACAAGATAATAATTTGAATTTGACAAGGTGATAATTAAAGTCCCTAGATAGATTCCTTACACATCTGTATGCCTTTCAGTAAAGTCAGTTAGCATATTAACTACTTCTGAAGAATGCTAAAAAATATTCATGGTATGTTAAACTGCAAATTATTATTCATTTCAATTTGTATAATAAATGTAACAAAATACAATACATACACTATTACACAAGAGGCACTAAAATCTATTATAAACATATTTTAGAGCATCATAATAATCAATATGTAAGATGGTCTGGTCCACTTCCGTCTTGAAAAATTCAAGACATTTAAGTAAGAATTGATTTTTATATTGACAGCAGGAAAGAGAATACATTTTTCCATTTATTTAGAGCAATCATATACTATTTTATGTTATATGTTTGAAGACTACTTAAATTTTAGAGAGATAGAAAGAAGGATAGATGGATGGATACATTCTTTTTGGATGGAAGGGTATATATAAATAATGTCAAAAGTCCTCTGTACCTTAGCTAAATATTTTTATATTTATCCAAGGTCATAGATTGGAGTTGCACTGAATAAGAAGGTATGAATAATTGCAATCTTCAGTGATGGAGAGTTTATCCACCTTGTTAAGATAAGAGAGTCATCTAAGTATTAAAATATAGACATGCATGTGAAGCATGTATCATACAAGACGAACGCATTTGAATGCAAGTTATTTCACTGCAGGCTGTGATTTGGCATGGTTACAGCATTTACTAATGCTGAATATAATCACTCTGTACCTTATCAAGAAGTCTGAGAATTGTGACTTAAAATTCTCCATGGTACAACCAGTGTAGTGATAAGACTCACTTCTCTCATCTAAGCTATCCATCATTGGTCTCTATATAGAATCCTCCAAAATTGTGAGGACTTGCCAGAACTTGAACTCTGCTATTGAATCTGTGACTGGAAAAGATGAAGGGAATGCTGATAGAAGAAGAATAGGAGGCAGGGAGAAGGGGAGGAAGGAGAGAGAGGAAAGGAGAGGGAGGGGAAGAAGAAAAAAGATTGGTGGAGACAATGAAAAGAGAGAGAGATACACAGGTGGATGATCAGAGAGAGAGAGAGAGAGAGAGAGGATAGAATAATAAAACAGAATAGAACATAGCAGAGCAGAATAGGATAGAATAAAATGACAAAGATATAGATACAGAGAAGGAGAGATATGGGGGGAAATGCAGTAAGTTTAAAGAAGGACAACATTAGAATCTGAAAGATCTAGATTCATAGTCTTTCACTCATGCAAACTGGATGAAAAGTAAGTCAGTTTCTTAAAATACCAGTGCACCAAGCAAAAACATAAGTTTATAAATTATAAATGGAATACTATCTAAACTACATTTGGAATTCTTTTTTAATGTAATTTTTTAATTATATAAATACATTCAGAATTCTTAACCTGCTTAAACACATATAATAGGATCAAGTTATTATATAGGCTTGATCCAATTAGGACAATGTCCTGCAAGACTTCAAGTGCTCAAAGTGCCCAGGTCAAAGACCTGCTGTTTGTCAAAAAAAGATTTTTTTAAAAAAGGCAATGCTTGAATTTAGCAAAGGAAGATGACAGAGGACTGGGGGTGGGAGGAGACTTTTGAGGAGTCAAAATGAACTCAGAGATAAAGAGAAAAATAATTGAATCAGTAGTCTCTGGGAATGTTCAATTCCCACTCTTCAGTTTTGACTTATATCAGTGATCTCAGAATGGCTCAGGACACCACAAATGTTAAATATTGCACTTTTCTATGCCATTCCTTATTTCTAATGTCTGAGATTTCTCTCTTTTGCTAGTTAATTCTAACTGACACAGATAGAAAAACCTATGCAAATTAATTACCTGGAGCTTTCACAAATGAACTATTGTTGAAGCTCCCTTTAAGCAGAGTCTATGCAAAATAGGGAGAGTTTAGTTGATTCATATATAGACAGAAAGATTAATGTGTTTGTGTGTGTATGTGTGTTTGTGTGTGTGTATGTGAGTGTGTGTGTGTGTGTGTGTATGTGTGTATGAATCTAGGAAACTCTAAATGTTGACATTCCTTTTATTGATGAAAATATAAACCTATCTGCAATTACCAGAGAACAGTTTGGGTAATTGTGAAGTTAAATTACTACTTCTCTTTATCCCAAAGCATGTGCCAAAGTTAGGACTTGAACCCAGGTTATCCTTACTTCAAGTAGCCTGGTCCATGAGATAAAAAAAAATGATTGAAAAGAAAGATGAACACATTTTCTAGTCTAAAGGTTTAGGGGCTAGATTATGATGTCACCAAAATAAGGAACACCTTGCTGAGCAAATTCACTCTTATAATAAGAGTGCACATCTTCAAAAATTAGTGTTACATTATAGATGTAGGAGCACTGAGAAGTGAAGTGACTTATCACACAGCCAATTTTGTTACAAGGCTCACTTTATATCCATATACCATTCAAACAGACAAAATATACACATATGCAGATACAGGTATAGGTGCATATATTTATATATCTATATATGTATATGTGTTTATATGCATGTATATAAATGTAATTTAGTCACATTATATATTTCAGTTGAATTGTTATAAAATTAATGGCTCATTGAATTTTATAGATGAAAAGAATTTTAGAGAGCATCCATTCTTCCTTTTTAATAAAACTTGAAGATTTATGGGTCACATAACTAATCAATTATATATATATATATATATATATATATATATATATATATACCACATATATATTTGTACCACACATATGTTGTACCACAATTTTCCAGAATACTGAATACTAGAAATATGTAGACTCTGTTTCATATAGACCATTATCAAAGAGAGATTGTCAATGGTTCACATAGGTTAAAAGAGCCTCTGTCAAAACCATCCAGTTTATTGAGAACTAAGATTTTAGTGAATATAAACACGGAGCTTTACTATAGGAGGGTAAAAAAGAAAATAAATGATTGTTAGAAAGATATCCCTTTATTTCCTATTTCTTAGAGAGGAATTTGAATAAAATTTCTCTATATACTAGAACAAATTAAATGTAAACCTGAAATTTAAAAAAATGAAGACTGCAATAACTTTTATTAAATTTTTGATTAATCACAAAGAATTGTAAAAATCAATGGATAATCTTGGGGCTGGAGGAAGAGCCAAGATGGTCATACAAAATTAGGAAGCTCCTGAAACGTTTTCAAAAACAACTTTGAATGAAACCTCTATACAGACCTTAAGGTGACAGAACCCATCAGATAAACTAGTGAAATATTTTTTCAGCCAGATATCTTGAAGGAACTTCAGGAAAACATCTATGGCATGGGAAAATGGCAATATAGTCCAGTGTAGGAAGGAGAACTAGGAGGCTAGTGGCTTTTAGCCACAACACAACCAAAGTCTCAGCAGAGGTCCATCAGTTGTGAGGGTCCCAACCCCAACTCAGAGAGCAGGATTTCAAGCCCAGGGAAGCTAGTGTGGCAATGGGCTACCCCATTGTATAGAGCAAATTGGGAACACTGGGAATGCAGGATCATAAAATCAGGGGGCTATACACCTTAAAACACAGGAACAGAGCTCAACTGACAAAATGATCAAAAAATAAAAATTAGAAAAGTGCTAATCATTGACAAATATTAACTTAAGAAAGCAATAATTTTAAAAGTAAAACTGTCAAACTAGGAAATGATACTAACCTACTGGAAAAGGAAACAAAAAAGATAACTGATGAAGTTAAAAAATTTTAAAATTAGAATTGAGCAACTAAATCAATTACTCTGTGAGACATCAAGATTCAATCAAACAAACCCCAAAAGCTGAAAATATAGAAGAAAATGTAAAGTACCTGTTTGAAAAAAAATGACTGACATGGAAAATAAATTCAGGAGAGATAATTTATGAATTACTGTGCTACTTGAAAGCCATGATCAGAAAAAGAACCTGGATCACACTTTTTATTCCCTTTTTGGGGGGGTTAGGGAGGAGTGCTGCTTCCTATTATACAATTACTGCAGAAAATTGAAACTGCTATATGCTCACTCTTATTTAGTTATCTTAGCAAAAAAAAAATGCTTTCACAGGTGGGAATGGAAAAAGAACTACCTGATCTGTCACATAGATCCAATCAGAAATGCTATAGGCAGTCTGTTGTTTTAATGTCTCTGACCATAGCTTGTGTTTTTCCCGAACCTCTTTGACCACAGTTGATTATTTCCTTGCATCCAATTTCTTTTCCGTGAATTAAACCTTGATGGTTTTCCTGGTGTCTATGAAAGAAAACTAAGTAAATAAGTTAATCAATAAATATGAGATACTGTGTTAAGTGCTGGGATTCAAATACTAAAGAGTTAAAAATACTTCTGTCTTGAAGAAGGTTATATACAATTAAAGCTCATAAATTTATTGTAAAAATATGTTCAACTTTTCACAGGCTACCAAAAAAAGCAAATTTCTTATTGTGATCTTCAAAGCCTTCTGTAATCTGACTTCCTTCAATGACATTGTTTCACATATGCTATACACTAACTAAAGTGATTTAATTCATTGTTCCTTGGATTCTCCTCTCTATATTGTCTTCAAAGGGGTGTTCAGGGAGGATTAACACCTCTAATGTAAGGACTTCCCAAACTCTTTGCAGAGCTGCTCATATATCTTTGATATTCACCTCAATAAAATTCTTACCTGGGGCTCCAAGAAGCTGTAGCATGTGCATTGGTAACATCCTGATAAAGCTGTCTTGGCAGACAAACTAAAAACCAGTTTGAAGCTAACCAATAAACCTCAAATCTGTTGATAAGTTAGGGGGATGTCTAACTCAGATATATAAAGACATCCGCAGTTGAGAATGATTTGATCCAATGGCTCAAGAAGATAGCTAAAGCTGTGGAGTACCTAGAGCTTGGTCATCAAGGTCATCCACCACTGCGTCTTGGGATATCATCAGTTATTCTAACTTTTATCTTGCCACTGGACTTTGAAGACTGTGGAAAAGTAAGTAAAATTGATAACTTTGTGCAGTTCTGCCCCACTTAAATCCAATTTGCACAAGAATCAAGACATCAACCCCACAGTGTCAATGATCCTCTTTGAAGATGGAGGATGAACAACATTATCTTCATATTAGTGCTGTAGTTGATTTTTTCTTGGGTTTGGTTCTGCCCTGCAATGAATCGTGACTCAGACTTTGGAATTCAGGTTTTGTCAAGAAAATAGAGATTTATTAAAGGAAGTTACAATATATTAAGAAAGCAATAGAAAAGTTAAAAAGAATTTAAAGATAAGTACACGTGGGTTACTGATTGAATTGGCCAGGTCAGCTGGCCAGGGTTCAGCAGGAGGATGGAAGGTAAAAGAGGGTGAGCATCTTCCTCAAGGTCCCTGGCTGCACCACCAGAAAACAATGCAATTGAAATCAGGTTGAAGGTCAGGCCCTCAGGTGTGGAAGGAAGAAGGAAGATTCCCTTTACAATGCAAACAAAAGATGTACAAAGTTTGTCTCTGACTGATCTCATCACTCCCATGCCCAGGTTTATCTGCATCATTAGTATCTATACCTGGAATACCTTTCCCATCTTGTCGATACCCTACAAATCCTTAAAGATTTATCTCACCACCACTAGAAAGCATTTCTAGAAGTAATTTATTTCCCATATTATACTGCAGAATTTTAGACTTCTCAAGTATTTATCATAAATGAAATATAAGAATAAAGAAAGAATAAAGATTAGACTGGTGATTTCTTTAATGTATAGAAATTTCCAGATGAGAAAACACCTATTTTTTTTAATAATCTTCTCTGTAATTTATAGTCTCAGAGAGTTGTTTAAAGCTACTTACCTCCTTCCACCTTAAATAGGTGTAAGAGATGGGACTTGATTCAGGGTACACCTAACTTTGAAGTCAGTTCTCTAGCCCTGTAAGACTGCTTTATCGATCATATTTTTCATAAAAATGTAGTGAAGAAGGTATCAAAACTATTGTCTTCTTTTAATGGCTGAGGAAATACACTTCTGAGAAATGATTTGATTAAATTTTAAAGTTTCAGAGAGAAATTTCCATTCTCCAGGTCCAGGGCTCTTTCCATTATTCCACACTGCCTTCTAATTTGTTTTAAATGTATCCATAAGCATGAGTTATCTATTAGATTGCAAATTCCAAAAGGACACAGGTAGTGAACTATTTATCTTTGGATTGACTCCAATGCCTAGCACAATTCATTGCATGCATGAAGTACCAACTCACATATATGTTAGATGACTGGATTTTAATTTTTTGCAATTAAAAATAAACACAATGGGCTAGGTGGTGCAATGGATAGAGCATTGGTCCTGAAGTCAGGAGGGCCTGAGCTCAAATTTGATCTTAGACCCTTGATACAAGCTGTTTGACCTTGGACAAACAATTTAATCCCATTGCCCTCCCCAAATAAACAAACATTACCTGAAAATATTTTTATAGTAGGTATAGTATTTTATATGAATAATAGTCATCTTTAAAATTGAAGATATGATGAAAAAAACAGGGAGCTTGCCCCCTAGGGAGTCTAAGACAATATTTGCATCTAGAGCTTACTTTTCATTGCTCCATAAATTTCTTGACTTGCTAAAAAAGCATAGTTCAAGCCATGGAGGAAAAGAATAAAGGAATGAAATATGAAGAACAGAGAAGGAGACAGTGAAAGAAGAAAGATCATATGAGCATCAATATATGACAAAAGATATTAAGAGAAAACTAATTCACCAGATCCTTAAAAGATTTCAATTTGGTGTCATGAACATGAGGCTTTATTTGAAAATTTATCTCTCTCTTTTCAGTGAGATTCATGCTTTCTTGATTTCAAAGTGGAAAAATAGCTCATTTGCTACAAACTTAAAATCCAGAATTGATAAACAACATCTGGGTCCGTTGGCAGACTTTTAGTCAGAATATTAACCTTTGTGACCATGGTGATAAAATTAACTCCTGTTCCTACAAAGTATGGCACTCCTAAGGAACTGGAGAGTTCATTATTTCTGTGGCAGCCCAGAAAGAAAATTACATAGCAACTAATTCAACTCTATTTGAAAGAGGTGGACAATTGCTTTAAAAGGAAGGGGAGGAAATGCAAATAAATATGCTTACAAAATGTCATGACTATTCAAAAGGCAGGAAATAAAATGTAGAGGCTGACATTTTCCTTTCTGGTGACTTTATTGTGGGGAAAATATAGTTGTGTTATGTACAGATAGAATATCAACAAGGCTAGAAACTCTAGATTTTCTCCCTTATTCTTGTTCTCATGTTTTATGAAAAAAATAAAACATTTTTCCTTTTTGTCTTGTCCAGTCACAGCAACTTATCCACACTCATGTATATAGGCTTACACAAAAAACAATTATAAAAGTATGAGATTTTAACCACTGTGTGGAAGAAATGCTCAGATTGCGCAAATCCTAGGTTTTTTAACTATTGAAGTTTTCTCATTTTAAACCAGGATAAATTTTAAGCATTTTATTACTTTATTTGACTAATTATTGCCTTCAAAAAGATCAGGTTACATGAAATGAAAACAATCAGTATCTTTCAAGGATCCAAATAATTCAATAATCTTTGCCTAGATTATGTAAATGTCATTGCTTGAAAGCATGCCTTATTCTAATTTAGCATATGATTGCCTATTGTTTCATTTTCTGAGTGGCTCTCTTCTCTTTTTTTTTTTTGGCAAGGCAATGGGGTTAAGTGACTTGCCCAAGGACACACAGCTAGGTAATTATTAAGTGTTCGAGATAGATTTGTACTCAGGTCCTCCTGACTCCAGGGCTGGTGCTCTATCCACTGCCTCACCTAGCTTCCCCTAGTGTAATTCTCTTCTGATAAACAATTTTCTTCAATTGTTTGTCATAATAACAATGCCCTTTACAATTAAAGTCATTATGAGACCCATAAGTAGATCTGATCAACGCTGATATGAGAAAATATGGTGGACTTCTTAAGGCAGTAAATTCCTTCCCCTTGATACACTGAAGACTATCACTCCTGAACTTAATATATCATTATGCTCTGACCACTTAAGCATTTTAGTGAGACTTGTCCAGAACCAAGAAATTAACTCTAAATTTCTGTGCCTCTGAGTAGTTACCTCTTCATTATCTTCCTCATCTCCTAGGGAGAATTGGGTAGAACTTGTATCTTTTGATGCAAACTACACTTTATGCTATTGCTATAAATCCTAAATTGTTTTAAGTCAACAACCAAAATAATCCTTTATTATGGATTTATTCATAAATATGTAGCAATATTAAAACTGATGTTTTTTCTCTCTCAAATCCAAAATCAGCTTGCTATTTGAGTATTTAACATATATAAAGTTTTATTTTTTTGCTCTACCACACAATCATTTCTTTGATTATTATTCCAGTTTTTTGATTTTGCCCTTTGTAAATTTCTATGGTTAATAAAGGTCCTTAGATTTTTTACAAACTTCATTGGAATTGTTGAAGAAAATAAATTTTCAAACAATACTGAATTTTTATTTAATAATGATGCCATTTGTTCATTCAATGATCATGTGATAAATCTGCTAAGTAAAAACATTAAATGGGTATACCGAGCAACATTCAGAGAGATACTTCATGGCCCTTATATTTATAGAGTGAGGGAGCTATAATACATATAAAAAGGTTTAATACAATATACTATCAAATATTATATCATATAATTTATATCAGATATAGTTATCTTTTTCTTAGTTGTATTATATATATTATACGTATATATGTATAATAAAATATAACAATATTGAAGGATAGAATCAGAGCATGAGTTATATGTAAGAAAAATCCATGGGGCGGCTAGGTGGTACAGTGGATAGAGCGCCTGCCCTGGAGTCAGGAGTACCTGGGTTCAAATCCAGTCTCAGACACTTAATAATTACCTAGCTGTGTGGCCTTGGGCAAGCCGCTTAACCCTATTTGCCTTGCAAAAAACCCCTATAAAATGAACAAAAAAAAAAAATCCAGAGAAATCTTCTTGACAGAGGTGTCATTTTGGCACAGTCTTAAATGAGGGATAGGTTTTTGAGTTGTACCAGAAAGAAAGAGTATCATAACATTAATTTCAATTAAATTTCCTCTCTTTTAAACAGTTAAAGACTTTTCTGTTATATTCATAAGCTGAAGGCCTGCTATCAATTAATCAATGAAGTTGCCTAACAGACTGATTTTTTTCCCTTGTGATGTATATTAGTCATGATGGGGAGCTATTGAGGACTTTTTTCCTTGAGATTTTTTTATTTGTATTTTATTCCCTCCCAATACTACTGCCTTATTTAAAGTCAAGTAGGTAATAGAAAAATCAACTTCAGTAACTTAAGTTGTTATTCCTATATCCTTCCTCAATGTCTTCCCTAGTTTTAATGGTAATATTTTTTTTAGGTTTTTTTCAAGGCAATGGAGTTAAGCGGCTTGCCCAAGGCCACACATCTAGGTAATTATTATGTTTCTGAGGCTGGATTTGAACCCAGGTACTCCTGACTTCAGGGCCGGCGCTCTATCCACTGTGCCACCTAGCCGCCCCAATGGTAATTCTTAATGTTGGAATTATATCATTTCTTCTAACCCCTGAAGTAACTTAACAGGACCTGGAAAACCATTTTTAGGGCTTTTATTTTTTTTCTTTAAGTGGAAAAAGTTGATGTGTGTGTGTGTGTGTGTGTGTGTGTGTCTTATATAATAAACTGCAATTGAATGCTCTGGTCATAGACCTATATTCATAAGGTTCTTGGAATTACGTAAGATTTATTGGCAAAGATCATGCCAGCTGTATGTTGATGGGCATAATGGAGTCAAAAATTATGGACTAGTAGCACAGAGAGTTCTCTAAAGATTGATCAGGACCTATACTAAGGAAGATTATTCTGCATCAACAAGCTTGCTAAGGAGTTTCAACAGCTGGTTCTAATTGGAACTGGATACAGTTAGGCCTAAGCATATCACCATTGTATAATAAGAGCCAGACCTAGAAGACTGAAGGACCAGAGACTCCTCTAGTTATTCAGTTTTTTTTAATTATAGTTTTGTTGGTAAGAGAGGCTAACTCTTCATTACATTTTACAAGTCTACCTTTGGCCAAAAAAGGGTATTATAAAAGGCTGTCTGATGAAATCATTTATGGCAAACATGATCTGATGGAAAGCTATCATCCTTTGAAATACTTAGAGCCTCCAGATAAATACAAATAAGAAGAAAAAATAGACATATGTTAAATCATCTATCAGTAAAGGGGATACTTTATGGAAATGAACTCACAAGATAATAATTTGAATTTGACAAGGTGATAATTAAAGTCCCTAGATAGATTCCTTACACATCTGTATGCCTTTCAGTAAAGTCAGTTAGCATATTAACTACTTCTGAAGAATGCTAAAAAATATTCATGGTATGTTAAACTGCAAATTATTATTCATTTCAATTTGTATAATAAATGTAACAAAATACAATACATACACTATTACACAAGAGGCACTAAAATCTATTATAAACATATTTTAGAGCATCATAATAATCAATATGTAAGATGGTCTGGTCCACTTCCGTCTTGAAAAATTCAAGACATTTAAGTAAGAATTGATTTTTATATTGACAGCAGGAAAGAGAATACATTTTTCCATTTATTTAGAGCAATCATATACTATTTTATGTTATATGTTTGAAGACTACTTAAATTTTAGAGAGATAGAAAGAAGGATAGATGGATGGATACATTCTTTTTGGATGGAAGGGTATATATAAATAATGTCAAAAGTCCTCTGTACCTTAGCTAAATATTTTTATATTTATCCAAGGTCATAGATTGGAGTTGCACTGAATAAGAAGGTATGAATAATTGCAATCTTCAGTGATGGAGAGTTTATCCACCTTGTTAAGATAAGAGAGTCATCTAAGTATTAAAATATAGACATGCATGTGAAGCATGTATCATACAAGACGAACGCATTTGAATGCAAGTTATTTCACTGCAGGCTGTGATTTGGCATGGTTACAGCATTTACTAATGCTGAATATAATCACTCTGTACCTTATCAAGAAGTCTGAGAATTGTGACTTAAAATTCTCCATGGTACAACCAGTGTAGTGATAAGACTCACTTCTCTCATCTAAGCTATCCATCATTGGTCTCTATATAGAATCCTCCAAAATTGTGAGGACTTGCCAGAACTTGAACTCTGCTATTGAATCTGTGACTGGAAAAGATGAAGGGAATGCTGATAGAAGAAGAATAGGAGGCAGGGAGAAGGGGAGGAAGGAGAGAGAGGAAAGGAGAGGGAGGGGAAGAAGAAAAAAGATTGGTGGAGACAATGAAAAGAGAGAGAGATACACAGGTGGATGATCAGAGAGAGAGAGAGAGAGGATAGAATAATAAAACAGAATAGAACATAGCAGAGCAGAATAGGATAGAATAAAATGACAAAGATATAGATACAGAGAAGGAGAGATATGGGGGAAAATGCAGTAAGTTTAAAGAAGGACAACATTAGAATCTGAAAGATCTAGATTCATAGTCTTTCACTCATGCAAACTGGATGAAAAGTAAGTCAGTTTCTTAAAATACCAGTGCACCAAGCAAAAACATAAGTTTATAAATTATAAATGGAATACTATCTAAACTACATTTGGAATTCTTTTTTAATGTAATTTTTTAATTATATAAATACATTCAGAATTCTTAACCTGCTTAAACACATATAATAGGTTCCATAAAACTTCATTTCCATCATGTGCTTTCATTTCCAGAGCAAATCAGTGAGGCAAGTTCTTGTTACTGGAATGTTTTAGTTGTGTCTTACTCTTCTTTGACCTTATTTGGGGTTTTCTTTCTTCTGGAGTAGTTTGCCTTTCCTTCTCCACTTCATTTTATTGATGAGGAAACTGAGGCAAATAGGATTTAAGTAACTTTGCCCAGAGTGACAAGACTGAGATTTTGAACTCAAGTCTTCCTGAGTCCAGATGCAGCTCTTTAACCACTGTGCCACCTACCAGACCTCATGAGATAAGTAGAACAGATAAAATCATTGTCATTTTACAGCTGAAAAAGTGATGGAACAAAGCTACTCAAGTATAAGGTAAACATAGTAGAGATTAAGTAAAAAACAATCAATCTCAATATTAGAACAGTTAGTCAATTACTCAAGCAATAATTGAGCACCTACTATGACCAAAGCACTTTGTGAAACTTTAGGCATACATTACAAAAATAAAGTCCTTGCCTTCAAGCAGTTTAGAATCAAATAGAAGAAGACAACATCAATAATACACACACACACACACACACACACACACACACACACACACACAAACAAACACTGAATTGAGTGAGGTGAAGTACCTATTCGGATACATGTTGAATTTCAGTCCTAGGAGCACAATTATCATCAATTGTGATAGAATAGAACTGTTTGGTCTATGAGTCTTTAAATGGAGATTTTTGCTCTTCCCTCTAGCCATCTAATCAGAGGTCTTTAAAGCTAAAAGACTTTTGAGTACCAAAGTTAATACCTTCCTCAGGGTGATGAGTTTACTGGTGAAGAAGTTTCCTGGGAACATGGTGATGATGATGGAGTTCAAGCCCAAGGAGTGTAACTAGTGGAAAATAAAACAATAAAAGCCTAGGACCCACAATGAGATCTATGATAACGAATGTTTACATAATGTATTACATCTTACAACAAGCTTTACATTTACTGTCCTATTTGATCTTTATCACAATACTAGAATGTACTATTATAGCTATAGATATCATGAGGTTATAACTCCAAATATAGTACATCAACCATTCTCCAATGTAAATTCCTTTAGTGTACTACCCATTCACTTTTTTCTTTATTTCAGATAAATTTTTCTAAATAAAGAAATATATTATTCTGACATAAGAATGAGGGAAAGAAATGGGATATATCACATAAATTTTATGTTGAGGATCTAACTATATATCTATCCCTATCTCTATCCCTATCTCTATCTTTGCAACTCTATTATGAGGTTAATTAACTTTCCCAGAATCATAGAACTAATATGTATCTGATTTGAAATCAAGTTTTTTTTATACATATACATACTTCTAGTTTTGTGTCTATATTTACAAACATATGGAGAATGTGTTGATACCCACCTTACATGTAAAAATTATTCTTATAAGGACAGATTAGATTTTAAGGATAGTACATTGAGTAGAATTAAGTTTAGAAGATCTGAATTCAAATCCTAATGCAAATATTCCTCAGTTTTCTCAGCTTCAAAATAAGAAAAATAAAGCCTGTAGCATCTACCTCATCTTATGAGATTTAAATGAGAAAAAATATGTGAAGGGAATTGTGAATTTTAAATGCACCATTTAAATATAATTACTATTACAGTTCTTTGGAGCCCTAAAAGGGATCTGCCTAGACAAATGTAGACTTCAGGTGGCTTTTTTTCCCCCACATGATTTGTTTTTATCTTTAATGTTTCCTTTAAATAAAAATAATTTTGCACTTTCACACTGATAAATATTTTAATTGTTCAATGAGGCTCTAAAAACAACCATCCTTAAATAACTATTTGCCTCCTTCTTGTGGTGTCCTCCCTTGTATCTGCAGCCTTCCAAAAATATCCGAAATTCTGCCTGGGAAACTTAAGAAGTTTGATTTGTTCCACATAGTTTCATGCAATTTTATTTGGGGTTTCTTATCCTAGATAGTTTGGATAGAAAAGATTTTTTAAAAGGGGATCAGTTTGGAAAATCTACCTAACAAGCCAAAATCAATGGTTCCCTGTGAGAAAACACCCTGGGGAAAGAATTAGAGGGAATTACTCTCTGGGTAAGTCTGCTACTAGTATTTTATGCTTGACTGCTTGTCAGTTGGCAGAAATCAATGGTTCCCTTTACACCACTGAGGAGAAGAGGAAATAGGGGTCAAAAACTGTAACTTATCACTAGTCTGAATGTGGATTAAACATTTCACTGTTGTCTCTCCAGCATGTGCCCTGAAAGTACCACTTGGCATGACATTACAAAGGAGTGCATTGAGCAGGCTTTAATTTAAAATAGACACAGGTGACAGCTCTATTATTTTTGCATGTTCAGATGCATCCACAGCTGTTTTTATTTATCTCAGCTGTATATGCATGTATTTGTTGTAATTATTAGTCTCTAGTGCAGTTTAAGATAAATATTTCAAATGTTTATCAAAGCTAAATTAGATTAAGGAAGTCACACTTTTTATTCCCTTTTTGGGGGGGTTAGGGAGGAGTGCTGCTTCCTATTATACAATTACTGCAGAAAATTGAAACTGCTATATGCTCACTCTTATTTAGTTATCTTAGCAAAAAAAAAATGCTTTCACAGGTGGGAATGGAAAAAGAACTACCTGATCTGTCACATAGATCCAATCAGAAATGCTATAGGCAGTCTGTTGTTTTAATGTCTCTGACCATAGCTTGTGTTTTTCCCGAACCTCTTTGACCACAGTTGATTATTTCCTTGCATCCAATTTCTTTTCCATGAACTAAACCTTAATGGTTTTCC
The DNA here is from genome assembly GCF_037893015.1 of Macrotis lagotis. Lineage (NCBI taxonomy): Eukaryota > Metazoa > Chordata > Mammalia > Peramelemorphia > Peramelidae > Macrotis > Macrotis lagotis. The sequence goes on along the minus strand of NC_133663.1, from coordinate 174,148,732 downwards.
TGGTGTCTATGAAAGAAAACTAAGTAAATAAGTTAATCAATAAATATGAGATACTGTGTTAAGTGCTGGGATTCAAATACTAAAGAGTTAAAAATACTTCTGTCTTGAAGAAGGTTATATACAATTAAAGCTCATAAATTTATTGTAAAAATATGTTCAACTTTTCACAGGCTACCAAAAAAAGCAAATTTCTTATTGTGATCTTCAAAGCCTTCTGTAATCTGACTTCCTTCAATGACATTGTTTCACATATGCTATACACTAACTAAAGTGATTTAATTCATTGTTCCTTGGATTCTCCTCTCTATATTGTCTTCAAAGGGGTGTTCAGGGAGGATTAACACCTCTAATGTAAGGACTTCCCAAACTCTTTGCAGAGCTGCTCATATATCTTTGATATTCACCTCAATAAAATTCTTACCTGGGGCTCCAAGAAGCTGTAGCATGTGCATTGGTAACATCCTGATAAAGCTGTCTTGGCAGACAAACTAAAAACCAGTTTGAAGCTAACCAATAAACCTCAAATCTGTTGATAAGTTAGGGGGATGTCTAACTCAGATATATAAAGACATCCGCAGTTGAGAATGATTTGATTCAATGGCTCAAGAAGATAGCTAAAGCTGTGGAGTACCTAGAGCTTGGTCACCAAGGTCATCCACCACTGCGTCTTGGGATATCATCAGTTATTCTAACTTTTATCTTGCCACTGGACTTTGAAGACTGTGGAAAAGTAAGTAAAATTGATAACTTTGTGCAGTTCTGCCCCACTTAAATCCAATTTGCACAAGAATCAAGACATCAACCCCACAGTGTCAATGATCCTCTTTGAAGATGGAGGATGAACAACATTATCTTCATATTAGTGCTGTAGTTGATTTTTTCTTGGGTTTGGTTCTGCCCTGCAATGAATCGTGACTCAGACTTTGGAATTCAGGTTTTGTCAAGAAAATAGAGATTTATTAAAGGAAGTTACAATATATTAAGAAAGCAATAGAAAAGTTAAAAAGAATTTAAAGATAAGTACACGTGGGTTACTGATTGAATTGGCCAGGTCAGCTGGCCAGGGTTCAGCAGGAGGATGGAAGGTAAAAGAGGGTGAGCATCTTCCTCAAGGTCCCTGGCTGCACCACCAGAAAACAATGCAATTGAAATCAGGTTGAAGGTCAGGCCCTCAGGTGTGGAAGGAAGAAGGAAAATTCCCTTTACAATGCAAACAAAAGATGTACAAAGTTTGTCTCTGACTGATCTCATCACTCCCATGCCCAGGTTTATCTGCATCATTAGTATCTATACCTGGAATACCTTTCCCATCTTGTCAATACCCTACAAATCCTTAAAGATTTATCTCACAACCACTAGAAAGCATTTCTAGAAGTAATTTATTTCCCATATTATACTGCAGAATTTTAGACTTCTCAAGTATTTATCATAAATGAAATATAAGAATAAAGAAAGAATAAAGATTAGACTGGTGATTTCTTTAATGTATAGAAATTTCCAGATGAGAAAACACCTATTTTTTTTAATAATCTTCTCTGTAATTTATAGTCTCAGAGAGTTGTTTAAAGCTACTTACCTCCTTCCACCTTAAATAGGTGTAAGAGATGGGACTTGATTCAGGGTACACCTAACTTTGAAGTCAGTTCTCTAGCCCTGTAAGACTGCTTTATCGATCATATTGTATTTTTCATAAAAATGTAGTGAAGAAGGTATCAAAACTATTGTCTTCTTTTAATGGCTGAGGAAATACACTTCTGAGAAATGATTTGATTAAATTTTAAAGTTTCAGAGGGAAATTTCCATTCTCCAGGTCCAGGGCTCTTTCCATTATTCCACACTGCCTTCTAATTTGTTTTAAATGTATCCATAAGCATGAGTTATCTATTAGATTGCAAATTCCAAAAGGACACAGGTAGTGAACTATTTATCTTTGGATTGACTCCAATGCCTAGCACAATTCATTGCATGCATGAAGTACCAACTCACATATATGTTAGATGACTGGATTTTAATTTTTTGCAATTAAAAATAAACACAATGGGCTAGGTGGTGCAATGGATAGAGCATTGGTCCTGAAGTCAGGAGGGCCTGAGCTCAAATTTGATCTTAGACCCTTGATACAAGCTGTTTGACCTTGGACAAACAATTTAATCCCATTGCCCTCCCCAAATAAACAAACATTACCTGAAAATATTTTTATAGTAGGTATAGTATTTTATATGAATAATAGTCATCTTTAAAATTGAAGATATGATGAAAAAAACAGGGAGCTTGCCCCCTAGGGAGTCTAAGACAATATTTGCATCTAGAGCTTACTTTTCATTGCTCCATAAATTTCTTGACTTGCTAAAAAAGCATAGTTCAAGCCATGGAGGAAAAGAATAAAGGAATGAAATATGAAGAACAGAGAAGGAGACAGTGAAAGAAGAAAGATCATATGAGCATCAATATATGACAAAAGATATTAAGAGAAAACTAATTCACCAGATCCTTAAAAGATTTCAATTTGGTGTCATGAACATGAGGCTTTATTTGAAAATTTATCTCTCTCTTTTCAGTGAGATTCATGCTTTCTTGATTTCAAAGTGGAAAAATAGCTCATTTGCTACAAACTTAAAATCCAGAATTGATAAACAACATCTGGGTCAGTTGGCAGACTTTTAGTCAGAATATTAACCTTTGTGACCATGGTGATAAAATTAACTCCTGTTCCTACAAAGTATGGCACTCCTAAGGAACTGGAGAGTTCATTATTTCTGTGGCAGCCCAGAAAGAAAATTACATAGCAACTAATTCAACTCTATTTGAAAGAGGTGGACAATTGCTTTAAAAGGAAGGGGAGGAAATGCAAATAAATATGCTTACAAAATGTCATGACTATTCAAAAGGCAGGAAATAAAATGTAGAGGCTGACATTTTCCTTTCTGGTGACTTTATTGTGGGGAAAATATAGTTGTGTTATGTACAGATAGAATATCAACAAGGCTAGAAACTCTAGATTTTCTCCCTTATTCTTGTTCTCATGTTTTATGAAAAAAATAAAACATTTTTCCTTTTTGTCTTGTCCAGTCACAGCAACTTATCCACACTCATGTATATAGGCTTACACAAAAAACAATTATAAAAGTATGAGATTTTAACCACTGTGTGGAAGAAATGCTCAGATTGCGCAAATCCTGGGTTTTTTAACTATTGAAGTTTTCTCATTTTAAACCAGGATAAATTTTAAGCATTTTATTACTTTATTTGACTAATTATTGCCTTCAAAAAGATCAGGTTACATGAAATGAAAACAATCAGTATCTTTCAAGGATCCAAATAATTCAATAATCTTTGCCTAGATTATGTAAATGTCATTGCTTGAAAGCATGCCTTATTCTAATTTAGCATATGATTGCCTATTGTTTCATTTTCTGAGTGGCTCTCTTCTCTTTTTTTTTTTTTTGGCAAGGCAATGGGGTTAAGTGACTTGCCCAAGGACACACAGCTAGGTAATTATTAAGTGTTCGAGATAGATTTGTACTCAGGTCCTCCTGACTCCAGGGCTGGTGCTCTATCCACTGCCTCACCTAGCTTCCCCTAGTGTAATTCTCTTCTGATAAACAATTTTCTTCAATTGTTTGTCATAATAACAATGCCCTTTACAATTAAAGTCATTATGAGACCCATAAGTAGATCTGATCAACGCTGATATGAGAAAATATGGTGGACTTCTTAAGGCAGTAAATTCCTTCCCCTTGATACACTGAAGGCTATCACTCCTGAACTTAATATATCATTATGCTCTGACCACTTAAGCATTTTAGTGAGACTTGTCCAGAACCAAGAAATTAACTCTAAATTTCTGTGCCTCTGAGTAGTTACCTCTTCATTATCTTCCTCATCTCCTAGGGAGAATTGGGTAGAACTTGTATCTTTTGATGCAAACTACACTTTATGCTATTGCTATAAATCCTAAATTGTTTTAAGTCAACAACCAAAATAATCCTTTATTATGGATTTATTCATAAATATGTAGCAATATTAAAACTGATGTTTTTTCTCTCTCAAATCCAAAATCAGCTTGCTATTTGAGTATTTAACATATATAAAGTTTTATTTTTTTGCTCTACCACACAATCATTTCTTTGATTATTATTCCAGTTTTTTGATTTTGCCCTTTGTAAATTTCTATGGTTAATAAAGGTCCTTAGATTTTTTACAAACTTCATTGGAATTGTTGAAGAAAATAAATTTTCAAACAATACTGAATTTTTATTTAATAATGATGCCATTTGTTCATTCAATGATCATGTGATAAATCTGCTAAGTAAAAACATTAAATGGGTATACCGAGCAACATTCAGAGAGATACTTCATGGCCCTTATATTTATAGAGTGAGGGAGCTATAATACATATAAAAAGGTTTAATACAATATACTATCAAATATTATATCATATAATTTATATCAGATATAGTTATCTTTTTCTTAGTTGTATTATATATATTATACATACATATGTATAATAAAATATAACAATATTGAAGGATAGAATCAGAGCATGAGTTATATGTAAGAAAAATCCATGGGGCGGCTAGGTGGCACAGTGGATAGAGCGCCTGCCCTGGAGTCAGGAGTACCTGGGTTCAAACCAGTCTCAGACACTTAATAATTACCTAGCTGTGTGGCCTTGGGCAAGCCGCTTAACCCTATTTACCTTGCAAAAAACCCCTATAAAATGAACAAAAAAAAAAAATCCAGAGAAATCTTCTTGACAGAGGTGTCATTTTGGCACAGTCTTAAATGAGGGATAGGTTTTTGAGTTGTACCAGAAAGAAAGAGTATCATAACATTAATTTCAATTAAATTTCCTCTCTTTTAACAGTTAAAGACTTTTCTGTTATATTCATAAGCTGAAGGCCTGCTATCAATTAATCAATGAAGTTGCCTAACAGACTGATTTTTTTCCCTTGTGATGTATATTAGTCATGATGGGGAGCTATTGAGGACTTTTTTCCTTGAGATTTTTTTATTTGTATTTTATTCCCTCCCAATACTACTGCCTTATTTAAAGTCAAGTAGGTAATAGAAAAATCAACTTCAGTAACTTAAGTTGTTATTCCTACATCCTTCCTCAATGTCTTCCCTAGTTTTAATGGTAATATTTTTTTTAGGTTTTTTTCAAGGCAATGGAGTTAAGCGGCTTGCCAAAGGCCACACAGCTAGGTAATTATTATGTTTCTGAGGCTGGATTTGAACCCAGGTACTCCTGACTTCAGGGCCGGCGCTCTATCCACTGTGCCACCTAGCCGCCCCAATGGTAATTCTTAATGTTGGAATTATATCATTTCTTCTAACCCCTGAAGTAACTTAACAGGACCTGGAAAACCATTTTTAGGGCTTTTATTTTTTTTCTTTAAGTGGAAAAAGTTGATGTGTGTGTGTGTGTGTGTGTGTGTGTGTGTGTGTGTGTCTTATATAATAAACTGCAATTGAATGCTCTGGTCATAGACCTATATTCATAAGGTTCTTGGAATTACATAAGATTTATTGGCAAAGATCATGCCAGCTGTATGTTGATGGGCATAATGGAGTCAAAAATTATGGACTAGTAGCACAGAGAGTTCTCTAAAGATTGATCAGGACCTATACTAAGGAAGATTATTCTGCATCAACAAGCTTGCTAAGGAGTTTCAACAGCTGGTTCTAATTGGAACTGGATACAGTTAGGCCTAAGCATATCACCATTGTATAATAAGAGCCAGACCTAGAAGACTGGAGGACCAGAGACTCCTCTAGTTATTCAGTTTTTTTAATTATAGTTTTGTTGGTAAGAGAGGCTAACTCTTCATTACATTTTACAAGTCTACCTTTGGCCAAAATAGGGTATTATAAAAGGCTGTCTGATGAAATCATTTATGGCAAACATGATCTGATGGAAAGCTATCATCCTTTGAAATGCTTAGAGCCTCCAGATAAATACAAATAAGAAGAAAAAATAGACATATGTTAAATCATCTATCAGTAAAGGGGATACTTTATGGAAATGAACTCACAAGATAATAATTTGAATTTGACAAGGTGATAATTAAAGTCCCTAGATAGATTCCTTACACATCTGTATGCCTTTCAGTAAAGTCAGTTAGCATATTAACTACTTCTGAAGAATGCTAAAAAATATTCATGGTATGTTAAACTGCAAATTATTATTCATTTCAATTTGTATAATAAATGTAACAAAATACAATACATACACTATTACACAAGAGGCACTAAAATCTATTATAAACATATTTTAGAGCATCATAATAATCAATATGTAAGATGGTCTGGTCCACTTCCGTCTTGAAAAATTCAAGACATTTAAGTAAGAATTGATTTTTATATTGACAGCAGGAAAGAGAATACATTTTTCCATTTATTTAGAGCAATCATATACTATTTTATGTTATATGTTTGAAGACTACTTAAATTTTAGAGAGATAGAAAGAAGGATAGATGGATGGATACATTCTTTTTGGATGGAAGGGTATATATAAATAATGTCAAAAGTCCTCTGTACCTTAGCTAAATATTTTTATATTTATCCAAGGTCATAGATTGGAGTTGCACTGAATAAGAAGGTATGAATAATTGCAATCTTCAGTGATGGAGAGTTTATCCACCTTGTTAAGATAAGAGAGTCATCTAAGTATTAAAATATAGACATGCATGTGAAGCATGTATCATACAAGACGAACGCATTTGAATGCAAGTTATTTCACTGCAGGCTGTGATTTGGCATGGTTACAGCATTTACTAATGCTGAATATAATCACTCTGTACCTTATCAAGAAGTCTGAGAATTGTGACTTAAAATTCTCCATGGTACAACCAGTGTAGTGATAAGACTCACTTCTCTCATCTAAGCTATCCATCATTGGTCTCTATATAGAATCCTCCAAAATTGTGAGGACTTGCCAGAACTTGAACTCTGCTATTGAATCTGTGACTGGAAAAGATGAAGGGAATGCTGATAGAAGAAGAATAGGAGGCAGGGAGAAGGGGAGGAAGGAGAGAGAGGAAAGGAGAGGGAGGGGAAGAAGAAAAAAGATTGGTGGAGACAATGAAAAGAGAGAGAGATACACAGGTGGATGATCAGAGAGAGAGAGAGAGAGAGAGAGGATAGAATAATAAAACAGAATAGAACATAGCAGAGCAGAATAGGATAGAATAAAATGACAAAGATATAGATACAGAGAAGGAGAGATATGGGGGGAAATGCAGTAAGTTTAAAGAAGGACAACATTAGAATCTGAAAGATCTAGATTCATAGTCTTTCACTCATGCAAACTGGATGAAAAGTAAGTCAGTTTCTTAAAATACCAGTGCACCAAGCAAAAACATAAGTTTATAAATTATAAATGGAATACTATCTAAACTACATTTGGAATTCTTTTTTAATGTAATTTTTTAATTATATAAATACATTCAGAATTCTTAACCTGCTTAAACACATATAATAGGATCAAGTTATTATATAGGCTTGATCCAATTAGGACAATGTCCTGCAAGACTTCAAGTGCTCAAAGTGCCCAGGTCAAAGACCTGCTGTTTGTCAAAAAAAGATTTTTTTAAAAAAGGCAATGCTTGAATTTAGCAAAGGAAGATGACAGAGGACTGGGGGTGGGAGGAGACTTTTGAGGAGTCAAAATGAACTCAGAGATAAAGAGAAAAATAATTGAATCAGTAGTCTCTGGGAATGTTCAATTCCCACTCTTCAGTTTTGACTTATATCAGTGATCTCAGAATGGCTCAGGACACCACAAATGTTAAATATTGCACTTTTCTATGCCATTCCTTATTTCTAATGTCTGAGATTTCTCTCTTTTGCTAGTTAATTCTAACTGACACAGATAGAAAAACCTATGCAAATTAATTACCTGGAGCTTTCACAAATGAACTATTGTTGAAGCTCCCTTTAAGCAGAGTCTATGCAAAATAGGGAGAATTTAGTTGATTCATATATAGACAGAAAGATTAATGTGTTTGTGTGTGTATGTGTGTTTGTGTGTGTGTATGTGAGTGTGTGTGTGTGTGTATGTGTGTATGAATCTAGGAAACTCTAAATGTTGACATTCCTTTTATTGATGAAAATATAAACCTATCTGCAATTACCAGAGAACAGTTTGGGTAATTGTGAAGTTAAATTACTACTTCTCTTTATCCCAAAGCATGTGCCAAAGTTAGGACTTGAACCCAGGTCATCCTTACTTCAAGTAGCCTGGTCCATGAGATAAAAAAAATGATTGAAAAGAAAGATCAACACCTTTTCTAGTCTAAAGGTTTAGGGGCTAGATTATGATGTCACCAAAATAAGGAACACCTTGCTGAGCAAATTCACTCTTATAATAAGAGTGCACATCTTCAAAAATTAGTGTTACATTATAGATGTAGGAGCACTGAGAAGTGAAGTGACTTATCACACAGCCAATTTTGTTACAAGGCTCACTTTATATCCATATACCATTCAAACAGACAAAATATACACATATGCAGATACAGGTATAGGTGCATATATTTATATATCTATATATGTATATGTGTTTATATGCATGTATATAAATGTAATTTAGTCACATTATATATTTCAGTTGAATTGTTATAAAATTAATGGCTCATTGAATTTTATAGATGAAAAGAATTTTAGAGAGCATCCATTCTTCCTTTTTAATAAAACTTGAAGATTTATGGGTCATATAACTAATCAATTATATATATATATATATATATATATATATATATATATATATACCACATATATATTTGTACCACACATATGTTGTACCACAATTTTCCAGAATACTGAATACTAGAAATATGTAGACTCTGTTTCATATAGACCATTATCAAAGAGAGATTGTCAATGGTTCACATAGGTTAAAAGAGCCTCTGTCAAAACCATCCAGTTTATTGAGAACTAAGATTTTAGTGAATATAAACACGGAGCTTTACTATAGGAGGGTAAAAAAGAAAATAAATGATTGTTAGAAAGATATCCCTTTATTTCCTATTTCTTAGAGAGGAATTTGAATAAAATTTCTCTATATACTAGAACAAATTAAATGTAAACCTGAAATTTAAAAAAATGAAGACTGCAATAACTTTTATTAAATTTTTGATTAATCACAAAGAATTGTAAAAATCAATGGATAATCTTGGGGCTGGAGGAAGAGCCAAGATGGTCATACAAAATTAGGAAGCTCCTGAAACGTTTTCAAAAACAACTTTGAATGAAACCTCTATACAGACCTTAAGGTGACAGAACCCATCAGATAAACTAGTGAAATATTTTTTCAGCCAGATATCTTGAAGGAACTTCAGGAAAACATCTATGGCATGGGAAAATGGCAATATAGTCCAGTGTAGGAAGGAGAACTAGGAGGCTAGTGGCTTTTAGCCACAACACAACCAAAGTCTCAGCAGAGGTCCATCAGTTGTGAGGGTCCCAACCCCAACTCAGAGAGCAGGATTTCAAGCCCAGGGAAGCTAGTGTGGCAATGGGCTACCCCATTGTATAGAGCAAATTGGGAACACTGGGAATGCAGGATCATAAAATCAGGGGGCTATACACCCTAAAACACAGGAACAGAGCTCAACTGACAAAATGATCAAAAAATAAAAATTAGAAAAGTGCTAATCATTGACAAATATTAACTTAAGAAAGCAATAATTTTAAAAGTAAAACTGCCAAACTAGGAAATGATACTAACCTACAGGAAAAGGAAACAAAAAAGATAACTGATGAAGTTAAAAAATTTTAAAATTAGAATTGAGCAACTAAATCAATTACTCTGTGAGACATCAAGATTCAATCAAACAAACCCCAAAAGCTGAAAATATAGAAGAAAATGTAAAGTACCTGTTTGAAAAAAAATGACTGACATGGAAAATAAATTCAGGAGAGATAATTTATGAATTACTGTGCTACTTGAAAGCCATGATCAGAAAAAGAACCTGGAAAATATGCATGAAATTATCATGGAAAACTGTACTAATATGCCATAACAAGAAAATGAAATAGTCTTTGAAAGAATGCATCAATCACTCCCAGAAAAAAGATCCCAAAATAAAAATTTCAAGGAATATTGTAGCCAAATTTAAGAATTCTCAGCTAAATGGTAGAGAATTACAACCAGGATTAAATAGGACTTTTTTAGCTTCAACATTAAAGGATCAGAGGGACTGGGATATGATATTTTACAGAGCAAAGGAATGCTTGGATTAAAACTAGGACTCAACCACCCTGCAAAATTCAACATATTCTTTCAGGAAGATTTCAGGTGGATTTTCCAAGAAATAGAGGGCTTTCAAAATTATCTGATTAAAAAGACCACAGCTGAACAGAAAATTTGATTTTCAAATACAAGACTTCAAATACAAGACTGCATAAAAAAGGTAAATGTAAGGGAGGGAAAATTTTAGTTAACCTTTGAGTGCTGTATTTCTCTTGGGACAACTGGAAGGAAACTATTTAAACAGTGGGTATGATCAAACTTTCAGCTCTTGAAGATTGTATTCCTATTGGGTTAGTGAAAGGGAGGGTATATGAAAAGGGGGTGTTGGTATAAATTAACTGATGGATCAAATGTTTAGCTCTATACAGTTATATTTATATTGGGATAATTGGAGGGAATGTTCTTGTAAAGGGAATATGAGTTTAGATTGATTATGATGTAAGGATACTTGAAAATTGTAATTCTATCAAGACAGCTGAAAGGAGTATACTTTTACAGAGAGTGTGGATACATGAAAGGTATAAAACAATTAAGTCATGAAAAGAGGATGATAACCGGAGGAAAAGGGCATTCGAGGATAAATAACACCACATGATGTGACACAAAGGACCTTTTATAGTAGCGAGAAAGTAAGGAGTGTATGACCATTGAGTAAATCTTACTCTCAACAGATTTGACTCAAAGAGTGCTTAGCACACATTCCCAAATAGATTTAGAAATTTAGAGAAGTAGTGGGGAAAGAAAGGAGAAAGTGAGACTGATAAAAGAGAAGAAATAAGTAAAAGACAAGGTAAAGTTAAAGTAAAAGTTAAAATAAAGGGGAAAGGGATGAGAAAAGGGAAGAGGGTTGGTAGAAGGATGAACTGATAGAGAAAGGCAGCAATTAGAAAAAAATCTTAGTGAGGAGGGATAAGGGAAAAGGCGAAATATAAACAGGAAATTATGATGGAAGGAAATACAGAATTAGTTATGTTAACTATGAATGTGAATGGAATGAACTGAACCCATAAAACAGAAACAGATAGAAAAGTGATTTAAAAACTATACTCCTGCAATATGTTGTTTAAAAGAAATATATTTAAAACTGAGAGATACCCACAGGGTAAAGGTTAAAAGAATGTAGCAGAATATGTTAAGCTTCAGCTGAAGTAAAAAAAAAAAAAGCAGGGTTAGCTATCCTGCTCTCTGACAAAGCAAAAGCAAATTAAATTAAAAGGGATAAGGAAGGAGAGAGATATTGTAAAACCAAGGTTAACTAATAAATGAATTTGTGAAATTTTGTGAAATACTCCTTACAAAGCCCATCAATTGGGGAATGACTGAACAAGCTATGATATATGAATGTTATGAAGTACTATTATTCTTTTTTTCTTAAAGATTTTATTTATTTTGAGTTTTACAATTTTTTCCCCTAATCTTACTTCCCCCCCACCCACAGAAGGCAATTTACCAGACTTTACATTGTTTCCATGGTATACACTCTTTCAAATTGAATGTGATGAGAAAGAAATCATATCCTTAAGGAAGAAACATAAAGTATAAGAGATAGCAAGATCAGACAATAAGATATCAGTTTTTTTTCCCAAATTAAAGTTAAAAGTCCTTGGTCTTTGTTCAAATTCCACAGTCCTTTCTCTGGATACAGATGGTATTCTCCATTGCAGACAGCCCCAAATTGTCCCTGATTGTTGCACTGATGGAATGAGCTAGTTCATTGAGGTCGATCATAGCCCCCATGTTGCTGTTAGGATGTACAGTGTTTTTCTGGTTCTGCTCATCTCACTCAGCATCAGTTCATGCAAATAGCTCCAGGTTTCCCTGAATTCCCATCCCTCCTGGCTTCTAACAGAACAATAGTGTTCCATGACATACATTCACCACAGTTTGCTAAGCCATTCTCCAATTGAAGGACATTTACTTGATTTCCAATTCTTTGCCACCAGAAACAGGGCTGCTATGAATATTTTTTTACAAGTAATGTTTTTACCCTTTTTTAATCATCTCTTCAGGGTATAGACTCAGTAGTGATACTGTTGGATCAAAGGGTATGCATATTTTTGTTGCCCTTTGGGTGTAATTCCAAAATGCTCTCCAGAAAGGTTGAATGAGTTCACACCTCCACCAGCAATGTATTAGTGTCCCAGATTTCCCACAACCCTTCCAACAATGATGATTATCCTTTCTGCTCATTTTGACCAGTCTGAGAAGTGTGAGGTGGTACCTCAGAAAAGCTTTAATTTGCATTTCTCTAATAAGTCATTATTTAGAGCAATTTTTCATATAACTATGGAGTGCTTTGATCTCCTCATCTGTAAATTGCCTTTGCATATCCTTTGACCAGCTGATAATTGGGGAATGGCTTATCTTCTTTTTGAAAATTTGACTCAGTTCTCTGTGTATTTTAGAAATGAGTCCTTTGTCAGAAACCTTAGTTGTAAAGATCGTTTCCCAGTTTACTACATTTCTTTTGATCTTTGTTAGAGTAGTTTTGTTTTTACAAAAGCTTTTTAATTTAATGTAATCAAAATCTTCTAGTTTGTTTTTAGTGATATTCTCCATCTTTTCCTTAGTTATAAACTGCTTCCCTTTCCATAGATCTGACAGGTAAACTAGTCCTTGATCTTCTAGTTTGCTTCTAGTATTGCTTTTTATGTCTAAATCCTGTATCCATTTGGATCTTATCTTGGTATAAGGTGTGAGGTGTTGTTCTAATCTAAGTTTCTTCCATACTAAATTCCAATTTTCCCAGCAATTTTTATTGAGGAGAGAGTTTTTATACCAATAGCTGGGTTTATCAAACACCAGATTACTATAATTGTTTCCTGTCTATTCCTAGTCTATTCTGGTCCACCACTCTATTTCTTAGCCAATACCAGACAGTTTTGATTACTGATGCTTTATAATATAATTTTATATCAAGTAGGGCTAAGCCATTGAAGTACTATTATTCTGTAAGAAATCATGAGCAACCTGACTTCAGAAAAGCCTGGAAAGATTTGCATGAACTGATGATGAGTGAAGTGATCAGAACTAAGAAAACATTGTACATATTAACAGCAACATTGAGAGATCATTGATTAAGATGGAAGCAACTTCTCTCCACAGTTCAGTGATCAAGGACAATTCTGAGAGATCTGTTAAGTAGAGTATCATTCACATCCAGAAAAGGAACTATGGATTCTGAATGTAGAGCAAAGCAAACTATGTTCACTTTTTAAAACTTCTTTTATTTTTTCTTTCCTTCTTAGGGTTCCAGGGTACCTTCCCATTAGTTCTAATTCTTCTTTCACAAAATGACTAATATGTAAATATGAGAAAAATAATTGTACATATACAACCTTTCTCAAATTGGTGTGATGGAGAGGGGGAGGAAGGGAGGGTGTTAATAAAATGTGGAATTCAAAAGCTTTCAAAAGGATGAATGCTGAAAATTATTTTTGCCTGAATTTAGAAAATAAAAAAAAGAAAGAAAGAGAAGCACTTGGCAGTTGGTCATGACAGGTTACATTAGACAAGTCACTTATCTCTTCTCATCTTGATCAACTCTTTGTCTCTGCAAGTTGCAGAGCAATTTGCAATGGTAGAGAAATTTTCCTTATCTGGGAATTCTACTGCTAAGTTCAGTTCCTATCCCTCTTATCTATAATGATAATAATATTTAAAATGACTCACATTTCTATGTCATTATTAGTTTTACAGATAAGTTTCATTAATCATAGAAAACTGTCCCAGTCCCTAAAGAATGAAAATTAGCTCTTATTATAACTGTTATATGTCATTATTATTATTATATGATTATGATTCTATAATTTTTTATTGTTTACATAATTTCCCATAATATTTATGTTAATGATATAAAAGTTATGCATATAATCATAGTATCTATGACATTAATAATTAATGATAATGATTTTCATAAAAATTTTTAAATATAAGATTAATCCTTTTAATTTAGAAAGACAATTTTTAACTTAGAAAATCATAGAATGAGGAGCACTTACATCAAAAGGTCCATCTGATCTAGGCACTGTGCATGAACCCTGCTCATTAAGACAATCAGCTAGTTTCCCTAAGGACAAGATTTGCAAAGAAGCTAAATACTGGAAAGAGGAATGAAAGGCATAATTAAATGAAGTCTTAGCAGGGCTTAAGGAGGAAAGGTTCAATTCTTCAGTCAAGTAGGACTGTGGAAGGAAGTAGGAGGGTGAAAATAAAGCTCTTATACTTCCCAGGCAATTCTGGCCCTAATTGATCACCTTCCCACCCCCATCCCTGAGAATTTACAACTCCCTTCAAGAATTGGTTCTTGTTCCTATACCGAATGTGTTAAAACCTTTGTGATTGTTTCCAGTTGTTTGTCCTTTTCCCTTCCCCCCATCCCTTCCCTGAAATGATTTTGAATTTATTGTGTATTTTTATATTTTTATTTTTGTACAAATTGTTTTCCTGATAGAATATAAATCCTTTGTTTGAGAGCAAAAAAAAAAAAGCAATTGACCAACAATGTCAGATGAACATTTGAACTCTCAGCCCTCTTTCCTCCTAGGATAGGTAAGTCCGGTTGCCAGATACAAATCAAATCACCCATGCTGAAACAGATCCCAGTAACCTCTAACCAGTCTCCTTCCTTCAACCCTTGTATGATATTTGGGGGTTCCAAAACTCTGAAGGCAAGATGCGTTAGGCCTGTAAGTCAGGCTTATTTACAAAAAAGATTCTTGGCTGCCAAAACCCTATAAGAACCTCTTGGAGGAAAGTGTGACTAGGAACCAGGAGCACATATGTTATCAAACCTCTCCAAAGGCAATTGATTCTCAGAGCATCTACTTGCCTGCAGGACACATTTGTGTTTCAATAACAAGCCTCAAGTCAAATTTTGATTAATTTCAAGACTTCATGTAAGAAGAATACTCCCTTATACACACACACACACACACACACACACACACACACAAACACACATACACACAACACATACAAGGACAATTTTGTCTATTACATAACATTTTCCAATGTGATATGAATGTTATCAAGATTATTTTTAGTTACTAGTAGTTTACTGGTTAAAAAGTTTTCTACAAAAATGCAGTTGGCATGCTCTTTAAAATTGTTAATATAAGGCCAATGCTATGTAAACATCTTAGACCAAGATCATCCAGTTCTCATATATTATTTGGTTATCCTCTTGCAGAAGGAAAATGAATTAGTGAAGTGGAAACCATGCTGATTTGTTTTCTATATTGTGATTTCAAAGTTGTTATGTTTCAGAGGTACAACAGTGAAAGCAGCATGAAAATACATGGATATGGGTCTGTCTAGAGTCACTATGGGGTATGGAAGGATTATTTTAATAATAATTTTCTGATAATACAAGAATTGTTTAATGAGGTTAATATAATACAAATTAAATTTCATGGACTCTCTTTTCACCCAGTACTTTTTCAACTCAAAGAAAACCACAAAATTCCTCAATGTGATTTCAATTAAGATGATTAATTAGTATAAAAATCATTGATGATCACAGTTTAAATACCTCATTAAAATTTATAAGCGATAGTTGGCGAAATCCTGAACATGTAGCATATAAGCACAGACATATAATCATGTTCCTTGTTGCAAAACTAATTCTTTAGTTCTCCTGATAATGTAGACAGAAACAATAGAATAAAAAGCACCCTTAAGAAAATGAATCATGATTAAACCAAGTCAGTTAGAAAAAACCTATGGAAACAGAATTTCCAAGCATTTTCAAACAATATTTTATTAAGTGAATTTTTTTTTCATTTATTAGCTTCACAAGAGTGAAATGATGATTTTTGAGGATACACATTATGAATTAAAGTAATCATTCATGATTAATAAGGGCATTCCTCCAATGATAATGATGATCAATCTCTACCATGCTTTCCCATTTCTCTACAACAAAAGATCTACCCAATATGCTGGGGAACCTATTTATAGATCTCTTATATTGTGTTGATACCAATGGAGTACTGAGGTTGTTACTTCTCTAGTTTTGCTTTCTGAAATGATTAGCTATCTCTCACAAGTGACCTTGACTTGAAATCTTGAAGAGGAGAAAGGGATTCTAGACTCTCTTAGTAAAGACTTGGTTTCAGAGTGTCTTTAAAGGTTAATAAGAATCAGAATTGGTCCATCAATAACAAATCAAACTAGGCTAACCTTGTTTTCTTTCTTGATGATGTTAGTGAACCAGTAAGCTGATAAACACTGTAGCTATAACATCTGAATTTCATCAAGACATTAGACTATCTCTCAATGTACTCTTCACAGATAGAAAGATTCAGGCTAGATTATAATCTCCTTGGTATGTGGACACATAATAAACTGAATGTCTAGACTAAAATGGCAGATTTCTTTTCTACATAAAGAAACTTCCTAATAATTAGAGTTGTCCTAAAATACAATGGCATACCTCATGAGCTGAATCTTCTGTTAGTGAAAATCTGCCATCAATGATTGGATGGTTTGTTGTAGAGGAAATTTTCACTTACCAATACATTTACTTAAATTGTATCTGAGGTCTCATCCCAATCTAAGATATAATTCTACAAAAATCTGGGTCATAGAATTAGGAAATCCATTGAAATGACAAGGGAATTAGGAATCTGCCAGAAAATAATCAATTGGAAAAAAAATCTGTATACATACATATATACATATATATATATAGATATATATATGTATATATGTATGTTTATCCAATAGGAGAGCAGACTAAGAGAAGACCTGTCAGTTTTCTTCGAGCTTTTGAAGAACTACCAGGGCTTTAATTTGGTTTACTTGTACTGTTAGAGTAAAACAATGAAGAGTATATATAACTATGACTTAAAGGAAGGGTAGGCTTTTTTTTCTCTTTATCAACATCATCTAATGATGGGATTTGATTGTCTTTTATGTACTTAGTTTTGCATTACCAATTCTCTTAAAGTAGAATGCAGATGGTCACTGATCAGGAAAAATAGTAGTTTTAATTAATTAATGTGTTGTAACAAAGAATCTCTGGTCCTTTCTAAAGCTGAGTTTCTGAGATTCTATTTATTATCCCAACTCCCACTCTGAAACCAAAATCCTGACTTCTCAATTATCCTGAGGCATCACACTTCCCATTTTACTCCCCCTGAAATTTCATTTTCAACTCCTATTACTCTTTTTGCTTGTTACCAATTATTGTCAGTTCTAACTCTGAAATGTCTTTTGTCTATTCTGACTACCAGAACACTAATTCAAAGAGTAAATACAATAACGTTTTTCCTATGCTTAAGTCTCTCACAAAATCAATCTATTCTATACATTTCTTCCATATTAAGTTTGTTAATACTTGATTTGATTTTGATCATGTCCTTCCCCACTAAGTCACCATCAGTAGTTCCTCCAAAATAATACCAAAGCAGCTCTGTTTGAAATTAAGGGCCAAACAACTGTAGCTCTAGACTATCTTTGCAGTTTTATATTCAGCTACACATTTCTTGAAATCCAAATATCTGAATGTTATTGTGTTTATTGATATTTATTTCCAGTTTTTGTTGCTTTTTTTATTTTATTCCTCCCAATTTTAAGTACGTTTATCATATTTCTTCTTGATGGAATCTTAATGTAACTTTCAAGAACCTTGTCAAACCACCTTTTCTCATGAGGCCTTACCTTAGTATCACTTCTTAATGTTTTCATTCATTTATTGAACAACAATAACACTTTTGCACCTCTCTTGGGGGCCATTAAAATATTTTCCCTTATTTTCCACCAGTTAGTCATATCCTTGTCTCATCCTTTTACTATCATAAGCTCATTATAGCTAAGCACTATGCCTTTTTCACATTTGTATAAGCATGTCTAGGAATGTTTAGTGGAAATCAATAAGCATTTGTTGACTTCAATTGAACTGAACTAAGTATGCAAAGACTTCATCATTCACATAGAATTATATAATTATTAGAGACAAGGAAGACCTTATAAGGTCATTTAGTCCAATAGTTTCAAATTCATATGGAAATAAAGACAAATTTATTTCAAAAATTGCATATTAACATCTATATTCTATTATTTTTTATTAATATTGTTAAATATTTCCCAGTTATATCTTAATCTGGTTCAACCACACTTGAAAGTAACTATGTCATGATGTTTGATGTGTTTGATCTAATCTCTCTTATTTCTGAGAGCTTCAGAAGCAAATCTATTTTATTTTATTTTATTTTATTTTATTTTATGTTTTTGCAATGCAAATGGGGTTAAGTGGCTTGCCCAAGACGACAATTATTAAGTATCGGAGGCCAGACTTGAACTCAGGTACTCCTGACTCTAGGACCAGTGCTCTATCCACTACACAACCTAGCCGCCCCAGCAAATCTATTTTAATAGAAATTCTTTTGTGATTAAATTTATCTTTCTATTCTCTTACATAGGAATATGGCATATTTATGTTTTATCACATTTATAAACTTCTCCTAGAGTATATGTGCATACTGAACCATTAGTCTACATAGTAATTGATTATATATAAAGTGAATACATAGCAATTTATCTGTGTGTGTTATATACTCTTCCTGGTTATTGCTTTATTCAAACCTGATTTAGTGTCTGTGGATAAAGAGTTATTATATTGCCCTTATCAGGTCGAGATTTTATTCACTCTATTTTGGCTGTCTGAAACTGAGACAACACTGAAGGTGAGATAGCAAAGTCATCCTAAAAGTAAGGAGAGTTTGAGGCACATCTGTGAGCCCAGCTTAGTAATTTCAAAAGCAGAGATATGTTTCTCAGGGAGAAAGAAGCCTATCTGACATAATGAATGAAAATATTGAATAATAAATAATAAAATAATATTCATAGTGACAGTTTACATATTCCCCTTCACCACCAAATGTACCAAATGTAGCATACATTCTAAAATCAAAGTGGGAGGGAGAAATTGAGTAGTTTAGAGGCAAAGTGATCTAACTCCCTATCTTATGGAGGGAAAATGAGAGTATATATTATATTTGAATTTTCTTGGAGTTATTGTTTTCTCAATAAATCAATAAGAACCTGCAATGAACCAGGTATTGAGATGGTGATTAAGATATAAGTATATTGATTGAATTCTTGTTTCTCTTCAGGTTTATCCCTTCAAATTAATGTTATTAGTTCTATAAAATGCTCTCATGATTGTTTGAGTGGTAAAAGGGTAAATTTGATAATTAATATTGCTATCTAAATAATATTAGTACAATTCAACTATGGATGATGAATACTTTTCCCAATTATTTGTCTTCTGTGATTGTAAAAAGTCTTTTATAGCAGTATGTATAAAATTTAAAGTATAGTATAAGTCAAAGCATGAATATCAATTGCTCAAGGGAAGGCAGAAATAATACAATTAAAATGATTGTTCTATCTAAAATAATTTACTTATTCAGTGCCATACAACTACCAAAAATATTTTATGGAGATAGACAAAATAATAAAATTTATCTGGAAGAACAAAGTGTCAAAAATTTCAAGAGTATAAATTAAAAAGTAGTTGGTCTAGCTGTCCTGGATCAATAAAATGATCATCATAAAAAGTAATTGTTGTTGGTTAAGTAATAAAGTTGTAGATCAGTGGAATACAAAAACACAATAGTAAATGACTGTATTAATCTACTGTTTGATAAACCCCAAAATTTCAGCTGGTGGCATAAGAATTCCCTATTTGACATAAACTGCTGGGAAAACTGGAAAAATAGTATGAAAGAAACTAGGCATAGACCAACAGCTTATACCCTATACTAAGGAAAGGACAAAATGAATATTTGATTTCTACTTAAAGGATGATGCCGTAAGGAAATTAGGAGAGTAAAGAATACTTTACTTGTCAGATCAATAGAGAGAAACGGAGAATTTATGCCCAAAGAAGACACAAAGAAAATTATGAAATACAAAAATGTATCATGTTGATTACATTTAATTAATTAATGTGCACAAATAAAACCAAAGCAACCAAGATTATAAGGAAAGTAGAAAGCTGAGAAAAAATTTTTTACAGCTGGGGTTTCCTGATAAGGGATTCATTTCTAAAGTAAATAATGAAGTGAATCAAATCTTTAAGAATACAAGTTATTCCTTAACTGATAACTTTTTGTTAAAGTATATGAAAAGGAAGCTTTCAGATGAAGAAATTAAAGCTATCTATAGGCATATAAAAATAATGTTCAAAATCACTATTGATTAAAGAAATGCATATTAAAATAATGCAGACATACCACATTGCTCTCATCATATAAATTAATCTGACAGAAAAAGAAATTGAGAAATATGGAAGGAAACTGAGAAAACTGGAAACCTAATACATTGCTGGTGGAATTGTTTACAAGATGCAACCAAACAGAGAACAATTTGGAACTAAGCCCAATGGGTTATAAACTGTGCAAACTCTTGTTGCAGCAATACCATTATTCAGTTTGTATACCAAAATAATCATAAAAAGGGGAAAAAATCCCATAAATCCCCCAAATATTTATAACAATTCTTTTCTTGTGTTGGAAATGAAATGGAAATTGAAGGGATGCACATAATTTGAACATTGATTGTTCAAGCTGTGAAAAATAAATGTAGTGGAATACTATTGTTCTATAAGAAATGATGATTAGGCAGATTTCAGAAAAAAAAAACAAGAAAAGACTTACATGAGCTGATGCTCAGTGATGTAAATAGAACCAGGAGGACATTGTATACAGTAGCAGAAACTTTGCATGATCAGCTATGTTAGACATAGCTCTTCTCTAGAATATAATGATATAAGATAATTCAAAAAGATTTGTGATGGAAAATGATAACCAAATCTAGAGAAAGAACTATGGAGTCTAAATGCAGATCAAAGCATGCAATTTTCACTCATTTATATTTATCCTATCTCAAGGTTTTTTCCCTTTTATTCTGATTCTTCTTTCACAATATGACTAATATGAAAATTAATTTAAAATATTTGCTGTCTTAGGGAGTGGGGGTGAGGTTGGGAATAAGGAAGATGAAAAATTGAAACCTAAAATCTTACAAAAAGGAATCTGAAAACTAACTAACTAACTAACTAACTAACTAACTAACTAACTAACTAACTAACTATATATTTGTGTGTGTGTGTGTTTGTATGTGTGCATGTGTGTGCATAGGAAATTGGAAAAAATAAACTATCATTGAAATTATTTAAAGAAACAAAAGAGAAATAAAAATAAATTTATAGTCATATAAGAAAAGTTTATACATTATTTTGCTGGAGTGCTGAACTTTAAAGTCCTATTATAAAAGTCATATTTCTGTCAATCATTGTTAATGTAATCTGGGACATATTAGTTAAATTGTGTGAACTTATTTCCTTACCTTTTCAATGATGTATTTTAAAAGATGCTCTATAATTTTACTTGTTATACTTTAATAATGATCTTTTGGTCCTAAGTACTGAGATTGTCTTGGTAGAGTAAATTAAATTCTTTTAAATTCAATTTATTCCACTACTTTCTTTGAATGTTTTACTATTAATGTGATGAATGACATATTTTATTGGTTTAATGTATGTCCTGCTAATTTACTAAAATCTCTAATTATTACCATTATTTTTTAAAACTCTAGTGTTCTTTAAGTTAAATGTTCTACCTACAAATAGTAAAAATTTGTATGCACTCTAGGGTTCATTAAGTTAAACATACTACCTACAAATAAGTAAAATTTGTATCAATTATTTGTGTTATTTATTAAAACAAGCAGTTTTTGATTAATTAGAAAAATATGAGGATCATAAATATGTTTGCTTTATCTTTTATCTCATTGGACTAACTTTTACTATTTTTTCCTTTATGAATAATTTTAGTATTTGGTTTAGATGTGAATTATTTATTATATCATGGAAAGTTATTTATATGCAATATGTGATTTTTAATGGAAACTTTTGAAAAAAATAAATTATTTTTCTGTTTTACTGGTGATTTTTTAAAATTTTCTTATTCATTTGTTCACTTAAATATCACTTTTCTAACACTGAAACATAATTACATTCTTGACAGGAGATTAAAATTCTACAGTACTAATTATCTTTTGGATATATTGTGATAGTCTCTTTCTAATAGTCAGTAGTGATACTGATCTATACCTTTGTCCTTTAGCATGCTATAGTTGGATGTTAGGATAATATATTTCAGAGTTGGAATGTAGTAGTTTGAATTTTAAGTCTATTTCTGTAAATAATTTCTGTTATGAATGTGCACATATGAACACATTTTCTTTCAATTTTGGATAAAGTTAAATTAAAAATATTTTGAAGCTAAGGTTTTTTTCTTTTCTTCAACATGTACAATTTTAATTTTTCAATGTTCATTTCTGAGAATGGTATATTTAAATTTTCTATTTCCTTTATAGTTTATTTTGGTATTTTGTCTTTAAAATATTCATATTTTATTTGTATTTATTGTATTTACATTTACATATGATGGAATAAATGTGATATTTTCATTTAATATTTCCTACTCATATTGTGAACTTACTTTTGTATTCTTTGTTTTTGACAATTGATTTAATTCTTTCCTCCTAAAATATTAGCTATCACTTTATCTATTTTATTAGGTTAAATTCAGTTTAATTTTCCATGTCAAATAGGAATTTTTCAAATTTTCTTCCATTTTATGAATTTTTATTTTGGGGTTCTTTTAAAAGTTTTTCTTATTGATTTTTCTTATTTTTATTTATTTATATAAATGTAGTTCATTAATGATTTTTTCCATTATGTTTTTAAAATGTTAACAGATGTTAATTTTTAAAAATTACTTTTGTTGTATCCTATTTATTTTTCTAATATGTCACTGTTACTATTTGCTTGGATAAAATTATTTGTGGTTTTTATGATTTCTTTTTCAGCTCACTATTCTTTATGATTACATCCTTTCACCTCTGCTTATGTCTATCCCTCCTCCTCCTTCTCCTTCTTCTCCTTCTCCTTCTCCTTCTCCTTCTCCTTCTCCTTCTCCTTCTCCTTCTCCTCCTCCTCCTCCTTCTCCTCCTCCTCGTCCTCCTCCTCCTCCTCCTCCTCCTTCTTTTTCCTTCTTCTTTTTCCTTCTTTGTTCTTCTTGTCCTTTTGGTTTTACCAAGGCAGCAGGGTTAAGAGACTTGCTAAGTATTAAGTGTCTGAGGTCAAATTTGAAGTCAGTTCCTCCTGATTCCAGGCTAATAATCTATATCCACTGTTTCACCTAGATGTCCATGGACATCTTTTCTTTAAATTTTTTCTATAAATAATAATCTTGATTTGTGAAAAAATGATATTTGAAATATTTCTTTTGAATTTGTTTATGAATTTTTAATACTCTAGTATATAGTCATTTTCCTAAAATAATATCCAGGTTATTCATTTTTCACTGATAATTAAAAATATATTTTTTAGGTAAGAATGGAGAGTATTGACATCACCAGGAAATTTTGTATTCCTAGCTGGTTTTCCCCATCTTTTAATTATTTCTTTAGTATTATGATGTTATGATTTTTAGTGCATGTGCATTGGCATACACAAATGTATATTGTTGTTTCTTTATTACCTATGATTCTTGTAAGCACAATTTAGTTTCTTTTTTAAAAAATTTTATTTATTTAAGGCAATGGATTTAAGTTGCTTGCTCAAGGTCACACAGCACGGTAATTATTAAGTGTTTGAATCTGGATTTGAACGCAGGTCGTCCTGACTCTAGGGTCAGTTCTCTATACATTGTACCACTTAGCTGTCCCCACAATTTAATTTCTCTGTTTATTTCATGTATGCATGCTTACACTAACAGTCATTATATCTAACATAATGTTTAACCCTTTTTTGTCATCCTTGACTTCACTTCCACTCCTAGAAGAAGAATTAGAATTAATATTGTGACAATTTCTCCACTCCACTTCTACACATTTGGATTATTTGGCAGAATTAGTGACTGAGGTCTCCTGGACATGAATGAACCACATTAGCACTGACTTAAATATGGAAGCTATAGCTCCATTCTAAGTTATGCATTTTTAAGAAAATGGGATGGTGTTTACTACTTTAGTGATTAAATTTGCTCATCCCCCATGTTTGAAGGTTCTTTGCTTCATTCAACTTTGCTTTACATCACTCATGAAAAGAGTTTTAGAACAGGAGTCTTTATTTTTTTCTCATGAGCTCCTTTGGCTTGTAAACTCCTTATAATAACACCCAAAATGAATCAAATATAAAGATAGGATTATGAAACATAATTTATATTTAAATGAAGATGCATTTTCCCTTATTCATATTCTTGGACCTGTGAAAGAGTTCAGCCTATATAGAAATGTTGATATTTTAATCTCTAGGACATTATTGTAGTTCTTTCTTTTTATTTTTTCAAATTTATCTTCAGCCATATATACACATATGTATATTTTAAGTTACAAAATTTCTTTCTACTCTCCCATCTACCTCCTCCTCTCAGTGGGGAACAGTCAGATTAGCATTCTATATACATATTTTGATAGACATGTTTACAAATTCATTATTTTTGGTATAAGGAATTAGGATTAAGTGAAAGAGATATATATGAGATAATTTTTATAAAGTGTTCATCAGATTCTGAAGGATTGGTTTTGGGTGTGTGTTTCTGTGTATGTTGTTTTGTTTTGTCCTTTTTCCTCTGGATGGAAATAACATTGCCTATAGCCGATCTAATAAAATTGTCCTAGCTCTCTGAATTGCTGAGAGAAGATGCTTCTGTCAAGATTGTTCATCTCATAAGGTTGTTGTTGATGTGTACATTGTTCTCCTGGTTCTTCTCCCTTCCCTTAGCATCAGATCCCATAAGTCATTCTATGCTTATCTAGGGTCCATTTGTTGTTTCTTATGAAACAATAATATTCCATAATATTTATGTACCATAACGAGTTTAGCCATTCCCCAATTGGTATACATCCCTCAATTTCCAATTCTTTGTATAAAAAAGCTTCTATAATATTTTGAACCATGTAGTAGTTTTCCCTTTTTTGTATAACTTCTTCTGGATATAGACCTAGCATTGGAATTGCTGAGTCAAAGGGTATGAACAGTTTTATTGCTCTGTGGGCTTAGTTCTATATTCCAGAAAGGTTGGGATCCATTCACCCTTCATTCCACCAGCATTTCTTCAATGTCTCAATCCTCCCACAACCTCTGCAACATTGATCATTTTCCTTTTTTTGTCATCTGGGTTAATCTGATGGTTATGAGTTGATACTTCATTGCTGTTTTAATTTGTATTTCTCTAATCAATAATGATTTGGAGCATTTTTATATGATTACATATAACTTTGATTTCTTCATTTGAAAATTGTCTGTTTATATCCTTTGACCACTTATCAATTGGAGAGTGACTTGTGATCTTTTTAAATCTGATGCAATTCTCTATATATTTTAGAAATGAGACCTTTATCAGAACTCCTAGTTGTGAAGATAATTTTCCATCTTTCTGCTTTCCTTCTAATTTTAGCAGTATTGATTTTATTACTTTAAAGACTTTTCAATTAAATTTGGTCAAAATCATTCATTTTTCAGTTTATAATGTATTCTAATTCTTGTTTAGTCATAAACTTATTTGCTTTCCATTGATCTGTCTTGTTCTATTAATTTATCTATGGTGTCATTCTTTATGTCTAAATACTCTACTTATTTTGCCCTTATTTTGGTATAGGGTATTCCAGTTCTCAAATGAGATAAAATCTTTATTAAATACCTATAAATATAGCTAACTTGGACACCACCTATTATCAAAGAGAGATAATTTACACTTAAATTGAATTATCGTAAGGAATTTTTGTCAGCCTGATTAATCAGGTGATCTGAGACAATGCTGAAGGACTCATGATGAAAATGCTATCCATCTCCAGAGAGAGAACTCCAGAGAGAGTACACAGATGGAAGGGTATATCTTTTTAACTTTTCTTATTCTTTATCTTCCCCCATCTTAGTTATTATATAAATACTTCTTTCATTACTTCATATGTATAATTGATACCAAATTGCCTGCTTTTCAATGGGTGAGAGAGAGGCTGGTGAGAGGAAAAGAATTTGGAGTTCAAAAAAATGAATGTTAAAAATAAAAAAAATCATTAAAATATTTTGAGTAATATGTAGAAATTTTTAGAATGTGCATTATTTGATAAATCTAAGTTTAATGTACTTAGATTATTAATGAAATTATAACCAATTTTCTAAGAATAAAAAGAATAAAAAAATTGAAGCAAAAAGAATTTCATACTGATAATATCAGAAATTCTTGAAATAAACTTCTATTTTCAAATAATCACTGCACATCTGTCATCTTCTACATATAATGGTAATGTAACATTTTGGAATAATATGACTATAGGGGACTGTACTATTTAGCATGCCCACTCATTTGAGAAAGTCTTTGTTCCTGAATGATTTATTCTGTTAACATTAGGAAATTTCAATATGAGATTACTCATTTTGCATAGAAAAGTGCTACCAGATTCCACATATGAAACAAATTCAATAAGAAATAAAAAAAAAACACTTTGAAATAAATCACAAGTAGACGTGGCTAATTAGCCAAAATGCTATTTATTCAATGAATTATAAAGTATTTATTGAAGAGTAAATGAAATCAATTTTATTCTCATGGATCCCAAATCAAATATAGTCATTTAAATAAGGGTGGAGGGACTGTTTGTCCCATGTCAAATTCTGCTTTTCCTAGAATACATATGTGAGAATTGTGGGAATTCAATTTAGGGAATTTTTGTTAAGATTCAAGGAGATATTGAATGTTCCCACAAATCAGAGGGACAAATCAAGAAATGTATTCTCCCTACCCAAGAACATAGAAAAATATATAAAAATTAAGTATTTTATTTACTAAGTAATTGAATTTCAGTAAACTACAAGGATATATGGGGGAAAGATAAACAGGTAACCATAAAAAGGAGAGGGAAAAGAGAACCAAGATGACTCTGGAGAAGAAAGTGATATTGGTGACTAGCACAATACCCCTTCAGTCACCACTTCAATGATGTCATGGTCTTCTTTTAGAATGCTGATCAAACATCAACTTAGTCATCATTTCTCAAATTCAATCAATTATCAAGCCTTGTGAGCATAAATCTTTCCTCCATAATTTCTGCTGTTATTTACCCTTATTCTTTATCAATTGTCATAAACATCTGTTGTTTTATATATATATATATATATATATATATAATATATGTGTGTGTGTTTTTATATGTGTGTGAAGAATTATTTCTGTGATAGAAATATAGTATTAATACCTAATGTAGAAAAAAATCAAAACAAAAAAGTTATAAATCAACAACCTAGTGAATATTTGTACAAAGATTTTAAATAAAATACCGAGACTGTACTATCACAAAGTGTACATAAATACACATTTCTCTATATATATAGTAATAGATATATTTGTATATGTGTAAACATATATAGACCACACCCATACCACACACTGCCACACCTCTCTCTCTCTCAGTCTCTCTCTCTATATATATTTATATATATATATATATATATTTATGTGTATATATATATATGTGTGTGTGTGTGTTTATATCAGTGTATATATATATATATATATGTATATGTTAGTATATGTATTTCTACTGTGGCCATTTTGCATTTATGATGACTCCTGATTTGTTTCCTTGAGAGAAAAACCATCATCACAGTGTTTCATATTAATTACTAGAACAAAAAATTCATATCAATAAATTTGAAAAAAAATTAACCCACATTTGTATTTTAACATCATCTTCATTCTGAGTTTAGGAATAGAGGTATCTTTCTTCAAACCGATAGATAATTTTTCTCCAAATCCTAAACAATTGTTCTTGAGGAATAAAAAGCCATCAATTATAATGGGTTTAATTTTTAAAGTTAGAAAAGTCCGGTTTCTAACAGCAGCAGATTACAAATTATTCTACAAAATAGAGATCATTAAAATTAAATGGTTCAGTTTTAAGAAATAGAGAATTTGAGCTTTTGAGCTGATTAGGTATTCAGTCTACAGAAACAAATGATCACAGTGGTTTGGTGTTTGATAAACTCTAAAACCCCAGCTATTAAGGTAGGCACTCATTCTTAGACACAAAAAATGCTACAAAAATGCTAGCAGAAACTAGTTATAAAGTTATTAACCCACATCATGTTGAAATATAAGATCCAATTGGATTCATAAGCTAGGAAAAAAAGGATAACATTATGAACAGAAGTAGGAGCAAAAAAGAGACTTCTCCATAGATAAGGAAAGTGTTTATGACAAAATATAAGAGAAAGATGATAACAGGAGATAAAATGAGCAATTTTGTTACTAAAATTTAAAAGATTTTGAGTAAATAAAACTAATCCTGCTAAAATGAAAAGGAAAGCAGATAGGTAACATGGGATGGAACATTTTTGCATCAAGATAATTTGATATGTAAACTGATCCAACTATTATGGAGAGAAATATGGAACTATGCCCAAAAAAGTAATGGAACTGTTCATACCCTTTGACCCAGCAATTCCAATTTTAGTCCTATATCCAGAAGAAATCAAAAAAATGGGAAAAGTCCCAGATGTTCCAAAATATTCATAGCAGCTCTTTTTTTGCAGTGGCTAAGAATTGAAAGTTGACAGAATGGCCATCAACTGGGAAATGGTACAAGTTACAGTACATAATATTATGGAATATTATTGTTCCTTAAGAAACCATAAATGATCAGACTCTAGAAGCATGGAATGAATTATATGATTTTATACTGAGTGAAGGGAGCAGAACCAAGAGAACAATGTACACATTAACAACAATTTGTGAGTTTATCAACTGATGGATAAAGCTCCTCTCAACAGTTCAGAGAGTTAAGACAGTCATATTATAATGAGTATGGAAAATGCTATCCCCATCTAGGAGAAGAAGAAAAAATCAAACCAAAACAAAACAAAAAATCCTTCAGAATCTGATAAATACTGCATTCACTATTTTTTTAGGGTTTTGCAAGGCAAATGGGGTTAAGCGGCTTGCCCAAGGCCACACAGCTAGGTAATTATTAAGTGTCTGAGACCGGATTTGAACCCAGGTACTCCTGACTCCCAAGGCCTGTGCTTTATCCACTATGCCACCTAGCAGCCTGTACATTCACTTAAAAATATCTCTTTAAGTATTTTTCCCTTAATCCTAATTCCTCATACTAAAATTGACTAATTTATATACATGTTTAACACAAATGTGCGTGTACAATATTTACCTGACTGTTTGATAGAGGAGTGGGATGGGAATATACATAGGCTTAGGGGTGAATGTTGAAAAACTTTCATAACATGTATTTGGAAAAATAAAATGTCAATTAAAAATATTGAACAATTTTAGCCAATCAACTATTCCAAAAAGGAAAAAAAGGTAATTTGATAAAAGTCTTATTTCCAAGGGAAAGGAAATTGACTCAAATTTATTACAATAAAATCAATTTTCCTAATTAATAAACACCTAAAAGATGTGTGAGTGGTTTGCAAAAAGAAAAATTAGATCTATCAATAGTTTTATGAAAAAGTACTCCAAATAACTGATAAAGCAGTTGAAATTAAAGTAAAACAGGAACCACTTTATATCCATCATATTGTTAAAGTTGTCAAAGAAAGAAAATGACAATTTTTTTGTAGAGGCTAGGAAAATATATTTTGGTGGATCTATGTGTTTGTCTAGGCATTCTGGAAAGTAATTTGAATTTTTCTTTTCTAAAACTGCCAAACACTATATACCTGTTGATCCAATGATAACATTACCATTTCACATACCAAACATACCAAAGAAAGGAAGAGTGATCCTTGTATAAAAAACATGTATCCCAAGTCTTATAAAGAACTGAAAACTTAGGGGTTGCTTATTAACTGGGGTAGAGCTGAACACATTTTGGTATTATGAATGTAATATAATGCTATCCTTTAATAAATGATGAAGGGTTTTCAGAGAAATCTATAAAGACTTCCTATTTATTTTGCTTGATTGCCTATTTGCTACATGTTTTTCCCCCAATAGAAGAGAAAGAGGAAATGACAGAGAGAGAAAAATATTTTTCTTAAAACAAAGAATACATTGGGGCAGCTAGGTGGCACAGTGGATAGAACCACCAACCCTGGAATCTGGAGGATCTGAATTCAAATTTGACCTCAGAAACTTGATAATTGCCTAGATGAGTGACCTTGGACAAGTCACTCTTAACCTCATTGCCTTAAATAAGTAAAAGTTAAAAACCATATATTACAGTATTTAATGAGGTTTGGCAATGAAAAGCAGTTTAAGGATGGGGCAGTAGCTTAATATTTTTTTCAAGAATTAGTGGAGATCCAAGAATATCTGCACAGAAATGACAACTAGCTCTCAGAGAAAATTGCATTGAACATGTATTTGAGAGGTCATATATTTCAGATTTTCAGGAAAATATTACTTTTCTTATTAGCCACAGGGAAATGGTATGAAATTACAAATACTGCACGAACTTCTAGTATTATTTTATTTAAGAAATAGTTTAAAATGTTAGCTCTCCTTTAAAATGTGTATTCCTTATACTTATTAGGTTACTGCTTTTTCTTTTTTTCAATTTTCTATTATGGAATTGAAAACATCATTCTAACCTTTTACCAATTGCATTATGAAATTTTAATATTTAATATTATTTTATAATTTTTGTTTTACCTTCATCATTTTAAAATTATATGGAAACATTAATGGAAGTTAGTTTTTTAATTAAAGAAAGAAGATGATCTTAGTGAACTGTTCTGAAACTACTTTTACTTATAAAAGAGTAAGGAAGACTTCATAAGGAGAAATAATTTTCAAAATTTAAGTTTTTCTTTTTAAATTAAGCATCCAATACTTCATCTAAAAAGCTTTGACAAAGAACTGAATGCTGCAAATCTAACCCAGAATAAAGCTAATCCTCTTTATCTTGATCCTCATGGACTTATATATGCTAAGGTGTGTAAGAAATGTTTCCTAAGGTATTAATGTATTGTATTTGATTTAAAAGCTTCTTTGAATATCAGAACTTAAAGAGTTGGAAGACTCTTAAAATCAAGTCAAGTCAATAAGTATTTGCTAAGACGTTCTAAAAACAAAAACAGAAGCAAAGAAAGATAGAACATGCCTGCAATAAACATATTAAGATGAGGGAAAGATAATATTTAAAGGAAACTGGAAAACTTATTCTGTGGGGGGGGGGAAATGGGGGAAGGGATATTTGTGTTGAGGATAGTATGTAAGTGCCTACAGGGTAGAGAAAGAAATCCAGAGAGAAAAAGAATGATTTGTATAAAAGGAAAAGGAGTGAATACGACTAGACAGCTCCTTTTCTTGAAATGGAATATTCATCAGGAGCTGATCAATTAGAGAAATGGACTAATTGATAGAGTAATCATCCATCATGAGGAGTATTCATTGGCTGAGAAATCTTCCAGGGTGATAGGGCTACTGGGACATGGTAGGGAAAGAAATCTAGAGAAATATGAATAGGCAGGTTTCAGAAATGAATGAGCTTCAGAAGTTATCCAGATAGAACTAACATATTTTCTGAAGTGTCCCTAATAGTAGTCATATAGTTTTCTCAAGAATGCATGTAAATGGTAAGTTTAATACTTCCAGGACCAGTCCATCTCAATTATGAATAGCTTTAATTGTTTCCTGACAAAAATTAGTTTTCTTCTTCAACCTCTATACTCCAGAGGCCAAGTAAAACTAATTTAGTCCTTCTTTTACATAACAGCTTTAAATACTTGACAACCATCAAACTTCCATTTAGTCTTCTCCATTTTAAACATTTAAAATTCTTCCAACCAACCTTTATGCAACATGACATTCTATTCTATCATCATCTTGATTGTGTTCCTTGAGATATATACTCGGGTTTTGAACTCGGGTTTTGAACTTTGACTATATCATCTTCACATAGACTCACTTAGAATCCTAGTCTGCTATTAAAAAGTTATGTGATCATATGACTAAAGACAGGTCATATAATCTCAGTGCATTTTGGTTTCCATATTGGTAAACTGAGTGGATTATATTGCCTAATATGCCCAATTTCTATCTTCTCCAGATTACTTCAAATGTCTATTAAAGTATTATTTCTACAAGAACCCATTTCATGTCTGCTTTGATGCTTTTGCTTTCCCTCTATATTAATTCCAATTTATCCTGTATTTGTCTCATATGTACATAGTATAATAGAATGTGAACTTAAAGGAAAAAGAGGAGTTTGTCCTCCTTTGTGTCCTCAGTGTTTCATATAATGCCTGCCACATAGATAGAGCTCAATAAATTCTACTGATTTGATGAAAATCTCTTCTAAGAGAGATAGAATTCCAAAGTGTCTAGAGAGAATGTATTAGAATTATGGAAATGAAGTGGATTCAAGTCCAGCTTGTAATAATACTGTCACATGATACTGGACAAGTCATTTAACTTTTAAGTGTCCCAGACAACTATTTAAAAATGAATTGCAGGAGCAGCTAAGTGGCACAGTGGATAGAGAACTGACTGGCCCTAAAGTCAAGAAGACCTGAGTTCACATATGACCTTAGTCACTTGATATTTATTAGTTGGGCAATTACTTAACACTATTGCCTCACAAAAACTAAAATACAAAAAAGAATAAATTACAAAGATGGTATTAATCTATATATGTAAAGGAAATTTTCTTATAGGCAATTTCTTTTCCAGATGTGTCAAATTGAAGATCCTCAAAACCCCAAGAGTTTTTGAAAACTTTGAGACCAAAGCTGGATTAAAAACATAAAATTGGGAAATGTTTAACAAAATGAATAAAAATAAAATACAATAAATATGATATTGATTTGTGGTTTTCTAAGTCAATATAAGAGCAACTCGGTGGCATATGGCATAGAGTGCTAGGTTTGGGGTAAAGAAAAATTTAACTTTCTGATTTCAAATCTGTCCTTAGAGATGTACAAGTTCACTGTTTGACTTGGAAAGTCTTGTAACACATTTTTGCCTTAGTTTCCTCATCTATAAAATGGAAAAGAAAATGGCAAACCACTACAGTATCTTTGCCAAGAAAACCCTTAATGATATCATAAAGAATTATATGGATGAAAATGTTTGAATAACAAATCAATATAAATCCAATAGTAATCGTTTTCTATTTGTTTGACACCATTGCACCATTGAAATCATAGATTCATACCTCTGTCTCATCCCCCTAAAAGAATCTTCTAGCTCTAAAATCCTATGAAGCTAATTTAAACACATATGTATGTGTATCTCTGTATATATATGTATATATATATATGTATGTATTTATAGGATTATATATATATTCATGTGTCATATATATGTGCATATATAAGATGCAAAATGGTATTTTCAATTTAATAATAATGTTCAACATAAAGGCTTTGACTATTTGCAAAATCATATCTATGTCCCATGCAGAGGAAGAAAAACAAAACAAAACAAAACAAAACACACACACACACACACACACACACACAACCCTTCAGAATCTGGCGATCACCTTATAAAAATTATCTCTTAAGTATCTCTTTCCCTTAATCTTAATTCCTCTTACTAAAAATGACTAAACTGTAAACATGTTTATCAAAATATGCATGTACAATGCTAACCTCTGTGGGGAGGGGGATAGGGGGATGTGAAGTGAGGGTGGCAGGAAATTTTGTTAATTAAAAATCTACATATGCATATGGTTGATAATAAATAAATAAAATTTTAAAATCATATCTGTGTATATATATATATTTATTTATATGTAAATGAATCCATATAAGTCTTTAGGGTAGTTAGGAGGTTTAAATGACAGTTTAAATTCCCAGATATAAAGGATATTTTATGTATCTAAATATGGAAAATGTTTTATCTAAAAATCACATTTAAACCTCTAAAAGATTATCTTTAAGATCACTTTTATTCCCAATTTACAGATTGAAAGACTTAGACTAAGAAAGCATATATAGCTTCTCCATGGTTAAACAGGACCAGAATTAAAACCATTTCTTCTTGGATCCAGCTATGCTAGGTATTCTTTCATTTAGGTGTAGCAGTTAATCTTTATGTTCATTTTATAGCATTCTCTTAGGAGATTTAATCATTATTATTGTTCATAAACAATTTATATTTATCTTCACTTAAAAGGCAGAATTCAATTAGTTTCATAGCTTTCAAGTCATATTTGTTCAAGTTCCAAAGTAACAACAAAAGTATTCAACCACATTAGCTCTCTAAAAATCTTTTACCTTCATAACTACTAGTTTACTTTCCTGTCAATCAATATTCACTGGAGTGATCACTTCTCAGGATGAGATGATTACTAAACACCTCTTTTTTTCAAAAAGGTTAGCCATACATTTTAAATCCCATAGCTATGAAAACATTTCACATATACATTCATCTTCTCTTTTGGCAATTATTTCCAGAGTTCAATTTTTGTGATGCTGAGAATGAAGTAATGAGTTGAATTTTTCATCAATTAATCCAGATCAATCTAAATCATCAAATCAAAATGCATAAACACTTAATAGTATAATTTGACTGTAATATTTATTTTCACATATGCACATACCCCCATATATATATATATTTACATATATATATATCCACAAAATCCAATAAATTTGACATGACCTTTTAATGATAAAAGGCAGAAATTTATTGGATATAACTTACATTGGTTAAAATGAAGATAGTTAAATAAAACAAAAATGGACAATTTTAAAGTGTCTGTGTGCATGTTCATCTATCTGTCTGTTTCATATATAAGTTCAGAATAATGGGTAACACAAAGAACTTACGTTAAAAGTTTATGATTCTGTAGATATTAGATATCAAAACACTAAATCCTTCTTAACTTCAGGATGAAAATTCTTATCACTATCTCTATCTGCTTCAAAAAGATATGTGTATTTTAGAGTTTTATTATCTTTTGATATTTTGATATCTTTTGATATTATATTAAAGATATGTAACTCATATATTTACTGGGGAGAATTGGTTTCAAGTACAATTCACTTTCACATATGTGATTGGTGTTTTGCATTCTAGAAATTGTTATATGATACCAAATATGCTATATTTAGTCACATTGATAGTTTCATGTATATGTAAGGGACAATAGTAGTGATATGTAAAATGTTCTGAGCCTGTGGTAAGAAAACATACTTGTGTTCCCCATTGGAATTTATCAGTTGTGTGTCTTTTGAAAAGTTACTTACTCTCTCTTATTTTCACATTTCTTTTCTATAAAATGAGTAACAATATTTGTAGTAATCACCTCACCTTAGAATTTAACATCAGATATGATGAATATATAAATTGCTTTGCAAACCTTAAATTTCCATATTGATGTTTTCTGTTATCATTGTGCTAGTGTAGAATAGTTCCTAAAGTGTCATACTCAGAATAGAAATGAATTGAATTCCCATCCTGTCTTTACCAGATATTTCTGTGTGACCTTGGACAAATCACCAAATTGTTTGAGAGTCCTAAGCAACTTTCTGAATAAATAAGTTATAGAACAAGTGTATATCAACACTGATAGAGTGAATTTCCTCATTGGAAATATTTTATGCTAAAAAAAATCTCTTGTCTGAGCCCCTCTACCAAAAAAAGCTTTCATTTTTAAAGCCCAGTCCATATAGTACCAGTTATTATCATAGAGTGTATTGCATAGAGTAGATACTATGTGAGAACTTGCTGAATTTCATTGAATGGAAGAAAAGTAAAAATATATCAGCAATAATGTTAAAACAAACAAAAACACTTAGATCCATGATTAATATTGTCAGATTAATGGAATACCTAATTCTTATCAGGCATTAAGGTCTAAGACATATGGAAAAGACAGTACCATATGCCAGGTGGAGTTCATGGAGGTTATGCTTTATCACTTAATGACCAGTAATCTGCAGATAGCTATGACAGCAATCCTGTCACCACCAATAGCAGCTATTTGACAGCAAGTCAACTTTGCATCTCCAAAATACATGAGTGGTTTGCTAACAGATTCTGACATAAACTTACTAGGGAAGATGGATTTCAAATAAAATTTCTTTACACATTCAGAGTTGATGTTTTCCCTAAATTTCTAGTAGTTGTAACACAATATAATTTCAGGGAGCCTTGTAAGAATTCAAATAACAAACCTCTATACTCATTTAGTTTCTGAAATTCTAAAATGATGATAATAATAATAATAATAGCTAGCATTTATATAGTGCTTTATAATTTGAAAAGCATATTACAAAAATTATTTTGTGCTTGCAACATTGAGAAGTAGGTGATATGATTATATTTATTTCAAAGGTGAGGAGATTACTATTTGGAGAAATCAAATGATGCCCAGAATCACAAGAATGACCAAAGACCATAAGGTACCATGCACAGCACAGATTCTTCATGATATTACATGAGAATGAGAACTTTCCATCATGGAACAAAATGGTTGAGTGGGAGTGCTGTGGCCAAAGGAAGAAAGAGACAGATTGTTTTCTGACTTTGTTTTTGAGTAGGTCAAATGCTGATCATTCCATTTGGGATTAAATTATATCCTTAGATTTTTGCTTATTGAAAGGCAATCAAAAGTGGAGACAAATTCATAGACTACTCATGTCTCCAATAAGACATTCCTAATGAAAATGGCTCCATAAAGTACTATGTTGGAGTCCACATGGCACCTTTTCCAAGGGCCATTCTAATCTGGATTATGACTTGGTAAAATAATAGCTGGATGAGTAACTGTGGTAAGGTTGCTTTTTTTCTGAAGAATTTAGGAGTTGGTTTGAGGTTTTAACAAGATCAGAGAATAAAATATTTTAATATAGATTGTGTGTTGTTCAGTCTATTTTGATCAAATGTTTATGTAAACAAATGGGTTCTTGAGAAAATGATTTCAAGTAATCGACATAGACCTGAAGTAATCAACACATTTCCACAAAAAATATTTATCAGCAATCAACAAAAATTTATTAATCTATTTACACCATAAATTACTATGATACTAGGGCAAGATCTTTGTCATGTGTAGTAGGTAGATCTCAAGACTTAGAGTCAGGAAGACCTGAGTTGAAATCCTCTTTTAGACATTTACTAGTTATGTGTCAGGTATCTTAAGTTTGTAAAACCTCTATTTCCTTTCTGTAAAATAAGGACTGTACTTACCTTATGCTGCCAATGTTGCTGTGAAGATCA
The DNA here is from genome assembly GCF_037893015.1 of Macrotis lagotis. Taxonomy (NCBI): domain Eukaryota; kingdom Metazoa; phylum Chordata; class Mammalia; order Peramelemorphia; family Peramelidae; genus Macrotis; species Macrotis lagotis. Next base: position 174,111,261 of record NC_133663.1, on the reverse strand, counting down.
AATAAACAAATAAATGTAAAGTACTTTGCAGCTATTGAAGTACAGAATAATTGACATTATATTATCATTAATTATTATTAATGTTCATAGTTTGTTATTTCCTGTTAATTTGTCTTGTGCTCCTCAACGAAGTAACAACTTGTTGAAGGTAGGAAGCATGACTTACACTTCTGTTTTTCATAAAATATGTACCATGAATATATGATAAAAAAGTAAATATTCCTTGGTTTATTTATGTCTTTGAAACATGCCAAAATGAGATAGTTTAGCTATCTACTAATTATTTGCTCCTCTTTATTTTCAGAAATTTTAAACTGCTAAGATTTTCAAGCATAGATGTTTGGAGTATTAGTTTGGTCATGATGGTCTGCAAGAAAGTCAATGTTTTTGTTTGAAAAATGACTCCTTTGACTTATTGACTCTTAAGAAAAACTACACATAGAGACTACATTGGGACTGCTTTCTATTCAGAATGCCCAATGATCTAGTATTTTTTTCTGTTTGATTTTTTTAAAAGACCTGGAAAATAGAAAGATGACAATTTCCTTTCTGGGGAAAAAACAAAATTTTATTGTGTAATGTGTGTCACTGGTAAATTCTTATAAAGTGTTTTGGTTCTGCAGTCATGAGAAATGGATTAGAACCTTTTTAGAAGAAGGTTAGCAGAGACTTGAATAATTTGAAGTAAATGTAAAATAAACAGAAAATCTTAATTTCAAACTACTATATATCCACATATAAAGCATATGCATATAAGCATATATATAAACATATATATATATATATATATATATATATATATATATATATATATATATATATAAAGCATTTCTCCCCAGAGATTGAATAAAAAGACAAATAGTTGTAGGCATTATCCAATAATGTACCAAATATAGATAGCACTGTATATATATATATATATATATATATATATATATATATATATATATATATATATATACATATATATACTCTCTATTAGAAAATGAGAACTGGAAGAAATATTACCACCATATTAATCATTTGATTTGCCTCATTCATCTTTTGAGTTATCTTTCCATAAAATTAGATACTGTATTCTCAGCTTCTGGGAAGTAGAAAGAACTGTACATGTATGTAGGTTTTTCTTATTAATCAATGCTGGCAAGACCATTATAATTTAAAAAAGAAGAAAGAATAAGAAAAGACAGGGACAGAAAGGATAAAAAAATTACCAGATTGCAGTTATTAGTTTCTGGGAAAAAATTATCTATTGACTTTTTCTGTTTTCAAAAGTAGCTCTATTTGCTTCCAAAAATACAGCTGTTTACTGTGATTGATAAGTTCACTAGCTTTTAAGCTCATTCACATCCATTAGTTCTGCCTTTTTCCTCTGTTAAAAATCTGAAGCTGTCAGATTGAAGTAGCAGGATCAGCTAATGTTCTTGCCAGATACAAATAGTGTCCCCCGGGGGTGAGGGGCAAAAAGTATTCCAAATTGGAAAGAAATGGCTTTTAAAACATTGCCTGTTGACATTGGTCACTCCATTTATTTTATAGGAAATGTTGAAATTGATACTTAGCAATTACACAAATAGTGTTTAACATGACTGTGAAGAATAATTTTCTCTAAATAGTTCATTTTTAAAGCAAAACAAAAACATATTTGAAAATTACTATTTTATAAATTATATGTTCTCCTAAAGCATGTTTTTCAGTGAAGAACACTGGATTTCTTTTATAAAGGTTAAATCAATTTCTAGTTTTCATTTTAAGCTTTCTGCTGATAATGTAAAATTTCTTTGTTTCTTTTAGTCACTTGTTATTCTGATTATTTTCACTCTTTAAAAGCCAGTTTCTTTTCTTACTCTATTTAAAATTTCATGGTTTAAGATTCTTCATACCTTAACATCCTAACTATAAGGTGAAGACAAAAGAATTGGGGAAATAGATAATTCCTATAAAGTGAACTAGTGCAAAAAAGACTAAGTTCTAAAAGTGGGAAAAAACAGGAAGTGAGATATATAGGGTGAATCACACTGTATGCTCTAATAACCCTTTGCAGATGTGTAAAGTGAAGAAAGAAGATTACAAGAAAGTACCAAGAGTAAAAAAATCTATGAGAACATCCTGAATGCAGTATTCTTTCCTAAATCTCATCTCCCAATAAACTCCCTCACTTAGTATTAATATACTCCCCCAAATATGTGTCAAGACAATTTTTAGTATTCATTTTTACATTACTTTTGAGTTGCAAATTTCTCTCTCTCCCCATCCCATCCTTCTTAAAATGGTAAGCACGTTGGTATAGGCTATGCATTTGCTATCTTGTAAAACATGTGTCCATATTGACCACAGTTGTGAAAGAAGAAACAAATCACAAAGGAGAAAAAAAAACATGTAAAAGAATGAAGGAAATGAAAAAAAGTATAGTATGATCTTCGTTCCGATGTGGATAGCATTTTCCTTCAAGATTCCTTTATACTCATCTTGGAACATTGTGTTGTTGATCATGTGTACTATTCATAAATTATAGTTGATGAATAGTTGATCATCATATAATATTGCTGATATTGTGTACAATGGTTCAGGTACTGCTAATTTCATTTGGCATCAATTCAAGCAAATATTTTCATGATTTTTTCTGAAATCTACCTGTTTATCATTTCTTATTGCATAATAATTTTCCATTACCTTCATATACCACAGCTTGTTCGGTCATTCCTCAACTGTTGGACATTCTCTCAGTTTCCAGTATTTTGCCAACACAATTTTTTTTGTTTATGTAAGTCCCTTTCCACTTTTAATGATCTCTTTGGGATACACATCTCATAGTAGTATTACTAGTTCAAAGGATATACATAGTCTTATACACCTTTGGGCATAGTTCAAAATTGCTCTCCCCAGTGGTTGGATGAGTTCACAACTCTCCCATTATTGCATTAGTGTCCTAACTTTTTCACATCTCTTCCAACATTGATCTATTACTTTTTTGTCATGTTAGTCTATCTGAAATGTGTGAGCTAGTTTATCAGAGTTGTTTTGATTTTCATTTTTTTCTAATCAGAAGCAATTTATTCACATGTCTATAAATGGCTTTGATTCCCTCATTTAAAAAACTGCTTGCCCTTATCCTTTGATCATTTATCAATTGAGGGATGATTTGCATTCTTATAAATTTAAGTCAATTCTCTATCCCTTTTAAAAATGAGGTCCTTATCAGAGACACTATAAAGATTGTTTTCTAACTTTCTTTTTTTCCATATAATCTTGACTGAATTTGTTTTCTTTGTGCAGAAGCTTTTTAAATTATTATAAACACAATGATAAATTTAACATTTCTTTATTCTCTCTCTCTCTCTCTCTCTCTCTCTCTCTCTCTCTCTCTCTTTCTCTTTCTCTCTCATGGTCGTGAACTTGTAACTCACTTAACTTCTTCATTAAGAATTTGAATGCCACATCACTTGGTACATATATGTTTAATATTGATGTAACTTCATTGTATATGGTACCTTTTAATAAGATGCAATTTCTTTAATTTTTATTTTTTTAAATCACCAGAAGTATGATAGTTTCTGTTTCAACACCTTACTTTTTACTCTGTTTATATCTCTCAGGGGTGTCCCTTGGCTGTTCTGAGATATATGAGGGTATTTTTGTTTGCCTGTTCCACCACATTAGGACTCAGGGTCTGTATTCCTGAGGTGGGATTTTTTTGGTCAGATCATTTAATCTTCTGGGCCTTGGTTTCCTTGTGTATAACATTACTGGCTATAGAAGAAGACATCTAAGAAATCAAGCACCTCTAATTCAATAAAGTGATGGTTTGAAGAAATTCGGTTTATTAATGAACTATCTGAGCTATATGTCTTGAGGCCAAAGTAATTTATAGAGATAGAAAGTTAGCTTTAGAAGTGCCATAATGATCAACTAGACCAATTCATTATTTTATTGGTGAATAACCAGACTATGTGAAGTTATTTCTCCAGCTATATAGTGACTGATCTGGAACAATGCATTTATTCAATGCATGGAACAACCAAACATTTTTTGGCATATGCTAGGAATTTCTTTATTGATTGACATTTGATTTATTAATTTTTATGCAATACAACTTCTTAGTTATTTTTCAATGGTGCAATAAAAAAGGAGAATCAACTGCTAGTATAAGGAAATTTAAAAATATATCTATACATATGTATATATACAAATATTCATATTTCAAATTTATTTTTGGCTTTTTCACAACAATGTACTTGCATCAACCATCATTATATTCTACCTTCTACTTAACGTTAACTTCTTACTTTCCTACTTACATTAATTGCACAGTGATTACTCTAGTTATCTAGTTTATAATCTTGTCATTATATTTAAACACTCAGATTCTTCAATTTGGAATAGGTAATTAGTCATGAAGTTCATTCAGTTCTTTGCTATTCATCCATCCAGAGCAACTAGGTGGTATAGTAGACAGGGCACTGGTCTCAGAGTCAGGAGGATAGGAGTTTGAATCCAGCCTCAGACATTTGATTCATACAAACTATATGACCTTGACTTAACTCTGTGATGCATCCAGGGCCCTCTCAAGTCCTGATTCATTTCTGACCACTGGACTTAGATAGCTCTGAAGGAGAAAGTGATGCTGGTGACTTAGCACAGCACCTCCTCACCCAAATCCAGTTCATGTGCTTGTCAGAACATCATCTCCCTGGTGATGTGGACTTTTTTGAAAATGAAGGACAAAACATTATTCATCCATCCATTAATTTATCATTTTATTTTTTATACATTCACCTATTTTACCAATCAACTGCTCAATTTTTCAAGTATTTACAATAACTTTGATAGATATTGTGGACTCTTTGAGGCCACACATTATTTACCCTAAAAGTATTTATTTGGGGAGGTAATATACTTGTTTTATACCCATATACATACATAAATACATACATACATATATATATATGTATAGCATTCTGTATGAGTTTAGAGGAATGACAGATCATATCTCATTTGAAATTAATAGGAAAAAAATCAAGAATGGAGAAGTAATTTAACCTGGAATAATGTGCATATTTTTACATTTGTATACAAATTTATTTCTTTCTAGGGATGAATAATATTATTAGTAAAGAGATTAAGTTAGAAAAGTCAAGAAAAGATTACAAATTGTCAACTTTTTCATTTTTCAAAAGGAGCAGACATTTTAAAGAATATTAATGGGGATAAGACTGGAAATAATTTTTTTGTAGTTATAGTTAATAATCTGAAATAGGAGACAAAGGAGTTGAAAGTCTCTTTCATTAAGACAATGAGAAACCATCAAGAGGTTTGGAACAGTAGAGTCAAAAGAGCAAAGGAGCATTTTGAGAAATTTAATTTGGGAGATTCTTGTAACATAACTTAAATATCACTATTTCAATTCCCTTTTTATAACATTCCCTTCCTCTCTACCTACCAGTTATGAATCATCATCCAATTTATGCACAACTTTATTTATAATCAGACCTACTTTGAACATTGACAAAATTTGAAACATATTGATAACTAAATTTACATAGTATATGAGGCTTATTAGTGTTCTTCACTAAAAAAGGAAAAAGTCAAGTAATAGTGCAAATATTACTTTTATTTTACAGATGAGAAAATTAAATCTCAGAAAGATTAAATGGATATTACATATTGGAAGCAATTATTGACCTAGGTCTCTTGAATTTAATTCAGTTCTTTCTTAATTCTATCATAATTTCTCTCAGACAGACATTTATTGCCTGAAATAATTACTGGACATTTAGAATGCCATGTGTGTCTATTTTACATCTGCACGTATTATTTCTCTAAATGACTTTTTGAATTTATGAATAGGAAAGGGTCATTCCTTATAGTTATTTAGATCCCAAGAGTTCCCAGCAGAATGGTTTACACATTGTGCTTACTTTAAAAATGTGCTTGATAAATTAATTATTTTGATTAATTCTTCATTTCAGATTTCATTTTCTATTCTTGTTATTTCCCTTCCTTTCTCTTTTCTATTTAATTTTACTGAATGTTGTATTATAGTGTCAATTTTAAAATTTTATGTCATTCTTACTGTTTGTTGATAATGACACAAAAACACAGCTTAACTTTCATCTATAAATTGCTATACATTTTATATTTGTCCTTCTTCTCTGATGGTATCAAGGTGAAGATTATCAAGATCCTTTGATATACCACTCAGTGATGTTCATACTGATTATTTCTACATTGTAATATTTGTCTAGAAAGGCTGCCTACTATCTCTCATTTTTCAAAAAAAAACCTCACTGGATGACAAAAATTTCAAAAAATTTATAATAAAAATTCATAGTCTTCTTCCTTCCTCATGATCCAATTGGGAGGGGAAAAAACTATATCTGTATGCTGAAGAAAACAAAGAAAAGGGAAAAATAATATACATGTAAAATTATTTAGAGCAGATCTTTTTTATGGTGACAAATGACTGGAAATTGAGGAGATGCCTACAAATTGGAGAATGACTGAAGAAATTGTGGTATGTTATTGTGAAGGAATTCCATTGTGTTATAAGAAATGACAAGTAAGGCAGAGCCAAGATGGCAGAATAAAGGTGGAGACTCACTTGAGCTCTCTCCCATCTCCAAATAATAACTGAGTTCTCCTGAACTCTCTCCCATCTCCTCCTTTAAATAATAACTGAACAAATTCTAGTGTGATGGAACCCACAAAAGTATAGTGAGGCAAATTCCTAGCTCAAGACAACTTAGAACTTCAGCCAGAAGCATCTTTTGCACCAAGGTGAAAGTAGAAGACAGTTTAACGCAGGTCCTGTGAGGGTAGACCAGGACCCCCCCCAAAAAAAAACAAAAACAAAAACAAAATCAGACCTGGGAAGCAGGTGGATCACGAGGAACAGCAGCTGCTTCTGGAGCTCCCAACCTGCAGATAATAAAAGGACCAAACAACTGGTCAGAATGGGATTACAGGGGCATCTTTGCTAGTACTGAGGCAGGATTCTGTTGCCTTGACCATTCTTGGATCCAGGTCATAGTCCTGAGGGGCAGTTCCAGGGTGAGGCATAACCAGAGATTGTTGCCAAAGATGAACAGGGGCACTCTACACAGTTCCAGGGAAGAAAAAGAGTTCTTGTGATCACTTGAATGAAGACCAGTGCATAGGTTAGGAGAGTCTTAAAAACCTCTCTTTAGATTATACCACCTGGAAGAACTGATAGCATACATATCCCTAGAAGTATATCTGAAAACAGCTGCACAAAATGCCTGGAATTTTAGACAATGTACCTCCACCCAGAAGCATAGAATATTGCACACGCTAACACTGACCTTGTGAATTTGTCAATTATGATGGATGCATCTCCTCTCAGCAGTTCAGAGAGTTAGGAAAACCCTGGGAGATCTATTTTGGACAATGCCATCCACATTCAGACAAAAAATAAAAACAAAAAAAACAATCCTCCCCCAAAAAACAAACCCAAAATCCCACAGTATTTGAATGAACATTTTGTTCACTTTTTATAAAACTTATCTTAGTTTTTCCTTACTATCCTTGGTTTTCTTTTTTTTCCCTTAGTTCAAATTCCTCATACACAAATATAAATATGTTAAACATAATTGTACTTGTACAATATTCAGTAGATTGTTGGCCACTGAGGGGAAGGGAATGTAAGAGGGAAGATGGAAGGCAATTCTATAACATAAATATGCATGCACGTGAATGTTTCAAAACTTTCATAACATGTGAATGGAAAAATGAAATAAAATATCAATAAGAAAAATTCATGTTAAATTGTTTTTACATGTAACAACAAAGAAAAGAAAAATAATATAAACAAAAAACAAAACCAAAAAAAGACAGAAGAAGCAAAATGGTTTCAGGAAAAAATAAACCAAGCTAGGAAGACTTGTATGTAATGATGCACATTAAGATGAATGGAATTAGAATATTGCATGCAATAATAGCAACTGTGAAAGACTTAGTTATCTTAAATAACACAATGATTGTAGACAATTTCAAAGTACCCATTATAAAATGTTATTCACTTCCAGAGAAAGAGAACTGATTAACTCTGAGTGCAGATTAAAGATTTCTTTACTATTTTCATTGCTTTTTTTGGCAACATGGAAATAAATCTTGCATCACTTCATATGTATAATTGAGTAAATATTGATAGTCTTCTTAATGAAATCATCTACCAAAACCATCTTATATATATATAGTTGAACAAACTAGGACCCAAAATTGTTTAATGACTTGCAAAGGACTCAATAGGTTGTCCATGACAAAGGAAGAAACTTAATCCAGATCCTCTGATGCTAAAACAAGCATTTCTTTCTATCATCCCAAGAATATTTAAGAGAAGAAAAGTGAAGGAAGGTAGAAGAGGCAAAGAGAATAGAAAATTAGGTTAATGAAGAACTATCTAAATTCTTTTTTTTTTGAGTCCCATTTCTATTGACAAATGGGTAATCTTGGATTTGGAGTGACAGTATTTGTCAGGATAGTCTTCCAAACTAAGCAGAGATGAAATCTTTGGAGAAAACTATCAAGAAAGGCATATTATCCCTAAAAATTTATACGAAAGTATCATTAAAGAGGAAAAAATTATCTCTATACTTTTTTTTTAAACAACCACTTAAGCATATGTACCAGGCAGTGTGATAACATGGAAAAACACTAGAATTGGAGTTAGTGGATCTGAATTTATATCACACCTCTGGCTTTGTTATCTGGGTCACCTTGATTGACTTATTTGACTTCCTCTTAGACTCAATTTCTTTATATGTGAAATGAGTGGTTGAGCTAGGTGTCCTCTGAAGTATAAGAGCTATAAATCTATATATTTATTTCTGTCATTTAGATACTTCACTTGATGATTAATCTTTCTAATCACTGTGACTAATCCCTGATGTAATGAGTAATTCTTGTGCTTCTGATTTTTTTTTTATTTTTAACAGAGGCTCCATCTGTTTTTGGAAACTATTTCTTTGCTTTGGAAACTATTTTATGAATATCAGTGCAAGGCATCTTGTTGTCAATTTGGTCATATATTATGAGTCAGACTGCCTCTATTCTATTTGTCTGGTGATTTTTTTTTAACATTTTCTGTTCATAAAACATTTTTGATAATTGTATCAATTAGAAGACAAACTCAGGCTGGATAGACTTGGTCTTTTGAAGTTAGGTCTATTGAAAACTAAAATATAGTATCTTGAAATGATAATTGATTGGTGGATAGAGACTTACTAAGGCTAAACCCCAACAGATATAGGAATATTTTGTAGTCCCATTAGGCAGACCTTGTGGAAGTTTGCTATTGTGGTCATTCTAATAAATCTCAATGAAAGAAGATATTCATAAAAATCAATAGTATAGCATTTTCCCATAATGTAACGAACTTTGAAATCAGCATAACAAGCTCTGTTGAGTGTTATAATACTTGTTCAAAAGAGCCCATTTAAAGTTCATTTTTTTTCTTCAGTCTTTCTGGTTTACTGTAATTGCTTAATAGAATGGTCAGGAGTGAGCCAAGATATTAAATTTGTTTTACATCATTAAACATCTTTACAGAATAATTAAATAATATTGAACAGGAGAACCCTTATAAAATATCACTGCTGATGATTGGACCTCTTTTCATAATGGCACAGGACTTAGTAGTGACAGCTCAATACATTTGAAATTTTATAGCCAATTTAGTGGTGAAGGAATGGAGTCATTAATACCAAAAATCTTTCTTCTGTTTCTACTCCCTTTTTAAAACATTGGATTTCTTGTAAGAATTTCACTTTTTCTTTGAGGCCAAGGGACCTTACTTGGAGCTACAAGCTAATAAATCTAAACTACATCAGGTTTCCTAAGATATATTTAAAATATTAAATTTTTCTTCTTTCTGACCAAAAATGATCTTCTTTAGATTTTTGAAGGTCCTATTTTCATATATTATTATATGCACTATACAGAATTATTTTTAGAATTTTTTTTGTTTTGTTCTCTACCTATCAAATTGCTTGAGGCTTAAGAATGTGCATGTAAATATGCATATATATAATATATATATAAATGTATGTGTATATATTTAATTGTAATATATTTATTTATATAATATCTATCTTTATATGATAATCTTGTCAAGATATTGATCATTTGGAAAGCATTTAAAGGATTTGTAGAAGTTGACTTTAGTGTCATTTCTAACTTTCTCTTAGGAGACAGGCAAATCATTTATTTCTACAAAGTCACAAGGGTGGACTATTTGAGGAAGCAATATGTAGCTATTTGTAAAGGTACATAGTCTATTGTATTAAAAGCATGAAGGGGATAAGTGGGTAAATTCAAGAAGAAAAAAACTATACAAACCTGTCTCAGAGTTTGTTTGATTTGCAAAACTAAATTATTGCTAAGTTAAAATTTCATGTAAGAATCTGAATTATTGTGTTGATTTTTCTAGTCAATGAACATACTTTTCTTTGAAAGGGAAAAAAAAAAACTTCTATATGAGTAAATGCTTTCCAAGAGTAGGAGATTGTTAAACTGGAGCTTGCAAAAGAATGGTCCCAAAGTTCATTTCTTCTAGCCCTTATCTTGTGAAGCTGGTTCTCCAAAAGTCCTGTTTGAAGTTACTCTCCTTTATGAATTTTCTCTCTGATCTCATAGCTTCCTGTGCATAAGTGTGAAATGACATTTGCGTTTCTGAGCCTTATATGCAGGTTGATAATAAAAACAATAGCAATTTTTTTCAGCTATTTGAGGAAGAAATTCACTTTTCCTTATTACCACCAATTTTCAATTTAAGAATATTCTGGTAGAAGCTACACAGTGCACAGTACACTGGAGAGAGATGTTCTCTGAGGGAAGAAGTTCTGAGTTCAAATCCTAAATGACATATGCTGACATTCCATCTAAGTGGAAATCTTTTTTGAGCAGGTAAATTGTAGGACATATACCTCAAATACTATTTGATTGAAAACAGTTTTATTGTTTGTTTGTTTTGTTTTCCAGGGAGTTCTCAATATAAATAAAATCACAGATTCATTCCAATCTGAACATTTCAGACCAATTTTTTTTATTCTCAGTTATCCACATACTTCTATTTTCAATCTGTTTTGCACATGTAGAAATCTTGTAAACAAATGTAAGGAACACATTAAGATTGTAAAACATAAGATTTTATAAATTTGAATCTCCATAAGGTCACATTTTCTTTCTCAGTCACACAGTTATATGAGATGAGACTGTATTCTTTAATTCTCAAATGAATCAACAATAGCTTATGCCACCAATTTCCTGTCTTCTATCTAAATTTGTCTAGAACACCTCATAGGATTTAAATGGTACATCTAAACTTTGTCAGGAAGACCATTTTAGCACCAATATTACAAAAGCTTTTGTGTTCATGGAAGAAATATCCTCCTTTTAATTCAATATAGCTTCTTTAGTACTCCAGATAAATCAGCCATCTTTTGGGAAGAGAAGGGTCTAGGGAAACAATAACACTTCCTTTCTGAGCAGGTTAATAAAGCTTTTTGCTACTTTAAGATGAAAGATAATGGTCCATGCTGATAGGACCTTCCAAAGCCTTGCCTTCAAAGATCCAATTACTTTCTTTGTCATGGTAAAAGCGACAATTGATATATTAAATGGAAGGGAGTGTGACTTAGGAATTAAGGCTAAGGCATTTGGGGATTTAGTTTCTGATGACTGTCTAAATTCCTACTTTCTTATCTACCCATTGGTATATAGTTCAACTTTCTTCCTCTGAGACTTTTTCTAGGGGGAAAAAAAGACTAATGAATGTCTGGGAAATTTTTTAGCAATGAAATTAGTACATAAAATTTTATTAAAATTGTTATTAATTGATGGTCAATGTATGAGAAAACACTGTACAAATTATAACATGATAACATGCATATTATTTTTAAAAAAATAAGAAGAAATACAACAAGGGAAATATTATAATTTAAAAAAACTCGATTCATTTTAAATATTTAAGAATTGAATTATTTTGGAAGCAGGCGTTTTTTTGAAACCTGAGAGTAACTTATAAAATTAATACTTTCTAAAATCTCAATTCAATATCTGTTATAAATTTTGACATGCTAATAAACTGGACAACTATTGTACTCAATTTCTGATCATCTTAATATGTGTACATACACACATTCATATATATTTATATGTACATATATATATGTATACACACCGACATAGGCATTTAAGATTCATAAGAAAATGAGGTTTGAATTCTACTTACAGGTGTAACCATGGAAAAATCCATTTCATCTTCCAAGCTTCAGTTTCCTAATGTATGAAACTGGGAAACTAATACATTCAGCATCTACCTCACAGATGTTATAGAGATCAAATGGATTTTATATACATATTGTAATAAGAATGTCAGCTATCATTGTGGCTAATTTTCATGTATCTCACACACTGTTAGGATTATATTTATGAAAGTTCATCTCACCCAAAGAGCAATAAAACTGTTCATACCCTTTGACCCAGCAATTCCAATTCTAAGTTTATATTCAGAAGAAATTATAAAAAATGGGAAAAGTCCTATATGTTCCAAAATATTCTTAGCAGATCTTTTTGTAGTAGCAAAGAATTGGAAATTGAGGGGATTCCCATCAGTTAGGGAATGGCTAAACAAGTTATGGTACATGAATATCATGTAAATACTATTGTTCTAAAAGAAGTCATTAATGGTCAGACTCCAGAGAAGCATGGAATGATTTACAGGATCTGATGCTGAATGAAGAAGGATCAACAACATTATGAGATGAACAGCCTTGATGGAAGTAGTTCAGAGAGCTAGGACAACTGTATTTGACTGGTTATAGACTATATTATTCTCAAGCAGAGGAAGAAAAACAAAACAAAGCACAGAAAAAAATAAGCAACCCTTCTGAATGTGATGAACATTTTATAAAATTTTCTTCTTATGTATCTCTTTCCCTTAATTCTAATTCCTCATGCCAAAACTTGCTAATTGGTAAACATGTTTAATAAAATAAGTAAAATATTAACCTGACAGTTCCTTGCTGATGGGAGGGGGATGGGAAGGGAGGGTGGAGGGAAATTTTGTAACTTGGAAATATACATGTACATACGGATGAAAGTAAATAAATAAATAGATTTTTTTTAAAAAAAGAAAGTTCAACTCTACCTTATTTCTTTTATATTTTTGTGACCAGATGTAGTTTTCTAATCCTAGACTGATAAGAAAGTTAATTTATCATCTAAATAAGTCAAAATAAAATTGCATTAACATTTTAAAATTCATTACCATGTAAAAACAGCAATGAAAGTAGGAGACAATCAATTATCATGATGCCTCATACTTTTGATTCATACTCTGGACAAATGAATAAAATGTAATGTTTGCACAAATGTCTATATATATAGATAGATAGATATAGATATATATCTGTTTATATATACAAGTCTCACCTTTGACAGATACTGAATGTGACTTGTAACAAATCACTTAACTTCTCAGAAATCTAGGTATTTATCATATTTATATAGTTAAAAAATGTTTCCAAGGACATCAATGCTAGAAATTCCCTGTCAGGAGCTCCCTATAAAAATGAAATCAGAAATCTACATGTTTCTCCCTTCTCCAAAAAAGATAAAGCATATAGATACTTACGTGAATATACATGTTTATGATTATATGTATTTGTATATGGATATGAACTTATATATATATATATATATATATATATACATGATATGTAAATGTTCAATATTTTATATGATAGCAACCTACAAATAATCTTCTCATATAACTTAATGCCTGGGCTTGTTTCCCAAGAGATAATTTTGGTTGAACTTCAATAAAATCACTATTAAAACATTTGGACCAATGACATTTTCTTTGAGAAAGTTAATCATTCCCATACCAGGAGAGGCCAATGGGGAGGCTCCATCACAAGCCAGAAGGAAAGTCCAGCAGTTAAATCCTGATGCCCAATGAGAAACCCAACACAGAAAGATTGAGAGAGATAGCAGGACCAGAACCCAATTCTCAAATAAAAACATCAAATCACAAAAAAAGAAAGAAAAGAATGAACAGAAAAGAACAAAAAAGGGATTGTCTATAGAAAATTACTATGGTTAAATGGATCAAGGTATTGATTTAGAAGAAAAATGTAATTTGGTCTCAGGTTCAAAAATAATTTGTAGAAAAGCTTAAAATGGATTTTAAAACAGGAATTATCTGTGTACTTCTAGGAGCCAAGATGGCAGAGTAAGGAGTGAGTCCCTATAGCTCTCCCATGTTCAACCCTGAATAACCATGAAGTATTATGCCCAGATCAGATCCTGGAGTTTCAGTACCAGCAAAGTGGATGGGATGAAACAGTCTTTTAGGCCAGCTAACTTGGAGGATCAGGAAGAGATGTTCATCTAACTCAGGTGAAGGGGTACCACAGTCCAGGTTGGGAAACACCTCAACTGACCAGAGGCAAGCCTCACCTCAATGATGCAGTGGGCAATACTGAGTCCAGAATAGTGTTGCAGTATGACCCAAAACCTGGGTGCTTCCTCCTCCCCATGGAACTTGGCATTGCCAGGGGAGCCCACATAATCCAGTTCCAAGAACCACATAATATAGTGTAGCCCCAGGCAAGAACACCAATATTGTTTGATAAAGAATTGTGAATGACTTAGCTATTCTCAGCAATCAAGAGATCCAAGAAAATCTCAGAGAACTAATGAGTATTAGTCAGGTAAGTAAATTCATATAATAAATAGCTTATAATATTATCCAGCTCCAGAAAATGAATGGGTAATGATTGAATACAGACTGAAGCAAACTATTTTTTACTCATTCATTTTTTCATGTGTCTTATATAAAATGACTGGTGGGATGTTTTTATATAATTGCATATATATAAAATCTATATCTCATTGCTTACCACCTCAGAGACTGGGGAAGGGAGGAAGAGAAGGAGGGAGAGAATTTGGAACTCAAAACTTTAAAAAATGTTAAAAATTGGAAAAAAACTAATTACAATTCACAGTTTGTTAGGAAAAAGGAAATAGTCTCTGGAACTACTCAATATTTTTTAACAATGTAGAAAATTTACCATGAGGTGAAGGAAATTATAGCAAAGAACTTTACAGTATGCATTATCTCAGTTGTGAGGTTGTTTTGATAGCACATGGAAACTAAAATGAGTGCTGGGCTAGGTGTCAGGAAGATACTTTTTAGTGAATTCAGATTTGGACATCACCTATAGCTGTGTTACCCTGAGCAAATCATTTAATTCTATTTACCTCAGTTCCTCATCTATAAAATGAAATGGAGAAGGAGAAAATAAGCTATTCCAGTATCTTTGCCAAGAAAAACCCAAATAGAATCATGAAGAATTGGACACAACTTAAATGACTAAAAAACAAAACAAAACAAAACTTCAAGGTGCAATGTAAAATTTATCATTAGTTATTATTATTTAATCTTCCAAGTTATTTTTTCATAAATATTTCTATGAAATAGGGAACATAACATTATTAACTTAAATTTTAATATGAGAAAATTGAGATCCAGAAGGTGATATGATTCCCCCAAATCACATAATAGAGACTTTGAAGAGGAATATTCTAGAACTCTATTGTTTTTTTCCTTCTTTTTCCCCCTACTATATTTCATAAGTTATACAGAATAACTCTGACTGTGTTCTGATTATAACTCAAAATTCTACTAAAATATGCAAAAATCAACTGTTATGAATTGGTTTTAACCTTAAATTGTAGATTGAATTGATCAATTATGACCTGTCAAAAAGGGAGCAGACCACCATTACTGGTGGTTCTCTGCCAGTTGGTGTTCTGTGAATAGGATGTACATGATTGCTATGACTGAAAGTAAGGTGCAAAATGGTATTTTGAAATGCCATTGCTATTATGTATGTAGGTATTGCAATATTTGCATGACTTTTCAATTTATTCATATATTGTATTATTCCTCTTGCATTTTATTTTCATTTGAAAGTTACAAAGTGCTGGAAGAATAGGAAATAGAGTTCCTTTGCAATATGTGGAAAATGATGATTCCCAAACTTTAGATTGTTACTTAAAATGATATAGCAGTAAAATAAAATAGATATTTATGATAATTCATATTTGCATATTACTATAAAGTATTTAAAACAATTTCCTCACAAAACACTATTCAGTATATCTATTTTTGTACCCATTTTATGGATGCAGAAGAGATTAAGAAGCTAAGTGGGGGGAGCAGAGTCAAGATGATGGCATGAAGGCATGAATTCCCAGAAACTCTTTTCCCAAAATACTCCAAAAGCCATCTAATTGTAACTCTAGCCAAAATCTAGAGGGGCAGAACACAGAAAAAGATTGAGTGATACAATTTTCCAGTCCAAGACAACTTAGAAGATCTCCAAAAATGGTCTGTTCCACTGGGACCAAGGGTTGGAAAAAGCCACAGTCTCAGCCACAGTGCAGCACAGCCAGGGTCGGTGGCAGAGGGGGCAGTTTAATCATTGGGAACAGCAAGAAATGGTACAGAGAGAACTCTATCACACCAGAGTGAGTGCGGAGAGGAGCTCCAACTCAGAGCAGCCCTGGGGTGAAAACTTGTAGTGGGAGTGGGCAGAGCCACCCAGAATGTCCAGAGCTCTCAGCCCATAAATGGTAAGGGGATCAGGGAGACTGTAGAAATCTTTCAGCTCTCCCTAGGGTAGGACTCATCTGTGTGCTCATACTCAGATCCAGGTTGCAGTTTGGGATTCCACACTACCATAAACAAGCAGGGACCATCTTCACAGCTCCAGGACAGAGGGAGGACCTGAAGCCTCTCATAAGACCTTAGAGGAATTAAGATCCCTGTAGATCATCCCCCAAACCCCCAAAGCCTTGAAAGTGCAGCAATTCACTTGTAGACTGAGGAAATGAGCAAACAACAGAAAAAGAAGAATATGACCAAAGAAAATTACTTTGGTCCCATGGAGGACAAAAGCACATACTCAGATGATGACAAAAAGAGAAGCTTCTGTATCCAAAACCTCCAAGAGAAATAGAAAATGGGCTAAGGCTATGAATGAGCTCAAAAAAGATTTTGAAAAGCCATTAAGGGAGGTAGAGGAAAAATTGAGAGGAGAAATGAGAGCTATGCAGATAAATCATGAAAACTAAGTCAGCATCTTGGTGAAAGAAATGCAAAAAATATGCAAGAAAATAATATGTGAAAAACCAGTTAAGGCCAAATGGTAACAAAACAACACGAAAGGCAAATGAGGAGAAGAATGCTTTAAAAAAGCAGAACTGACCAGCTTGAAAAGGAGATTAAAAAAAACTCTCTGAAGAAAATAACTCCTTCAAATACAGAATGGAACTAAAGGAAGCAGATGGCTTTGCAAGAAATCAGGAAGAAATAAAACTGTACCAAAAAAATAAATCCCAAATTAGAAAAAAAATGTGAAATACCTCATTAGAAAAACAACTGACCTGGAAAACAGATCCAGAGAAGATAATTTAAAAATTATTGGGCCACCTGAAAGTCAAAACCAGAAAAAAGAGCCTAGACTTCATTTTTTTCACGCATAATACAGCAAAATTGCCCCTAGAGCCTAGGGTAAAATAGAAATTGGGGGAAGTCAGTGATCACCTCCTAAAAGAGATCCCAAAAGAAAAACTCTTAGGAATATTATAGCCAAACTCCAGAACTCTCAAGTCAAAGAGAAAATAATAAGCTACCAGAAACAAATAATTCAGTTACCATGGCTCTGTAGTCAGAATTACACAGGATCTGGCAGCAACCACATAAAGGGCTCATAGGGCTTGGAATATGATGTTCTGGAAGGCAAAACATCTTGGTTTATGACCAAGAATCAGATACCCAGAAAAACTCAACATCCTCTCGTGTAGAGGGCCAGCCCCAGGGAGTGATATACACATATACTTAGCGACTTTTTCCATCAAAGATATATATGGATTATTGCTCATTGTATGGATCCATTGGCTAACTAGTGAACCCAGACCTAGGACAATCCATGGTTCCAGAGGTGGTTGTAAAAGGTTTCTTTGATAGAGAAGTATGCAGAGTTCTAAGAACAAATATCGTAAATTTACCCAGGAAATTGTAAAACTGGGTCTCGTTTAACTGGCCATTCCTGAGATAAGTTTTTGCTACAAAAAGTCTGAGTTTCCAAAAAATAAAGTTGATAGATTTTCACTTCCTAACCTTTTGTGTTTGGATATGTTTGTCTACCCAACCTGACTCTTGGAAATTCATGTCCAGACCCACACCAGAGCTATTGTGGGCAATAGCTGGTGCCTGACTAGGGACTGACCAATGGACAGATGGATAGTCGGATCTGGAGGGGAATCAATCTTGAAAGGAAAGATAAAGTTTGGACACTTGCGGGTCAAAAAAGTGCTCATAAAGGGACAGCAGGAAATTAAGGTAAATAATTTTTTCATCAGGTCTAAAGCAGAGAGCATTAAAATGGGACAGGGACAGTCTAAGGACAGAGGGTATTATTTGAAAGTGCTAAACTAGATAGTTAAAGCAAGAGGCTTGTTAATAACAACAAAACAATTGGAAGAATTTAGTGAATGTGTACAACAGTGTTGTCTTTGGTTTCCAGAAGAAGGAGTATTAAGTATTGAAAAATGGGAAACTGGAGAAACAGATGAGTGAACATTTTAAACAGGAAAGTCAGGAAGCATTTCCTACAGGAATCTTTTCATTGGGGAATATTTTAAAAATCTGCCTGACTCCACCTGGAGATGTTCCTTTTGCTCAGAGGATATTAAAAGTTGATGTAGATGTTCAAACTATTCAACAGGAAGATAAGGGTAAAAGAGTGGTGACTTTCACTTTCAACACCACCTCCAGATCCGTGCTTGCCTCCGGGTGGAAGGAGGGGTGTGGAGGGCCAAGGCCTTAGGGCTGTACCTTCCCAGGAGAATCCTCAGGCTCCGACTTTAGGAACTCATACCAGAGAGTCTCCTGGAGGCTTGGCCCCATCCCCTCAGGCTACCACAGTGCCTGCTGCTCCTGGGCATCAGGTAGCAGTGGCTTTCCAGCCAGCTCTACCTCCTCCTAACTTTAATAACAAGCTTTTTGCTCCTTTCCAGTCTAAAGAAGAAAATGTTAACAATGATAAAGGACATATGAATATTGTTCAAAAAACCACTGGAAAAGCAATAGATAAGGGAGAGGAGATTCCTTGGGACATGAGAGAGTCATTATTCTCTTTTCCCATACTTGAGAGACCTGATCCAAAGATTCCAGGGATTGTTCTGAGAGAATAATATAATTTAGATTTTAAAATATTTAGAGAATTAAAATCAGCAACAAACACATATGGTAACACCAGTTCATAGGTTTTGAACAAAATAGAAATATTAGGTAGACAAATATTAGCCCCAGAAGATTGGACCATGATAGCAAAACCTGCTCTTATACCAGGAGATTACTTAATATGGAAAACTGAATTTTTTGAGAATTGAACTAGTCAGGCTAAAAAAAGTGAAGTAGCAGGATTAAGAATAACATTTGAAATGCTCTCTAGCACTGGTCCATGGGCAGGAGTAAATAATAAAATTGGGTATATTTTACAGGCACATGAACAGGTATGGTTAAAATTGGCTGAAAAAGAAGGAGGCAATAGGAGTGAGAGATCGGACAGCTTGTTTGCTCATGGCTCACTTGTCTAGATCTTGAAGTTAACTGAGAGAGGAATTAAGAAAAAGCACTAGATAAGAGAGAGAGAATTATATCATGAAGACTTGATAATATAAAATAAAATGTTAAAAATGCTATTTAATTTCAATAAAGACAAGATAATCAGGTTCATTTTAAAATATGTGATTTGATTATTACAAAAATAATGAGACGATTGAGGATTTAAAAAAAAGAATAAAAAGACTCCCCTCCTGGAAAAGATTTAGGGCTGTTGAAGTTATTTGGTTTGCTCTAAGCTGAAAGGGGACAGGAATATTCCAGTTAGGCTGAGGGATTTTTGAGTGACTATTTGCCTTCTCAAAAGTTATAGATATTTATGTTAAAAATCAGGAAGTGTTAGTTTTCAAAACCTTTGAATGGAAAAATAAATTGTGAAAAATGGAAGGTTCTCTTCATTTTTCCTTTGGTTTCTTGGAAGATTTATCACCTTTGGTGGTGTTATTCGATTGTTTTTTGTCTTTGTGTAATGTTTAAAGGGACCTTCTAGTGTGAAAACAGAGTGGGGTTTCCCTGGATTTTGGGGACCTCTCTGTTTCTAAATGCTCTGACTCCATTTATGTGTCTATATGTGTTTGCTTTAAAATACAGGCAGAGAGAAGCTCTCAGGTATCTCTCAGGCCAGATGTTCTCTGTATTCTGATTGGTCAATCTTTTATCCATTCTTTCTTTTCAAAATTACATCTTTTTTCCCAAAACTCATGATTTCACTAGAATGCCTCTTTATTCAAGGAAAGAATTTTAAATCACCAGAGAGCAAGCAAGGAATATAGTAATATCCTGTCAACTATGCATTCCATATTTACCTACCCCTTCAAATTATTCTAAGATTCCTAGAAGCCAAGTTTCTAATGAATTGTGACAGATGGATGTGACTCTTATATATATCTTTTGGAAAAATGAAATTCATTCATGTTACTGTAGATAGATTTGGTTCATGTGCAATGGCAACAGCACACAAGGTATGATTGATCATTTATTGCATTATTTTGCTATTGCAGGGATAACAAAATACATAAAAACAGATAATGGCTCTGGATATACTTCTATGGCATTTAAACAATTCTGTCTATATTACAATATAAAACATATTACAAGTATTCCCTGTAACCATACTGGTCTAGATTTAGTAGAAAGAAAACAACGATATTAAGAATTGCTGGAAATTGCAAAAGAAGCAGGAATATATAGGGAAAAAGGGGAAACAAGGAAGGAGAGTAAATCTTGCCTTATACACCATGAATTTTTAAACATTGAATGACAAACAATTAACACCTGCAGAAAGATTTTTTAAAGAATATGCAACATGAAGAGAGGGGCATGGTCACATGGAAGGATCCTAAGGCATCAACAATGAAAATGACTGGATCCATTATTGACCTGGAAGAGGGTATGCTCCTGTTTTGTCCAAAGATGGAGAAACTATCTGGGTAACAGAAAGAAACATCATACCGTACAGACCAGATGAATCAATAATACAGAAAATGAATAATTTACACTTAAGGAATCAAAAAGGGAAAGATGAGAGAACACGTCATGGACTTATGGGACAATTTATGATGCTTATACTTCTCACGAACAATTTGGGGACTGTAAAAAGAATTGAATATTGGATTTATGTTCAAAACACTCCATGGCCACTGTTCTACAATGAGGAGAGAGTATGGTTGAAATTGTATTAATTGGGGAAACTGCAAATTATTTGGGATATAACAAAGTTCTTACTGGAGATATCAAAGAAGAAATGCTGAGAATAAAAGTTAGGTATGATTTCTCTTTTTTTTAAATACTGTGACACCTATGTGTTTTTGTAAAATGTGAACTGTTGAACCATGTGTTAAATTAAGTAAAACTAATCATTCATCTCATCCAAATATTTATGACAGGGGAGCATTTAGGACCTTAGAAATATCAGGAATTCCATTTGTAGAAAGTATTGAAGGAAGAAATATAATTCCTACAGAATCTTCTTGTTTAAATTACATGCTTGGGATTTCAAAAATGAGTGTTTTCCATGCTGGGTTGCCTGTCATACCCCAAATAGAAGAATTTATGATCATTCTATTCTGCTACAAGTATGGAATTCTCCTCATAGAGCTGTTCCATGGGTATTCCAGGCTACATTAAACCAATTATATACCCAGAAATAGGGATAACTAATTCAGAGATATGGAAGGCTATAGGTGAGATAAAGTATATACAATGGAATAAGATGCTGGAGAAAATATCTTATGCAGAAAAGAAATTGTCTGTGACTGCATGCACAGGACCAGATATTGCCTTCATGATAGAATTTTTTCAATATGTCAATATTAACAGAGGAAAAAAGGGGATATAATGTTAACTGTTATAATTTTACTATTTGAGCATGTATAAATAATGAAGTGGAGGATGATGATGTTGTTTTTCAAGACAGCCAAATTTTTCTATAATACCCACCAAGGTATGTGTCTCCTGCTGATGAGTTCTTAGAAAAAAAACATTAAAGAGAATTAGACAGAAGAGATGTGTTAGTTGTATTGTGTTTGGAATATTAAGTATCATAGCAGCCATTATAGCAGCTATTTCAGTGACTATTTCTGTACAAGTATGGAATAAGGAAAAAATAGAAGGTAAATATATTCTAGAATTATCAGAAAATTCTCAGGAGAGAATAAAAGATCTTTATCATTTGATTAATGCATTACAAATCTCTGTAATGAACACAAGGGACAATTGCAATGTGATTATAGATTTTATGCTATTTGTGTTATAATACCTCACTTATTCCATGGGATAATATAAAAGCTTATTTGAATGGAATATGGTATAATGATTCTGTAACTATGGATATGAATCAGTTGCATAAAATTGTTAATGATATTGCATTGGCACCTAGAATGCAAATGGACTCAGGTATTGATAATTTTGTTAATAGGTTTCATCCTTTTCATTTTATGAACTTATTAGTAAGCATACTTCCTGGTTATCTTTACATTATTATTGATATTGTGTATTATTCCCATTTGTCTTAAATGCCTTTTGTCACTGGGACAAAACATAGATGTCCTAATACACTGCCTAAAGCTTTAGCATGCCTAAGAAGGGGAGGAATCTGTAGAGGGCCAGCCTCAGGGAGTGATATACACATATACTTGGTGTCTTTTTCCATCAAAGATATGTGTGGACTATTACTCATTGTATGGATCCATTGGCTCACCAGTGAACCCTGACCTAGGATAATCTGTGGCTCCAGAGGTAGTTGTAAAAGGTTTCTTTGATAGAGAAGTATGCAGATTTCTAGGAACAAATATTGTAAATTTACCCAGGAAATTGTAAAACTGGGTCTCCTTTAACTGGTCATTCCTGAGATAAATTTTCTCTATAAAAAGTCTAAGTTCCAAAAATAAAGTTGGTAGATTTTCACTTCCCAACCTTTTGTGTTTGGATATGTTTGTCTACCTGACCTGACTCTGAGAAATTCATGTCCAGACCCAAAGCGGAGCTATTGTTGGTGATATGCTTTCAGGGGGAAAGATGGACTTTCAATGAAACAAGACTTTCACACTTTCCTATTGAAACAACCAGAACTGACCAGAAAGTATCTCCAAGTACAGGACTCAGGTGAACAATAGAGGGAGTGTATGAGAAAGATTAACTATGAGGAACTTAATGATGTTGAACTGTTTGTATTCCTGCATGGGAAGAAGATACTGACAACTCATATGAACTTTCTCATTTATAACAACTGTTAGAATGAGCATTTATAGACAAGGCACAAGAAGGAGTAGAATATAATGATATAATATAGTAAAAAAGATGGAGTCAAAGGGTGATAAAGGAAAGTAGTGGGAGGAAGTGAAAGGAGAAGAAGGGCTAAGATATTTCACGTAAGAGTCAAGACAAAGCTTTTTCAATGGACTGGAACAGGGTAAGGCAAGGGAAAATGAGTGAACCTTCATTCTCATCAGAAATGGCTCAGAGAGGAAATAACATACACACTTAATAGGGTATAGAAAGCTACCTTACCCTAGAAATAAATGAGAGGAAAGGGATGGGATAAGGGGGAATGGGGGGAGGGAAAGGGGGAAGAGGTGATAGAAGAGAGGGACGATTGTGGGAGAGGGTACTCAGACACAACACACTTCTGAGCAGGGACAAGGTGAAAGGAGAGAATAGAAAAAATGAGAGTGGAAAGGAATAGGGTGAATGGAAATACAGCTAGAAATAGCAACTGTGGGAAAAATATTGAAGCTATATTCGACATTCAAGTCTATGTATTATCTCATTTTGCATAAGAATAAGGAAGGGAAATTGAAATACAAAGGCAATTAAAGAAAATTTCTTGTAGCCTTTAGTGTAATGTAATACCTTATGCAAACTTAAATAACTGCAGGATGGATTTATTGGAATTTTACTTCCTTTTTTTTTTTTGCTATAGAGTAACTCACTTTCCTGGTTTATCCAAAATTAAGTAACTAGATGGAAAGAGAAAAATCAACAAATTTTCATAGATTCTGATAGTGTTTTTATGATGTTTTATATGACTGTTAATCCACTTTATTATGTTTTTTTAGGTTTTTGCAAAGCAATGGAGTTAAGTGGCTTACCCAAGGCCACACAGCTAAGTAATTATTAAGTGAAAGAAGTTGGATTTGAACTCAGGTAGTCCTGACTCCAGGGCCGGTACTCTATCCACTGTGCAACCTAGCCGCCCCTGTTAATTCATTTAAAAAATAAACATTATTTAGTGTTATGTATAAAGAACAACCAGTTTACTGGATTTGGAATATTTCATTTGATTACATAAATATAGAAATACAACCTGGATATCTATAATTATGTGAACATAATATTTTTTCAGAGAGAAAAATATCTGACCATTGAACTAAAATATTATCATGTTAGAAACAAAATTGGAATTTCTGCAAAAAAAAATTCTCTATGCATATATTCATTTGGCAAAATTTAGGTTTTGTCAAAATAATAGGGAGTATTTTAAGAATTGCAATATTTTCCATGTATATTTTGAAGACTAGCTCACCTTCCGTGTATTTGTTAACCCTTAAGTTGAATGAATGAGATGGCCAGAGAAAAAAATTTAAAGGCTAGGGAGTTGAAAGATACTCCTACTGAAACAATCACCATTACAAATATTGTCTTCATTAATTGCTAGCTATATAAGAATTCCACTGCTCCCATTTAGTCAACAAGCATCTACAGAGGCAGATTGAATTATTTTGCTCTGGATTTTAGAGACTAATAATACCTTTATTATCCATGCAAATGCATGATTTCTTCAATTGTCTGAGCCCTGTCCAAAATTTATCCCTTTGGGATTCTTTTAAACAGTTCTGATAAGTGTATTATAAAAATGCTATAATGTAAAACTCCCACTGGCATGGGGGTGATCATTATCACATATTAGAACATGTCTATTTTCAATGACTAAGTGTGTAGAATGGCTATTTTTTTAAATATTGTAGCTGAGTTGTTTGGGAGAAATTTTATTTTATATTGATGATGGTAGCTTATTCATTTCTTTTGAGAAAAAATAGAATTCTTAAACGTGAGTTTTGTTATATCTTAAGTAGAGAGGCTATCTCTGAACTCAAGTCCAGTTCATAGATAGTGAGATAATAGAGTTGTCATTCTGCTCAGGTAAATACAAGTATCTTTATAAATACATACATACATATATATATATATATGTATATATATATGTGTGTGTGTGTGTGTGTGTGTACATGTAAATGTATATGTATAAACATAAGCAATATACACACTTATACACATACACCCATATGTGTGTGAGTGTGTGTGTGTGTGTGAAAGAGAGATGGAGAGAGAGAGAGAGAGAGAGAGAGAGAGAGAGAGAGAGAGAGAGAGAGAAATTTACCATCTAATATATGTTACAAGGTCATGAGTGGTTAATGGTCAAGTAAATAGTATAGATGAACCTAGAAATACTGAGTTCAGAGGAATAACTCTGGGCAGATTACTTTATCTCTCAAGGTCTCATGCAATCCTCTAACATTATAGAGTTGCTGAACAGATGCAAATCTACCTGTATGGATGGGATTCCCTATACTTTAATATTATTATTGTTGTCCTTAATTCTACAAGAGGATCATGATATCTGTGAGGTCATGTCATGACATGAATGTGAATTGGATTTTCGTGAAGAGATGCTGTGCTAAACCACCAGCCTCATTTTTTCATCCTATGCTCTCTGAGTCCAGTGGTCAAATATGAATCAGGACCACTGAAGATTATTCTGGATGCAAGGGAGTCAGGATTAAATGACTTACCCAAGGTCATATAGCTTGTAAGTATCAAGTGACTAAGGCTGGATTTAAACTCTGGTCCTCCTGAAGCTAGAGCAGGTACTCTATTCACTAGTCACCTAGTTGCCACATCATGAAATATAGGCCAACTCTCTTTCTCCTCCTTGATTCATCCCCAACAGTAAAGACACAAAATATTTCTAAGCACCACTTGTGTATTGACTTGACTACCATGGGACAAATTATAGAAGCATGGTAAGTTTACAAGAAACTCTTAACATTTAAAAATTTTAATCCTGTCAAAGGATAAAAATACCACATGTACAAAAATATTCATAGCAGCTCTTTTTGTAGTGGCAAAGAATCGGAAATTGAGGAGATTTCTATCAATTGGGGATTGACTGAACAAAATGTAGTATATGTGTGTGTGACAGAAGAGTATTGGTCTATAAAAAATCAAGAGGGATGGGATTTCAAAAAAAGCCTTAAAAGACTTGCATGAACTGATGCTAAATAAGATAAGAAGAACCAGTTGAACATTATACACACTAACAACAATGTGATCACGGATCATGAAGATCATGGTTGCATCCCTGGCTCTAAAATATACTGATTGGGTGATCATAGATTAGTCTTACTGAGGATGATATAAGAGTAATTGTCAAAAGTGATCCCTGAATCCTTTTACCAGGGTCACTTATTCCACACTAGTTTTTATGTCCCTAAGTCACCTTCAAGACAAGATTTCCCTGATCTCCAATCTAACTTTTGACCAAAACCTTTCTTTCCACTCCCCTGATATCTTAATCAATTCTCAATATATCAAAGACACTTCAAATGTAGAATGTTGACAAGCTTAATAATTTCTATTCCTCAAACACCATAGGAAGAAGCAAAATTAAATTATTCTCATCAAGAACCACACTAACCAATATCCAAGGGTATCACACTCTTCTGAACTCATGGTGTTAATCATTAGTCATTCTCAGAATCCAAGAATCTCTATAATAATAGAGGATAAAGTGAATTTAGCTGTCTTCATGATGGAGATAATTTCTATACCAGTGTGTACTCATAATGATGAAAAATCATAACTGTAGATCAAAAAAAGAAAAAAGAAAACAACCAAAAATGAAGTCTTTCATAGCTTGTAAATAACAGATGGATCACAATAGATATTTCCTTTGACATTTTGCTGATAGACTTTGTCTTAAACTGGCAAAGAAGTAAACCGTGGGACAAAAGCATTTTGTATTTTTTATTAGTCATGGTTGTAAAGGAAGGAAGGAAATTGTGAAAAAGCTGCCAGAGTTCCTATCAACGGAAATTGAGAAGCCTTGTAACATCCTTACCAACAGAAAATTTAAAAGAATGTACTTCAACACAGATGTTGAAATGGAAATAAATATATTTATTGTACATGGTAAATCATTCTTAGATCTAAGTAAATGATTTTCTTCTTTTCTACTGTAGTTTGTCTTTTTTGACTTCATATAAGTATATTTCTTTGAGAAATGATTACGCTGCATTTCCCCAATGGTCCAGTAAAATCTTCTGCCCACAGTAGCCATCCTTGTCTTGTAGTTTTGAGCTAGCCTTTGGATCTTATTCTCCTATCAAACAGTGAACACCTTGAGGACAGGGCTTCAGAGATCAGAGCAGTGGTCTGCACAAAGTAGGAACATCTTCAAGGTTTCTATTCACATATAAAATAGGAAAGATTGTAAATACCAAATATTTTAAATGTCAATCAGAAATTGTCTTGATGATAAGAAAACAGATCTTTTACATATGAATATATATAAAAGTAATCCTTTTAAAGCCACAGTAGGGAATTACTCAAAACAAGATTGTTAAATTTTAGACTAGGAAAAACTCAAATAATACTCATAATGGAGGTAAAAGAGTGTGTTGTGTATATATATATATACATATATATGTACATTCACATTATATATACATTCATTCATATATATAAATATATGAAACACATATATTTACATGCATGTAGATACGTATACTGAGAAGTAAAACTCCATGCTACAGTCATAAAGATCTAGGATCAAGTCGCACCTATGAGAGATACAGATTACTTTAAGGTTCTTTGTCTCAGGTAACTCTAAAAGGTTATTCATAGTAGAATAATTGTAACCTGTTTTAAGACATGAAGTATCTTCCCTCTGACCCCCTACTAGGATTCCATGTTCCAATGAAATCATAGGCAAAGGCCAAAATAGATTAAAAAAAACTTTGACATCATTAATAAATGAAACCTAGATAATCATTTGTGACTATATAAACATATCTATGAAATTTGTAAGAGAAAATTAATTTCCTGTATGTTGAATTTTAGAAAGAAATTAGTGGAATATTTGACCTGGTGACATTCCAATTAGTTGTCATATCTTATCTATGCTTCTTTGATAATATCATTGTCATCTCTTCTTTCTTCTTCTACAACAACCCCACTGTATCAGAATATTTTAGCTTCTATCATAGAAATTTAAAAGAACCACCTTAAATGCATTCCTGTATCCTTGGTCTTACATCCATCCTTCACACTCTTCCTTGAGTAAAATTTCTTTGAAAATTATTATTGTTACATTCTTTGTTGGAGAAAAAACCTGAGACAGCTAGTAATTTGTCTATTAATATAGTATAAAGTGGAAAAATTTGTTTAAGAGCTCAGTAATCTCTACAATTAATTCAAAATAAATACTCTCTATGATCTGTCTGTGATTGGCTTTTATAGACTGAATTGAAAATAATAGAAAGAATGATGATTTGAAATCAGGAGATCTATTTGCAAAATAAATCTTTGCGAAATAATAACTTTTTGGGGGCAATGGGGTTAAGTGTCTTACTCGAGGTCCCACATCCAGGCAATTATTAATTGTCTGGGGCCAGACTTGAACTCAGGTACTACTGACTTCAGGACCAGTGCTCTATCCACTGTACCCCCTAGCTGCCCCAAAATAATATCTTTAAAATTATTTGGATTAAGTCATACCCTTCTTTTGGCCATGATACTATTTTTAAGATCTTTTCACTCTGCATCATAGACTCCTAAATTGAAGAACTTGTTATTGTAATTATCTTCTCTCTATCAATCTACATATCTAACAACTATATGATAACAATTATATAGAGATAAAGATAAATAGCAATTTTTTGAAATACTTGTTTTCCTTTATAATCTTCTGAATTTTTTTCCATTTAAAACTTATACATAGGAGGCCATAGTTTTCAATAGAATGTCATGTCAAATACAAAAATTGCTGAGAACTACTGCTTTAAATTTATGACTGTTCTTGATTACAAATGTAAAATTTGTTGAATGTGTTTCAAGAGAGATACAGCAAGTGTTATGAATGAATGGACCAATTTAAATTCATGCTGATGTAATTTGAATAATCCAATAGCAAAATATTTTATAATTACATGAAAAACCCTGATTATAACTAAGTAGATGGATTTTGTGAATAATTTTATGATTACTAATCTATAGTCAAACTCATATCAAGTCTTTCCAAATTACTGGCACTTGTCCTTGGAGAAGAATCATATGGGACTTTTCTGGGTCCATACTCATAATTTTTTGTTTTGAAGAAATCTGTCAGAGCTTCTTTCTTATCAATGGGTCCAGTGTACCTTATCAAGAAATATTGGAGCACGATTATAAATTCAGTGTTTACTCAAATATAATTGGAATAATAGAGTAGGAAGAATTTTATACTCTAAGTTTATATAAAATCTTTAGACTATAAATTTATAAAATCACTGCAAGATGAATCTTATACATAGACAAAGTAATCCACTTACTATAAAATATTGAGGGACATTTAAACTTTACCTCAAAAGGAAAATTGAATAAATGGTAATGACATTATACTATTTAGAGTAACAGAATGTTAGATATTTGATTATCTGAAACTCATTATCTCTCATACTCACTATCAAAAGGAAAAATAATACAAATAACAAAAAAAACCTTTGAAGAGGAAGCAGCTAATGACAGAAGTTAGAAATTAAGCATCCAAAAAAAAAAACCAAATAACTGGATTTCTGGTACTTAAAATATTGTTGAAATGGCAAAAAGAAGTTGTATTTTCTTTCTTTTTAATGTAATTCTATGTTTTACAATCACAGGCAAAGATAGTTTTCGACATTCATGGGTTTTTTTTAGGTTTTTGCAAGGCAAATGGGGTTAAGTAGCTTGCCCAAGGCCACACAGCTAGGTAATTAGTAAGTGTATGAGGTCAGATTTGACCTCAGGTACTCCTTATTCTAGGGCCAGTGGTCTATCCACTGCACACCTAGCTGCTCCCCAACATTCATTTTTTTGTAAGATTTTGAATTTAGCATTTTTCTACCACCCTCTCCCTCTTCATCCCTCCCGATGACTGTGAGTAATCTGATATAGCTAATACATGTACAATCATGTTTAACCTATTTCCATCTTAGTCATATTGTGAAAGAAAAATAATGAAATAAATCAAATTTGTAAGATTCCAAGTCATTCTCCAATTGATAAAATGGTAAAAGGATATTAGAAGCAATTTTCAAATGAAGAAATTGAAGTTTTCTGTAGCCATATTTAAAAAATGCTTTAAATCATATGGATTAGAGAAATGCAAATTAAAACAACTCTGAGGTAACTACCTCACTCCTATCATATTGGTATGACCATTTGATATATTTTATATATGAGTCCTTTATCATAAACACGAGCTGTGAAAATTGTTTCCCCAGATTTCTGCATTCCCCTAAACTTGGTTGAATTGATTTTGTTTATGCAAACCATTTTAATTTAATGTGATCAAAATTATGTAATTTTGTCTTTTTATAATATTCTTTTCTCTAATTTGATCATAAACAACTCTCCACTCCACTGATCAGAAAGATAAACTATTCTTTATTCTCTTAATTGTCTTATGGTATCATCCTTTATATCTAAAGCGTGTCCACATTTCTTCCTCATCTTGGTATATGGTATGATATATATGTCTACACCTAGTTTCTGTCATACTCTTTTCCACTTTTCCCAGCAGTTTTTGTCAAATAATGAGTTCTTATCCCAGAAACTGATGTTCTTGGGTTTATCAAATATAAATTTCTATGTCATTTATTATTATCTTTCTTTTTTACATCATCTGTTCTACTGATCTACAACTCTACTTCTTAGCCAATATCAAATAATTTTGGTGACTGTCACTTTTTAATATTGTTATAGATATGTTATGGCTAGGCCACCTTCCTTTACATTTTTTGGTTAATACCCTTGTTGTTTGTGACTGATTTTTTTCCTACAAATGAATTTTGTTAGTATTTTTCCTAGTTTTATAAAATAATTTTTGGAACCTTGACTTATATGGCACTGAAGTTGTACTTTAGATAGAATTCTCATTTTTAAAAAATATTATTTCAGCCTGTTCATTAGCAATTAATATTTGCATTGTTTGATTTACTCATTCTTTAAAATTAAGTTATTTAATACCAATTAATTTTAGATTTAGTTTCTATAGCCCTTTATTACATACAATCTTTTATTGCACCATTATCTGAAAAGTGTAAATTTATCATTTCAGCCTTTCTGCATTTGATTGTAAAGTTTTTATGCCATAGTACATTGTCAGTTTTGATATAGGTGTCATATACTGCAGAGAAAAGGTATATTCTTTTCTAAACTCCATTTAATTTTCTGTAGAGATATATCATATCTAAGTTTTCTAAGATTTTATTCACCTTCTTAGCTTCTTTCTTATTAATTCTGAAGTTACATTTATGTAATTCTGAGAGGAGTTTGAGATCCCCTATTATTATAATTTTGCTGTCTATGTTTCCTCTAGGAGTTGAAATGTTCAACCACTAGGGGCATATATGCTTATGGTGCCTTTTAAGAGTTTCCTTCCTTATCCCTTTGGAGATCTATTTTGGCTTTTGCTTTGTCTGAGATGAAGATCACTACATTGATTTTTTAATCCTGCTAAAGTACATCCAATCTTTTACCTTTATTCTGTATCTCACTGCTTTAAATGTATTTCTGGTAAATAACATATTGTTGGAATCTGGTTTTAAATCCATTCTGCTATCCATTTTGATTTTTAAGGAGAGTTCATTCCATTCACATTTATAGTTAAGATAAATATTTCTATATTTACCTCTCTGATCTGCTTCCCCATTTAAGCATTTCCTCTTTCCTTTCCTCTTATTCCTCCTCACCACTGTTTTCCTCCATTTCCCCCTTTAACTTTTCTTTTAAATTTTAACGTTCAGTGTATTTTCTCTTATATTTTCTCCTTACCTTCTATCAGTTCCTTTGGCCCTTTTCTTTCCCTTCCCCACCCTCACTACTCTCCTGTGGAGTAGGATAGATTTTCAAACCCAAATTGGAAATGTATGTTATTCCCTTTCTTGGCCAAATCTATTGAATATGATTTACTCAGTGCTCATACCTTCCCTTCTTTCCCTATACTACTATATTAGGTCTTTGTGCCTCCTCACCTTGTATTATTTATCCTTTAAAGCCTAGATTTCTCCTTTTTTATGTTTTTATTGTTGTAACCATCTTGTACTTACATCCCTTTTGTCAAATTATACTCCTTTTATCAACCTTAAAAGTACTATCAATAAAATCATCATAAAAAATAGGCTGATTAATTGCTGGATTGATTATTAGCTCAAAATACTTTCTCATAGTATAATCAGAGGTTGATTGACTGATTACTTGTTTGGTTGATTGAGGCAACATTGCCTCATAGTCACTTAGTACCCTCCCCTCTTCTGTTTCACTAGAAAAACACTTCTCAAAAATCATGAATCACATCAAATTATAATAACTTTATATGTTGTCCCCTTTTCGAGTACCCTCCATGGACACAACATCCTCATAAGTCAAAGCATTATGCAAAGCCAAATCATTTCATGAACCATTCGTACCCCAACCAAACATATTCTCTCTCCCACACTCCTGGCACTTTAGCCCCCTCCCACAATCATTTTAATTAAACCTTTGTTTTCTAAATTATGGATTAAGATTAGATCTCTTCTTAATCTCTTTATGTCTAACCTTTATAAGTAGGTTCCCATGTCCTAGCCCTAGGGTACTACAAACCTCTAAATATCTAACAAAGTAAAGCCACTTTCAAATTAAGTATAGAGTCTCTATATACTCTAAGTACTGGGACACACTGATGGTCTCTTTTAAGAATATTATAATTGATTGTAAGGTATGGAACACATTGGCATAGGATTGCCCAGCATAGGATGTCCTCATCAGAGAAATTGCTGAGCCCTATGATGAAGACAGAATTAAAGTAGATGCAATAATTGTGAAACATAGAAGTTTAGAGAAAACATTCCAACATTCTGAGTTTGTATTGATCTGATCAGCCACAATTGAATGCCCTGTAAAACATAGGGATATCATTTTGGTTTTCTTCAATATAAGAAAAAGAACCAATCATATACATATTCTCTAAGTTCAGTCTCTTCAACTACATTAAATCCTTTAACTATCCTAAGAAAAATACAGTTCTTTTGTAGGGTTGCATACAATTTAATGCTATTGACTAACATCTGTTTTATTTTTTTTCCTTTCCATTTATCTTTTTATGCATCTCTTCAGGAAATTCTGAAAGTCCTTTATTTCATTGAACATCTATCTTTTCTCCTGACAGAAAAGGCTGAAATTTGTATGGTAGTAAATTCTTAGTTGTAATCCAAAACCAAATATGGTATTTCAGATCCTCTAGTCCATCATTGTTGAAGCTGAAAAGTCCTGTTTAAGTTTGATTTCTGTTTCCTTTGTATTTAAAGTGTTTCTTTTTTTGCTTCTTGCAGTACTTTCTCTTTTTATTTGAGAATTCTGATGTTTGACTATGATAGTCCTTGAAGTTTTTATTCTAGGATCTCTTTTTAGTGAGTTTTGTGTCTTCTTTTAATGGCTATTTTGTCTTCTTTAATCTAGCAGATTTGGGTAATATTTCCTGATAATTTCCTAAAATATATTTTCCAGACTCTTTTTTTTTTTTGATCAAGGCTTTCTGATCAACCAAAAATCCATAAATTGTTTCTTCTGAGTCTATTTTCCAGGTCATTTGTTTTTCATAAAAGTTACTTTATGTTTTCTTCAATTTTTTCCACTTTTTTACTTTTTTGATGGAATCTTCGTGTCTCATAGAATCATTGGCTTCTATTTGTCCAGTTTTAATTAGTAAGGTTTTGTTTTTTTTCACTTAACTTTTATGTTTCTTTTTCCAGTTAATTTTACTTTTTTATTGAGTTGCATTCCATTTAGTTGTTTTATTTGAATTTTAGAAGAATTTCATTCCTTTTCCAGTTGGTCAACACTATTTTTTGAAGAGTTATATTCCTTTACTTTTCAGTTATATTCCTTTACTTTACTTTTCAAGAAGTTGATTTCTTTAGTCAAATTTTCATCATTTTCCTGTATGGTTCTCATTTCTTTTTTACATTTTTCTTCTTCCTCTCTTCTTTGATTTTTAAATTCTTTTTTAAGCTCTTCTATGAGGATTTGAATACGAGTCTATCGTAGACTCCTTTGAGATTTTACATGTAGGTAATTTTTTACTTTTTTTTTCTTCTGACATGGCATTTTTATCATCTCTATTTACATAGTAGCTTTCTATGGTTAGCACTCTTTCATCTTTTTTGCTTATTTTGTTTGTTTGAGCTCTGTTCCTGGGGTATAGTGAGTGTAGACCCAAGTTTTTGTACTGGCACTGGAGTCTGCTTCATGATTTAGTGCTGGTCAAGATGTTGCCTATGCAGCCCAGTTGTTGCCTATGCAGAGGATTGCTTCCTCCTTTATGTCTGGGCTCTGCCTAGGCAGGGTTTTGTTCCCAACGCTGTACTGTCTTTTGGCCCCAAATTGCCAGGGTTCAGACTGTTTTTGGTAGTGGAACCCTCCCTTCTGGCTTTCTACTTAACTGCCAGGACCTATGCTGTTGTCAAGCTGCAGGATCACTGTGACTAAAAGCCTCCTGCTGGCTTTCCCACTCTCCCACTTAGCTGGGCTTTTCTTCATCTTTTCCCCTGAAAAGATAGACCTTCACTGAAGATCCTTCATAATATCTATAATTGAAAAATTGCTTCAGTCTTGTCTTTCTTTTGGTGGGATCTGTAGTATTAATGTCTGTGTAAAGGCATCATTTAATGTTGTCTAGTGAGAAGCATTGGGAGCATGTTAGCTTCATACTGCCATCTTGACTCCATCCCAGAAGTCTCAAGTAGTTTTTTTAGCTGACTTTTTAGAGATCTCTATGATTCTTTACATATACCATCTTATCATCTGAAAAGAGAGAGTTTTGTATCCTCAATGCCCATTCCAATTCCTTAAATTTCTTTCCTACCATTTTTAATACAATATTGAATAATAGTGATGATAATTGGCATCCTTGTTTCACCCTTGAACTTATTGAAACTGCTTCTCTCTTTTCTATTTTTTCAAATAATTTCCATTGTGTTGGAATTAACTGTTCTTTAAATGTTTTGTACAGTTCACTTTTGAAACTGACATTGGAAATTATTTCTTTAGGAGTTTATTGATGATTTCAATTGCTTTTTTTGGCTATTTATTCTGTTTATCTGGGTAATTTTTATTTTTGTAAATATTCATCCTTATCCCATATGTTTATTGACAAAAAGTTGATCAAAATAGCTCTGAATTATTGCTTTAATCTCCTCTTCATTGTAAGAAAATTCACCCTTTTCATTTGTTGATACTGGAAATTTAGTTTTCTTCTTTCTTTTTTTAAATTAAATTACCCAGCATTTTACCTTTTCATTGTTTTTTAAATGAAAAATAATTCTCAGTTTTGTTTATTTGTTCAATAGTTTTCTTACTTTCATTTTTATTAATTTCTCCTTTGATTTTCATAATTTCTAATTTGGTATTTATTTGGGGATTTTCACTATTTTTTCCTAGCTTTTTTAGTTGCATTATTAATTGATCTCTTTATTTTGTACATTTCAGATTTTCACGATATATTACTTTTAATGATTGCTTCAGTTTCAACCCATAAAGTTTTGGTATGTTATCTCCTTATTGTCACAGTCTTGGATTAAATTAATGAGTCTTTCTATGATTTATTGGTTGACCCATTAATTCTTTAAAATTAGATTATTTAGTTTCATGTTAATTTTATCTTTGCATGTCTTTTATAGCATATTATTTTTATTGCATTGCTATCTGAAAAAGATGTATTTAATATTTCTTCATTTCTACATTTGATTTTGAAGTTTTTATGTCCTGATATATGATCAATATTTGTGCAGGTGCCATATACCTTTGAAAAAAGATATATTCCCTTTCTGTCTCTTTTCAGTTTTTTCCAGAGATCTATATATATATATATATATATATATATATATATATATATATATATATATAACTATTCTAACATTTTATTCACCTCCTTAACTTCTTTCTTATTTATTTGCTCATTAGATAGATCTAGTTTTGATAGAGGGAAATGGAAATCCTCTGCTATTATGGTTTTACTGTCAATGTCTATGTTACTGTCTAACATCTCTAAGAATCTGGATGTTATACTTGGTGTATATATAAGACTACATATTGATATTATATTATTGTCTATGGTACCTTTAAGAAAGACATAGTTTCCTTCATTATTTCTTTTAATTAGATATATTTTCGCTTTTGGTTATTCTGAGATCAGAATTGCAACACTTGCTTTTTATTTTTAACTTCATCTGAAGTATAAAATATTCTAGTCCAGTCTTATACTTTTATTCTTTGTGTAACTCTCTGTGTCAAATGTGTTTCTTGTAAACAATATATTATAGGATTCTGGTTTTTAATTCAGTCTGCTATACCCTTGAATTTTATGGGAGAGTTGATCCCCTTCATAGTCAGGGTTGCTTACTCTGCTTTTTTCTCCATCCTATTTCCCCTCCATTATTAGTTTTTCCTCTCCTTTTGCCCTTGCCCTCTAAACCAGTGTTTTGCTTTCGACTACCTCCTTCCTCAATCTGCTGCTTCAATTATCTCCCCCTTTGCCTTTCCTATTTCCTTTCCCTTCCAACTTCTGCCCTCTCCTCTGCCTTTCCTTCTATCAGTCCTTCTTTTCCTCTCACCCCCCATTTCAACTCCTAATTTCTTGTAGAAGATCAATTTTTAAATCCCACTGAGTGTATATATGTTAGTCTCTCTGAGCTAAATCTGATGAGAGTGAGATTCAAGCAGTTTTCACCCCTCCCTTCTTTTTCCTCTATTGTCATAGTTCCTATCCACCTCTTCATGTGATGAAATTTACCCTATTCTACCTCCTCCTTTCCTCTTTTCCCAGTACAATTCTTTTTGTACCTTATAGTTTTATATCATTACATCAAAATCACCTTATGCCCACATCTTCTGTAGAGAAATAATACCTTTTGTTTACATTATACAAATTCTCTTTTTTTTCCTGCAGAAATAGACTAAATATTTGTTCAGGAAAGAAATCCCTATGCCTCTTAATATCAATAAAAACCAATTAATTAATAAGAATATATTTCATTTATCTAGTCTGTTAGAGGGGTTGTTCCAATGAGCTCTTGGGTCAGCTGAACTTTTTAAGCGAAATCAGTTCTTTTCAACATATTTAACTAAATAATCAATAATTAAGCATCTAATAAGTTCAATGTAGAGATACAAAGAAACATTTCTTTTTTAGATTTTTGGAAGGCAAATGGGGTTAAGTGGCTTGCCCAAGGCCACACAGTTAGGTCATTATTAAGTGTCAGAGGCCAGGCCGGTGCTCTATCCACTGTGCCACGTAGCCACCCTGCAACATATGCTTGAGAATAAAAATTCAATTGTTATATCTGTGTAATCTATGCTTTTATAAAGAAAAATGTCATTAAGATTATTATCTGTGGTTACTGCTTATATACATATGTCTATTTGTGTATGTGTTCTATTAAATATATATTCTCATATATATATATATATATACTTATGTTTATGCATACACATAATTATGTATGAAACAAAAGACAAAATAATGTAAACATTTTTTAAATTGTATTTTGTTACTGGATGTCTATATAGTATTTATCCTGCATGCACATTAATTTCTTGTCTTTATATTGAAGAAGTCAGTAAAATTTTCATTTGTTAATACTTGTGACTCATTTTTGAACCTTATTAATCAAGTCCAATACAATTATTCATGGGCTATGACAGAGCATATATTGGGGAAAATCTGTATATATATATATATGTATGTATGTATATATAAATACAGATATATAATATGCAAAAGTTTCTTAAATGATTAGGATATACAAGTATTTAGTTAAACATATTAAGAGAGAGATGTGGCAATTAGTAAAGTTTAATTCTAAAGAGCAAATTCAAAAATCAATCATTCTGAACTTGCATTGTTAATAAAGAGCTAGGGAGTGAGTTCAAGTTTGTCAAATGGAATGAATTTCCAGTTTACAAGGAATCTTATTTAAGTAAGACAGAAAGCAAAGAAAATTTCAAGACTGACAAGAACTACTAACTGATGGCTTTTAAGTTCATATTGGTCTTTGATCTAGCATGAATATGTGATTTTCAAAGGATTCAGGAGTATATTGTGCTTCTGGGGATATAAGAATGAATGGAAGATGGTCTTACTCATTAAGAATTTGCGGTGCTGTAGAATGGTTTGCTCTTTCAACAATGCTCTTTTCACAGAAACAAGACAGTATTGATTAGATAACTTGTGTGGGAACTCAACATTGAATTTCATTGATAGAATTATTCCTGAGCAATTCTGATGTTTTCCCTTGAAAGAGTAAGTAAAATCCATGCATGGATTCAAATTTTAATTCTCAC
The DNA here is from genome assembly GCF_037893015.1 of Macrotis lagotis. Taxonomy (NCBI): domain Eukaryota; kingdom Metazoa; phylum Chordata; class Mammalia; order Peramelemorphia; family Peramelidae; genus Macrotis; species Macrotis lagotis. Next base: position 174,072,428 of record NC_133663.1, on the reverse strand, counting down.
ATATTTTGATTAATTTTGTATAATTGTTTCATTAACATTCTATGGTTTCTATTTCCTTTGGGCACAATTCTGAGAGTAAAAGAAGATATGAGGTATTCCTTTAGAACTTTACTGTAATTTATCACCTCTTCCCCAATCATATTTATTCAAATAAATTCTAGGATTTTTCCTTTCTGCTTCTCTTGATTTTTAGACAAAGAGATTTTTATCACTTTTAAATATATTTCTCCTCAATAATTGATATGTTACATAAAAGAGACAAAATAGCCATAATTATACAATAATGATCAAGGCAGACAGTGTTTGCTGGGAGCTAATGGTTTACACAGAGGAGATGATGGCATGTCATCCAACTGGTTATTAATACCCTGGAAATGCTACAAGCCAGGATTTTTAATACTATTCTAGTTTGAAAATGAAGACAGTAACAAGATTTTGGATATTCTCCCTCCAATAGGGGAGTTCATTTAATTTCGGAAAAAGGAATATTTTTGTAAAATGAACACTTTGGATATGATCACATTGTTTCAATAATCTATGTTTTAAAAAAATCCAAAATAGTTTATATAATTTTTCTTTCATTGGAAATTTAAAAACACATAGAAAAGAAGTAGAAAATGAGATTTGATATTTTATTATTTTCTGGAAAGTAAGATAATTAATTATAACATTAAGAATGATTAATCTTTATCAGAGACAAGGGTATATTTTATAAACATAGCCTTGCTTCAGTGTCAGAATAACTTGCCAAAAACTCACTCAAGAATAACAATTTTTGTCAGTCAAATAGATGGAAAGGTCCTATTGGTCAATTTTGTGACTGTTGCTTCTAAGGAAAAAAAAAGAAAAGATTCCACAAGATTTGTCTATTTCATATATCTAAATTTATATGTATCCATTTATACACATATTTACCAATATGTATGTATGTGTATAAGTAGAGTGGTGTATGCAGTATTATCCATGTGAATTATATATGACCAAATAGGTCTGTCTATTTGTGACTCCCAAGGAATTATGAACAGAAATCTCTAGAGTCTCATTCATCAACTTTTCTCTGTAGGGAGGTTTTGATATTTGCAAGAAGGTAAGCACAGAACTGTGGGCAGTCTTTTATTAGAGAAAATGGGTATTAGTTAGAATTATAGTTATCTCTCATCTAAACATTGTAATCAAGGGAATTAATTGCTGAGGTCAAGTTGAGGTCCTGATATCTATCTTTTAGTGAAGAGGAAGTGTCCTAAGTTATATATCTTAGACTTCATATCCTACCAAATGTTAGTTCTGAAAAGAACAGGTCACATATAGACAATTAAATCAGGAATACAAGCCAAAAAGTAAACAAAAATGATGATGATGATGATGATGATGATGATGATGATGATGATGATGATGATGATATTTGCTTTACCTTTTCAAAGAAGACCACAATATCAGGAAGTTGATGTCATGAGAAGGACATGAATTGGATTGGAGTCAGGGGGATTCTGTGCTAAGTCAACAAACTCACTTTCTTCTCCTGTGCCATCTGGATCCAATGGCCAGATTTGAATTAGGACAAATAGAGATGGCTCTAGATGTGAGATAATCTGAATTAAGTGATTTGTCCAAGGTTACATAGCTATTAAGAGCCAAGTGTTTGAAGCTGGATTCAGGCTCTAGTTCTCCTGATTCCAAGATCAGATCTCTATCCACTATGACACCTAACTGCCTAGCAAAACAATAATCAGAAAAAGTATACAGATAAGAATATTATAAGGAAATACAGAACAAGTGTATCGATCTGTCATCTATGCAGTTAATAACCATATTAACCTACACATATATACCCTCTACTATGCATATATACCATAAATACAAGTATATGTAGAAATATATGTGTATTTTATATGCATGCAATATATACAAGCTATATTAACAAGTTAATATGCTCTCCTTTTTCTGTTGAGATACATCACCCAAGGGACCTTACAGATTTAACAGAGGAAAAAAATGTCTGTTTCTAGTTTAGTAAGCTTAAAACCAGGCCATGATCTGGGTTTCAATTCCTCTCCTTATTGGGTCTTTTCCAGGTCCTTCTCTCCCTTAAAAGCCCTGAAAAGAGAATAAAATAGCAATTTTTCCTCTCATATTTGGAAGTCAAAAACCAGGATCTCTCTTTCCCCCAGGTTTTTATTAACAAAATTCATTATTTATTTATTTAGATGTTTGTCCATTTATTTATTTATTTATTTATTTTTATCCATTGTACATGCATATTTCCAAGTTACAAAATTTCCTTCCATCCTCCCTTCCCACCCCCTTCTACTCAGCAGGGAATAGTCAGATTGGCATTTTACATACATATTTGTTAAACATATTTACAAATTAGTAATTTTTGGTATAAGGAATTAGGATTAAGGGAAAGAGATATATAAGAGATAATTTTTATAAAATGTTCAGATTCTGAAGGGTTGTTTTTTTTTTCCTGTGTGGTTTGTTTTGTTTTGATTTGCTTCCTCTGGTTGGGGATAGCTCTCTGGACTGTCTAGAGGAGTGGCTTCCATCAAGGTTGTTCATCTCATAATCTTGTAGATGTGTACTTTGTTCTCTTGGCTCTACTCCTTCCCCTCAACATTAGATCCCGTAAGTCATTCCATGATTCTCTAAAATCCAATCATTTAAATTTTCTTATAGAACAAAGGTATTCCATAGTATTCATGTACCGTAACTTTTTTAGCCATTTTCCAATTGATTGGCATCCCCTCAATTTCCCATTCTTTCCCACGACAAAAAGAGCTGCTATGAATATTTTGGAGCATGTAGGACTTTTTCCCATTTTTACAATTTCTTTTGAATATAGTAATAGAATTAGAATAGCTGGGTCAAAGGGTACAAACAGTTTTATTGCTCTTTAGGCAGAGTTCTATGTTGCTCTCCAGACAGATGGGATCCATTCACAACTCTACCAGCAATGCATCAGTGTCCCAATAATTAATTTTAATATTAAGAATGATTAACCTCTCCAACATTGATTATTTTCATTTTTTTTCATCTCAGCTAATTTAATAGGTGTGAGATGATACCTCATTCTTGTTTTAATTTGCATTTCTCTAATCAATAGTGGTTTGGAGCATTTTTTTCATGATTACAAGCTGATGGCTGCTCCAGTGAGTTTGGGCTAAGTCAGTTATGACTAAAAAAAAACCTAAGCTCTTGTGACCTTAGAGATGAAAGCTTTCCATGGAACTCTGATTTCATAACACAACTATGTCATCCATGACCTCATTTGTTGATAACCTGTTCCCAAACTTCTTGACCTATGTTACATCCTGCCAGGTTACATCCTGCCCAAATTAGAGTTACATCATTGTTTTTATCCTGTATGCTAATTTTGTGGTTTTCTACTATAAGAACTGTATGATACTTTGAATCGATGGTTCTGTTTGTTCTCCTGCTATCACACCCCACCTGAGTGTACGCATGCTTCTTTTTCTCTCCTGAGTTGAACAGATTCCCTTGTAGACAGGTGAACTCACCATTATATATAGCTTTAATTTCTTCATTTGAAAACTGTCTGTTCATGTCCTTTGACCATTTTTCAATTGGAGAGTGACATATGATCTTATAAATTTGATGCAATTCTCTATATATTTTAGAAATGAAACCTTTATAAGAACTCCTGGTTGAAAAGATTGTTTCCCAGCTTCCTGCTTTTCTTCTAATTTTGACAGCATTGATTTTAATAGTGCAAAACCTTTTTAATTTAATATAGTAAAAATCATTTGTTTTTCAGTTTTTAATGTGTTCTAATTCTTGCTTGGTCATAAATTTATCTGTTTTCCATAGATCAGATAGATAGAGTATGTTTTTGGTCTACTATTTATCTATGGTTTGCTCTTTATGTTTAAATTTTGTACCCCTTTTGACCTTATTTTGGTATAGGTTATGAGATGTGGATCTATGCCTCATTTTTGCCATACTTTTTTCCAGTATTCTCAAAAATTTTTGTGAAATATAACCAGTACCAGACAGCTTTAGAATATAGTTTTAGATCTGGTAGGGCTGGACAACCTTCCTTTCCATTTTTTTTCATCATTTCCCTTGATATTCTTGCCCTTTTGGTCCAGATGAATTTTGTTACTTTTTTCTGCTTTGGAAAAGTATTTATTTGATATTTTGATTGGTATGACACTGAATAAATAACTTAATTTGGGTAGAATTGTCATTTTTATTATATTACCTCAACTTTACCAACTTTACCATGAGCATTTGACATTTTTCCAATTATTTAGATCTGACTTTATTTGGGTGAGAAGTGCTTTATAATTGTGTTCATACAGTTTCTGGCTTTTCTTGAGAGGTAGATTCCCAAATATTTAATGTTGTCTGCAGATTTTATTTTGTTTTGTTTTATTTTATTTTAATTATATTTTAGGTTTTTACAAGGTAAACAGGGTTAAGTGGCTTGTCCAAGGTCACACAGCTAGGTAATTATTAAGTGTCTGAGACCGGATTTGAACCCAGGTACTCCTGACTCCAGGGCCGGTGCTTTATCCACTACGCCACCTAGCCACCCCATGTCTGCAGTTATTTTAAAGGGAATTTCTCCTTCTATCTCTTGCTCTTGGTCTTTGCTGTTTATATATAGAAATGTTGATGATTTTTTGGGTTTATTTTATATCCTGCTACTTTGCTGAATTTGTTAATTGTTTCAAGGAGATATTTTGATGATTTTCTTGAGTACTCTAGGTTTACCATCATATCATCTGCAAAGAGTGAAAGTGTTGCTTCCTCACTGCCAGTTCTTATTCCTTCAATTTCTTTTCCTTCTCTTATTACTACTGCTAGCATTTCTAATACTAAATTGAATACTAAGTTCTAATACTAAATTGAATACTAAAGTGAATCCTTATTTCACCCCTGAATTCATTGGAAGCGCTCTGAGTTTATTCCTATTGCATATAATATTTGTTGATGGTTTTAGATAAATATTATTTATTAATTTAAGTAAAATTCCTAAACTTTATTCATTTATTTGATTCAATTCTCTATATATTTTAGAAATTTATTTATTTGTTTATTCCTAAACTTTCTAGTGTTTTAATAGAAATGGTTGTTGTATTTTATCAAAAGCTTTTTTTCAGCATCTCCTGAGATAATCATATGATTTCTGTTGGTTTTACTATTTATGTGTTTAATTTTATTGAGTGTTTCCCTAATGTTGAGCCATCCTTGCCTGCCTGGTATAAATCCAAACTGATCATGGTGTATTATGCTGGTAATAATATGCTAGTCTCATTGCTAATATTTCATTTAAGATTTTTGCATCAGTATTCAATAGGGAGATTGGTCTATATTTTTCTTTGTCTATTTTGGTTTTCCCAAGTTTTAGAGAATATCATCCCTCATGTAAATGTGAAGAAATAACTAATCAATCTTGATAAATGAAGGAATCTTATGTAAATGTGCATGGAACCAATGGTTATGTGCATTTGCTAATCTTAAGATAGAGTAACTCTCTCATTTAAATTATTTCTACAAATAGGGTATAATTTTAATCTCTAGTTTTGTGTTTTAGCCTTTAAATAAAGAAAGAATAATTGTCTATTATACAAAAACTAAAGACCCTCATTTTCATTGGAACCAAAGCAAACCAAATACATGATTGAAATGCTATTCTTGAGACATTATCTCTTCAGATGTTTATTTTGGATGATTCAAAACTAGTTCTTACTTGTACAATAGGTTTTTGAGTTTACTACACCATTATGCCTATAGTCTAGAGATGTTAAAAAGTACAAACAATCCATGATTAGCATATTTGGGAGGAAATTAGCTTAAGTTTCTATTCCAAAATTGGTATTGATTATGTTCAAAATTATAATTATTCATGGTCTTTAAGAAAAATATTTTGAATATCTGCAATGTTCATCATGAGACAGAATCCCTTTCAGCTTTAGACTACTGACATTTTTATCCACAGACACATAACATTTCCTCTCTGAAGAATTCACTTATCCTTTAGTCAGAAATGATAGTAAATCTAAATTTGTATTCTAAATGATTGATTATCAAAGAAGTTGATATCATTTGAAATAATGGAAATGATTATGTAAGTACACAACATTCAGAAGGAGATGACCCTGAGAACCTAGAGCTCAATAAAGTTAAAGACCCCAGCTAATGAATTAAGCACTTATTTTTTTTTGACAAAAAATTCTGAGAAAACTGGATAGCATTATTTGAAGAAATTAGGTTAAAATGGTGAGTTATTTAATCAATTATATTTTTCATTGAAAAATGCAGTATTGAACTACCTAAAGAAAACAAAACAAACACACACACACACACACACACACACAAACATACTTCTTTAGTTCTCAATGCTTACTAATTGGCTATATCTGAAGCAAGTTGATGATTGTTGAACTACAATTCTTTCTTTGTAAAGAAAATATTCTAAAAGGAAGAAGAGCTAGTAATTTAATACTTATTAGAAATATACATAGGGGATAACTTTACTTGGTCATGTCTGATAATATGTCTTTGTGTATCTTAAAACCATAAATCTGACATCTTTTTGTCAAGAGAGTGAGTATTAGATTTATCATTTGCTCACTTAAATTATGATTGGTCATTATATTTTTCAGAGTTCTAAAGTCTTTTAAAAATGTTTTCAATATTTTCTTTATATGATTTTTTGACCTTATGTAATTTAATTTTTACAAGTGCAGAAAAGACTCCAGTTTTTCCTTAAACTCCAAACTTCATAATTTAGCATAAATGGTAATATTTGATTAGATGCATTTCATATAATTGGTTCAGCAATTTTAGTTATATTGATTTTGTTGGTGAAAAAATCTCTTTAACTGTATACAATCAAATCTTTCCATTTTAACAATAAAAAGAGATTATAAAATTTAAAGGAAATATCAGGAGTCCACTAAGATTGAAGTTTGTGATCCAGTTGTTAATATGAATAGTTTTTTTTTTTTACTGTGAATGAGAATTAAGTTTTTGCATGTCTGTCTGTCATCACAATGCTAATCTAAAGGCATATGGCTTATCAACCTATTAGTTTGCTTGTGATCTCACTGTTTGCTTACTCAGCTGTGCTTCAATTCAGGCATACCTTCTCAAGTCTTCTTTCAGTTGGCAGTAGTTGGTTTAGGGAAGTATGCTTTAAACTGAATAATGTATAATTGGCATTACTTGATGGATGAGATAATGTTCTTTAGACATTTCAATAGGTTATTCAATGAGGGAAAATGGGCATTCTCCATGTAAGTCAATTGAGACTTGACTATAAAATAATTCATTTTTTTAAACCATACCAGAACTAAATAGGTAAATTAAGACATACCTTAAGGTTCCAATGCTCTCTCCCCCTGACCACATCTCAAGTTTTTGGATGAAGAAATAACACCTGGAAATTATACACACAAACTTACATAGACATATATACATACATATATATTCATATATACATACATATATACCTATACACAAATATTCAAAAACATATATGAACCTCAGTATATATGTATGGTCACACATATAAACACACATATGCACACACATACATATATATAGATATACAGATATAGATATAGATAAAATGACTAAAATGACTTTCCTAGGGTCAAGAAATTAGTATGTTGTTGGAGGTCACATTTGAACTCAAGTCTTGCTGATTCCAGGTCTGTTGCTCTCTCCACTGCACCACTTAGGTGCCCTGAAATTTTTTAATATTAAAGAATTTGGAAAATATTATCACAGAACTTCAAATTAAAAAATACAAATCCATTATCTTTGTCTCCATATTCAATGTACTTGCAGCATCTAAATGTGCATGCATGTGAATGTTTCCCAAGCAAATGCAACTAGCATTGATCAGATAAAAGAAAATGACCTCTTCCTTTTGAACTATCAGAAAATATATATATATATATATATATACATATATATATATCAAAATCATAATAAAATTTCTCTCATATATAGTCAGATACCAAATTTGATCATCGAGTTTGAGCACTCATCATATGTGCTGTTATTGTACACATCTGTTTCCTGGTTTTTTTCACTTCACTTTGCATCAGTTCATATGTATATTTCTATGTTGCTGCTGCTATTTTTCTAAACACCATTCCATCATCCTTTCTTATACCACAATAATACTCTATCAGAACAATGTACTACAACTTGTTCACTCATTCTTCAATAAATGGGCATCTCCTCAATCTCCATTTTTACCATCCCCAAAAGAGTTGCTATAAATATTTTTGTTTATATAGTTATTTTCCTTTTTTAAAATTTCTTTTGGGTACAGATATAGTACAGATATGGTAAGGACTATTTTATGTAACTTTGGGCATAGTTCCAAATTATTCTAAAGAATGATTGGGCCAGTTCACAACTCCACTCACAGTATGGTGAAAGAATGGATAGATTCCTGGGCTTGGAATCAAGAACACAGCTCCTTGAGTTTGAATTGGACCTCAAACATTTACTGTGTGATCCATAAAATTTAACTCTGCTTGTCCAGTTCCTTAGCTCTTCTGGAGAAGAAAATGGAAAATTACTCCAATTACTTTGCCAGGAAAACCCCAATGATGGTAGTGAAGTTTTGGAATAGATTGAAAAATGACTGAAAAGCAATTTTCCTTCATTCTTTCCAGCATTAGTCAGTTATTTGAATGTGAAAGTTACCTCAGCAATGTTTTAATTTGCATAATTCTAATCAAGAACAATTTTATATGGTTATAGATAGCTTTCATTTCTTTTTACTTATTTTTGTTCTTATCTTTTCACCAACTATCAATTGCAGAATGACTCTTAGATATCAAAATAAGAGCCATTCCCTAAATGATAAATGGTGAAAACAACATTAAAAATAATTCCTTTTTCAGAGAAATTTGTAGTAATTTCTTGTTTAGATATTACTTCATTTTCTAGGAAATGTTCTAGCAAAATGCAATTTCCATGATTAACTCTTTTAACTAGATCTATATATAATATTTTCTTTTTTCTTTATCTGAGATTCTAATTGCTATCCCTGTCTTTCTTTTTCACTTTTGCTTAAGCATAATATATTCTGATTTAGCTTTTTATTTTAACTTGATATGTGGCTTTCTTTTTCAAGTGTATCTAATGTCAACAACATATTTTTGAATGCTAATTTCTAATTCAGTCTGTTATTTGCTACCATTTATGGCTTAGTTCATCCCATTCACATTCACAGTTATGATAACTGTATTTTGTTACTTTCTCTTTTCTTCTTTTTTATCCTATTCTTTCTTAAAGGTATGGTTTGCTTCTGATCACTGCCTCCCTTAATTTCTCCCTTTTTATAATCTTTCTAACCTATATATCTTATCCCCTTCCTTTCATATTTTAGTCTTTTGGATAAGACAGATTCCTATATCCAGTTGAATGTGTAGCTATTTATTCCTCCTTCTTTGAGTCAATTCTTAATGTAGTAAAAATCAAGCATTGTCTATATCTCATTCCTATTTTCTCTCTTTTTTGAAAAATCTCTTCAAGTGACTCATTTGAAAAAAAAATTTCTCATTATGTCTCCTTTAATTCTAATACATTCCTTTCTATCAACTCTTCAATCATTCACTTATCTATCTATTCATCAATCCATTCATTCATTCATTCATTCATTTATTTAAACGTGCCTACATGGGCTCATAATCATGCCTCTTGTCTTTGCAGTTGCTAACTGCTACGATAGTGATAAAGTTCTTCAGAGGTACAGGTATCATCTTCCCACACAAGAATGCAAATGCTCTAACTTTGTTGAGTCCCTTATGATGCTCTTCCATGTTTGCCTTTTTTACACTTCTATTGAATATTGTGTATGAAAGTCAAATTTAATTTTCAACTCTTGCATTTTCATCAGGAATGTTTGGAGGCTCTTTCTTTGTTGATAACTTTCAGGTAATAAATTAACTTTCTTAGGTCTCAGAATTCAGGCTTTTTTTGGTATTGCTGTCTTTGTAATGCTAGTCATTGTTTGTTTTCATCAGATTATCATATTCCAAATCTTCATTCATTTGAGGGGAAGCTACTAAACCTAATGTGCTCTTGACTATGAGTCCATGATTTTTGAATTGTTTCCTTTCAGTTGCTTGCAATGGTTTCTTTTTCTTCTGAAAACCCGGAAGTTGGTTATAAAATTCTTGGATATTTTTATTTTGGTTTAGTTTTCAGGAAGTGATTTGTAGATCCAAAGATAAAAGCTACTGCCTTTGTTTTTACTCTCAAATAGCTCTAATTTTAATAATTTGCTGGAATCCTTATGAATTTAACACTAGAATCACTTAATTACTTTATCTTGGATCATTCATTCTTATGTTTCAATATTTAAAGAAGTTTTAAGCACTAAGAAGTTTTAGGTCATTATTTATCTTGTTTTGATCAGAATATATTGCTATCACTCTTTCTTTCAGTTCTGGGATGAGCATTTGAAAATAAGGACTTTAATTAGCTAGAGTCATCTGAGAAGAATAAGTAGAACAGTGTAGAAACTCCTTATTATGCCCCAAGAACATGATTGAATATAATTGAATTTGGTCTCAAAGAGAAAGCTCTATAGGAGAATATGCTAAATTTCTTTAAACACTAAAAGAGTTGGCTTGGACAAGAAAAAAATAGGAGCAAAAAAGAAAGTCCTAGTGATGCATTTAGACACATAGAAAATAAAATGTCCTATACTGTAGTTCTATATTGTAGTTAACCAAACATGAAATAATTTATTTATGAAGGCAGTGATTTTCTTCACTGTAAATCTTAGAGTAAAAATTCATTGATGACTCGTTCTAGACTGATTACTGTATTGAGTTTGGGATTATAGAGAGTGGTCTTTTGATTTTACTCCTGTACAGAGTACATAGATGAGGAAATTTCTTATAGTAAAGCAGTTTTCTACCTTTTTAAGCACTTGCAGTCATAGAGAATAGCCTATAGCAGGAACTGTCATGTTGTAGTTCTCCTTAGAGTCCCAAAGTCAAAACTATCTGCATAAGAATTCTAAGATGTCATTTTTCTTTTTCTTTATCATTCTCTCATGAACATACAGCAGAGTTTTCCAGAAACTACCTCATCTGTGAATTAAAGAGTAAGTTACAAACAATAAAACTGAGCTATTATGTTTTCTTAATAAATATAAGCCACATAAACAAAAGATCTTTGGAGCCTCCAGTGACTTCTAAGTTTGAGAAGAACTAGTTTGAACCCTGAGAGGTTAAATAACTTGCCCAGGATCACAGAGCTAGTATAGTAGGACTTGGACTCTAGTCTTATTGGTTTTGTGTCTGACTCTGTATTGAGGACATGGTACATACAAAGTACATAGGGTTTGATGGGGGAGAGATGAAAGAGGAACACTGAACTTTTGGCAAACAAAATAGCCCAAGTGATAAAGGGCCACTGTGTATTTACCAAAAATAAGCAAGTCCAAGTTCAAATAAGAAAGGAGTCGGCTAGGTGGCACAGTGGACAGAGCACCGGCCCTGGAGTCAGGAGTACCTGAGTTCAAATCTGACCTCAGACACTTAATAATTACTTAGCTGTGTGGCCTTGGGCAAGCCACTTAACCCCATTTGGCTTGCAAAAACCTAAAAAAAAAGGATCAGGGTTAGATGATTAGTTTAGGTTCCATGGGCAAGATACCAGAGTTGGATAGGATTAGGTGTTACATGAAGAGTAAATTGAGAGTGGGGAGTCTTCTATTTAAAGATGCTAGTTATTTCATAGAGCATTTTTATTTTATTAATTTGGTTAGATATAGTAAGGATGAATTTAGACTTAAAACAGACTTAAATGAATACAATGAATTTACATACACTACTTACCCGGTGGCTAAGCAATTTTTTTTCCCCTTGAAAAACATGTTAGCCTTGGTCAGTTTTATAACATTGCATCCTTATTCAATCCCTTGTTCTCATCCTACAATAATCAAGTGCCAGAATGTCACTCAACAACTTGCTGAGGACTGGCACAGAAAAAAATTATTTTGCATATGAATCAGGAATCGTCAGTGAAGCCAAAATGTTTTTGTGAAAGAACAGTGTCAAAAGTATTGTCTGGAGTGAAGAGGTTATGAGAGGATAAGACCTGGAAAAAATATGTGATTTTAAACATTCTTCTTTCTTTTTCATAAATTCTACATTCCTGGTTTACTTTTTTTAATCTGAAGATCCATGTATAGTGTGAAAGCATCTTTTCCTCAAAAGATGAATAGTTGTTCCTTTGATGATAGTAAGTAGCCTGGTAGGTCAGTACTTTACTACAAAAGACAAGCATTACTTCATTCTCCTATAGAAAAAAAGCAGAAACTAATTGGTGTTATGGTTATAAATTATGATTAAGATCTTTTTTTAAGAAAACATCTTTTCTTAATACTTACTCCCATATGTAGATTCATGTGTGTATGTATATCTATGTATATATATGCCTACATATATTTATATATGTTATGTCAATCCAATCAACAAATATTTTTAAGATCTTAAATAATTACTAATTAGAAAAAATGCTAATTAAAACAACCTTGACATAACTTTTGACACCTATCAGATTGGCTAAAATGATTGAAGGGGAAAGCAACAAATATTGGAGGAGATATGGAAAATGGAGCTATGAATTGGGTCAACTATTTTGAAGTGCAAACTGAAATAATTCTGAGTTACTAAACTGTCCAAAACCTTTGACTCAGCAATATCACTGCTAGTTGTGTTTCCAAAGATGATTAGGGAAAAAGAAAAAAAGAACCCATACGCTCTAAAATATTTATAATGGGGGCAGCTAGTGAAGTTAATTGAGCACTCACCCTGAGGTCAGGAGGACCAAAGTTCAAATCCATACTCATCCACAATAATTACCTAGCTGTGTGACCTTGGGCAAATCACTAAAACCCATTGCTTTGCAAGAAAAAAAGTTAAATTTAAAATATTTATAGCAGTCCTCATTGCGAGGGCAAATTGCTGGAAATTGTAGGAAGGCTCATCAATTGAGTCATGGCTGATGGAATACTATTGTGACCGAATACTACTGTGCTATTAGAAATAATGAATTTGATGATCTTAAAAAGATATAGACTTGCATGAAATAATGAAGAAAGAAATGAGAATCTAAAGAATGTTTTGTACAATGACAATATTGTTTTAAGAGCCACTTTGAACCCGAAAGTTATTTTGAGTATTTTTAATACCCAATTTGATTGCAGAAGACATATGAAGAAAGACAATATCTGCATCCAAAGAACTCATAAATAGAGTATGTAAAGTATAATTTTAAATATCTATCTATCCATTATCTATCTGTCTATATTGGTCTATCTGTCTATTGGTCTATAATTATATTGTGTCCAATGGAATCCATCTCTAGCATGGGGAGGGTGAGGAAAGGAAAAAAAAATAGTATTTCCCCTTGTAAAAGATACACCTTAATTTGGGGGGGCTAAAATTTGAAAAAAATTACATAAAGTTATTGAACTCAATTTTTATTCATCATGAAATTTACAGTCCTTTTGTCATAGCTTTCAGGCATCTTTTGGGCAAGTCTGGTGTGTATATGCACACACTTAGTCCATTCAGTTTAATGAACCTGAATCACCAATTGTGTCCTCCTTTGAAATCAGTAACTTCTTTTTTCATCAATAATTCTTCTTGCCTTATACTGAATCATCTCTGTGGACACAGGATTTCTACTTGCCCTTTGCTCTTCAATCCATCTCTTGAATTCCCTCTCTAAATATAAATTTGCTGACTTGCCTCTTATGGACTTCTTCTGCCCTGCCATTTTCAGTTCTTTTTCCCATAGCCAGTCTCAGATTGTTTTCTCAGTTGGAAGAAGACCAAACTTATGTTCAGTAACATGATTTTCATTCACTTTTGCAAACTGGATCACTTTGAACTTGAAATCATCATTGTACAAAAATCTCTTCTAAGCCATTTCTGCACAGACCGTGGCAAAACATAACCTAATAGGCCCGTAACAAGTGTGAAACAATCAGCACAAAAGACAGTAAGTTCAAAAAAGCAGGAAATGGAAGTAAAAAAATCTATAATCACTGTATAAGATGTTCGCACTTTTTCAACCCTAAAGTTTTTGAAAAAGAGTGTGTCTTATACATATGGAAATATTATACATGATAACTTTATTTTATATTGAAAAGGAATAGCAAGTTATTCATAACAGTTTTACAGTTTCATGAGTAATTATCTTTGGAAATTATACTATGTTATGGAAGTGTTTGTTTTATTCCATAATTTAAAATAAAATGAAATTACATAATTAATTTTTTAAAAATCTTATTACATTCCAGACAATATATTAAGTTCTGGGAATACAAAGAATGGCAAAACAAGCAAACAAAAACATTCAAAAAATTCATCACTGCCCTTCAGGAGCATACATTCCTTTTTATTCAATTTTATTTTTCTCTTATATTACATGTAAATATAAGTTTTAACATTCATTTTTAAGACAGTGAGTTTCAAATTCTCTGCCTTCTTCCACCATCATCCCGCAACCATATTGGGAAAAAATAGTTTGATATAGATAAGATGTATAGTCATTCAAAACATCCACAATTGTAACAATGTGGAAGAAAATATAGATAAAATATAGACATAAATCAAACTTCAAGAAAAATAAAGTTAAAAAAAGAGAATACTTCAATCTGTATTCAAAAACTATCAATTCTTTCTCTGGGAATGGATAGCATTCTTTATCAAAAGTCCTTCTGAGCTCTCTTGAGACAGCACTGCTGAGAACAGCTAGATAATTTTATAGATATATGTACGAAAAGAGGACAAGCTTATAATTCTGGGAGACTTTAATTCTAGAGTAGACTCAGATTAGCAGATATGGCAGGGAATCCTTGGGAGGAATGGAGTTGGAAAGAGCAACAGCAATGATCACCTACTATTGAAGACTTGTTCATCTCATGACTTTTTTTTTATTCAGACACTGTTTTATATATATATATATATATATATATATATATATATATATATATATATATATGCAATAAAACTTCCTGGTTGCACCCTCATAGCAAAAATTGCCATAGGATAGACTATGTGATTATAAGGAAAAGAGACAGACAGGATGTGAGAGTTGACAAAGGCAATGTATGGTTTAACTCATCACAGACTCATCCTTTGAGAGCTAAATTTTCATATTCAACTGAAGTGGTGGCCTCAAGGCAAAATTACTACTAGAAGAATTAATGTCAATAGATTAGAGTGACTCTCTGATCATGAATAGTTTGTTGTTAACTTGGAGGTAAAACTGAGTCAAAACACAGTAGACAACAGTGGAGCAGAAAAAGTGAGGCAGCTTTCAGAGATTTGGTGTACAACACTGCATTTAGTCATAAGGGTCAGAATACTTGCAAACATCAAGACTGGTTTGATTAAAATAATTGGGAAATACAGAAGCTGCTAAATGAAAAATGAGAATTCCACAGGAGTTTACCAGCGGGATAGTTCATCCATTTCTTAAGACAGGATTTGATTCTATCAAAAGTAAAGTACAAGTGAATCTTAGAGAAATGCAGGACTCTTGGCTAAGTAAGAAGGTAAATGAAATTCAGTTTTATGCAGATAGCAGCAATCCAGAGTGCTTTTATGATGCCTTGAAGGCAATTTGTGGGCTTCTCATCTAATCAATTCTGAGAGCCATATTGATTAATGATAGGAACATGATCCTAGAAAGATGGGTTGAAAACTTCCATGGTGTTCTTAACAGACCTTCATGAATCAGTGTAGAAGTCACTGACCCTTTACTTCAGTTTGAATTCAATCTGTCCCTAACCAAAGTTTCAACAGAAGAAGAGGTTTTAAATGTCAATGGATTCTTTTCAAGTGACAAACCACCTGATACCGATTCTATTCCATCTGAGATCTACAAGGTGAGGGGGTCCAATGATTATCCAAAAACTGACCAAAATTTTCAAGGTTATATGGCATGAGGAGGTTATTCCCCCACAAATTCAAGGATGCGCACATCTTTCATTTCTATAAATGTAAAGGAAATAGATTGTCCTGTAACTATCACAGGGGTATTCCTCTTTTAGTCATTGCTTGTAAAATTATTTACAGAGACTTTCTCAATAGGTTGATCTTTCACCTTGAAGATGGTCACCTTCTTGAGAGGCAGTGTGGCTTCACAAAGGGTCAAGGAATAGTCAATATGGTATTTATTGCTCTACAATTCCAGGACAAAAAGCTAAGAGCACAAGAGAAATCTGTGTACAATGTTTGTAGAGATGACTAAGGACTTTGATACTGTCAATTGTGAGGATTTATGAAAAATTATGCCAAAATTTGCTTACTTGTTGATGTTCATCAGTTTCATGACAGGGTGCTTGCCTGGGTTCTGGATAGTGGATGATGCTCTTGAGATTTTCCAGTCTTCAGTGGATAAAACAAGGATGTATCCTTTCTTCCATGCTTTTTAGCATGCTTTTAGCCATGTTATCTAATGCCTTCACTGAGGAGAAACATGAAATCTAGATCAACTACCACATTGATGGCAAATTCTTCAACTTCTAAATATTATAAGCCAAGACCAAAGTTGAGGGGGTGCTGGTGCATGATCTTCTGTTTTCAGATGATTGTGCATCCAATACAACCACTGAAGTTGAGCAACAAAGGATGGATTGATTCTCTACTGCTTGTGCTGATTTTGGTCTAATGATTAACTCCAAGAAGATGGAGCTGTTTGCTCCCTCAGCCAGCACCAAACCATTCATATGAGGAACTAACAGTTACAACAAATGGAAATGTTTTAAGTACTGTGGACAAGTTCACTTATCTTGGCAGCATCCTATCCAGGGAGTTATACGTTGATAATGAGGTTGACACACTCATTACCAAACTAACTCAGTATTTGGGAGGCTCTGAAAGAAAGTGTGGGAGAGAAGAGGTATTAGATTTATTATCAAACTAAAAGTCTACAGAGTCGTTGTGCTGATCCCATTTCTGTATGCCTGGGAAACATGGAAAGTCTACCAGTACCATGTGAGATAACTGAATTGTTTGCATTTAAATTGTCTTAGGAAAATTGAAAATTCTGGAGATCATCCTGGCAGGAGAAGATATCAGACCTTGAAGTCCTTTCTCAAGCTAAACTGCCATTCAAGCATTACTACAGGGACTGCAACTATGATAGACTGGACACATTGTTGGAGTGCCAGAAGTATGCTTGCCAAAAAAGACTATTTTATGGAGAACTCACACAGGGCAAGTGCTCACAAGGGAGTCAGAAGTGATGCCAGGACCTCCTGAAGGTCTCTCTTAAGAATTTTAGAATTGATTGTACAGCATGGGCAACACTGGTATAGGACGACACAGCAAGGTGTACCCTCATCAGTGAAAATGCTGCTCTCTAATGAGGAAGTATGTCCAGGTGTTCACATGGACTATTTTTGTCCAAACTGGTAGAGTATTCCAAAATAAGACATACAGTTGGTCACACTAATTTATCACAATTTATTTATCATAATGTTCTTCATCAGTAACAAAGAACAAGAACCAATCCTATAATCTTGCTTTACTTTGTATACATTTCACATTATATTTGCTCATTTAAGTCTTTACATGTTTTGCTTAGAGCATCTTGCACATCATTTTTTATAGCAGAATAGTATTCCAGCATAATCATACATCCACAGTCTGTTCAACCTTTCCCCACTGATGGGCATCCACTTACCTTCCAATTCCCTATCACCAGAAAAGAACTCCTAGAAATATCCTCATACATATAGGTCCTTATCCTTCCCCCACTTTTTTACCTCTTCTGGAATATAGATCTAGTAATGGCATAACACCTTCAATGTATTACTACCTGATTTTACCTACACCTCCTCCAACATTTGTCCTTTTTCCTTTCTTATTAGCCAATTCAATAGGTATAAGTTAATGCCTCAGTATTGTCTAATTTGTGTTTTTCCAATCAATAGTGATTTAAAACATTTTTAAATGTATGACCGTAGATAACATTTATAATCTCATTCAAAAACTGTTCATATCTTTTGATCATTTATCAATTGAGGAATTGCTCTTTTATATAGATTTGACTCAGTTCTCTAAGTTTGAGAAATGAAATGTTTATCAGAAAAAAATTCAATATTCCCCCCCACACTGTTCATTTAGTTCTCTCCCCCCCCCTTTCTCTCTCCCCCTTCCCCTCACTTTTCTTTCACCCTGTACCAAGGAGCATATATTCTAATGGGAGAAATACACCAAAACTAGATGAATGCAAGATGAACACAAATTAGAGGGAAGGTAATCTGAAGGAGAAACATTAGCAGCTAAAGAAAGCTTTTAAGACCTCATAAAGAAAGCAAATTTTGAGCCAAGCCTTGAAGGAAGCCTTGCATTTCAACTACTAATTATATACCAAAAACAATACCTTTTCCCATTATTCTCTATACAATCAAGATCTCCAACTTGCTGAAGTTGATTTATTTATTTTGACGATATGGGCCTGTGCCAAAATAGACAAAAGCTGAATTCTAATAAAATAGGAAAATTTAAAAGATTGTTTATGGAATCTCCATTATTTAGAAAGTGTCTTTCTACAATAATAAAAACAATTCTAAATTGCAATGAAAAGCAATATTTTATTACACATTATTTAACCTTAAACATTTAAAACACATAATTCCTGTTTTTATTATAGAATCATAACATTTTACTATTATAAATTATTTTTCATGTGCTTTAAGACTGATTGTTAGTATATCTTGGTTTAGTTTCTTTTTTCCTGAAGATATATCATTGTAACAAGTAAGCTTAATTGCTTAATTGCAGGTAGTTTTTAACAATTTTGTGCTTTTATTCCACCTTTTCCCTTATAACCCTTATCATTTATTCTTTTTAACTATGCAAATTTCTAAATACCCCCTCAAAACTTGGAGTGGTAGAAAAACCTAACTTTTTTATCTACCTGAAGAAAAATATTTCTTGTTTTTTCTGAAAGACTCAGAGGTCTTCTTTTTAGAATTTGTAGCAGACTAGAATTCACCCCAATGGTCCTAGTGATCTTATCAATTTTGTACTTGTGAGAAAAACTGTTCTCTGAATTTATTTGGAATTATGTGCATATAATTTTAATGTATATTTAAGATATTTAGAATAAAATTTAATTATGCAGTATATGACTTTGGAAACATTTTGATCTCTCTCTCTCTCTCTAAGAAGAGTTTGAGTGAAATAGAGGAAATAACACAAAAATGTAAGTCCTCCATAATCTTATGAAAATATTTAAATCAGACCCTGATTCTAAAAATGTATTTCCACCTAACCCTGGATAAATTACTTATATTTTTTGTGTCTCAAATTTTTCCTCATGCAAAATTGAAGATGTTGAATTAGGCAACTCTATTTGGAGAAAAAAAATCAAGTAAGGTAGAAGTTAACTGTAAAAGATATAAGTTTTACATTTGGATTTTTTAAAAAGCTCATTTCACATGTACAGGAAGGAGAACACATTGATCAAATTTTGTATGGAAAAGTTCTTTTAATAATGACTCATTTCATATTCCATTCTGAGTACAGTCTCAATTTGAGTTAAAATATTATATGACAAGCAACACAAGCTAAAAGCTAATATAGGCTGAGCTGCATTAAAACAACTAGCATTTATTAAGTATCTACTATGTATTAGACATGTTGATGCAAAGGAAGATTGGAAAGAATCAAAAAGTTTCTCCTTTTAAATATGTCACTGTACAATTAGGGGAGACAAAATGTAAAACTATACACACACACACACATACATATACATGAGTGAATATGTATGAAATATAGAGTATATATGTGATAAATATATTTGAGTATTGGGTATATATATGATAAATAGCATATATATACATATATATGTGTATATATATATATATACATATATATATATATATATATATATATATATATATATATATATATTGAGGGGAAATCTCAAAGGGAAGAGTTAAGATTATGGAAGACTTGAAGAACTTATTATAGAAAATAAGATGTTATAAGATTTTAGCTGAAACTTGAAGGAAGCCAAGGAGGTAGGCAGAGATGAAAAGGAATGGCATTTTATACATGAGTGCATGAGGAGATGAAGTTTCATGTGAAAAGAATAGCAAGGTAGAGAGTGTCTGAATCATAGAAAGAAGGCTAGTGTTACTGAATCATGAAATGTGTGGAGGGAAGTAACATGTAAGAAGACTGTAAAGATTAGAAGCAGTCAAGCCATGAAGGGTTTTTGGAATCTTTTAATAACCAAACAAGATTTTTTATTTGATTCTGGAGGTAAAAACCAGCCACTGAAGTTTACTAATGGAGATGGAAATGGAGTTTGGATTAAATGATCAAATTAATGCCTAGAAAAATCAGTTTGATAGCTGAAAGAAAGATGGTTTGGAGAGAAGAGAGAATAGAATAAAAGAATAGAAAACTATTGAAATAATCCAAAAGTTATGTGATGAGGTCTCACGCAATAGTGATGGTGTTAGATAACTTAATATAGTGATAAGAGAGTGTGAGGAACCATGGTTTATAACTAGGTTAAGAACTTAGATGACTGGGGAGGGATGGTGGTTTATTATTACATCAGGAGATGTAATAGGGGAGTTTGGGAGATAGACAGACTTTGGAGGAAAAATAATGAGTTTGATTTTAGACATATTGAGCAATAGATGCCTACTGAACATCAGATTCAAGATATCTAATAGGTAGATATGAGATTAGAGGTTAAGAGAGCAGTTAAGGCATAGAACTAGGAGTAATTTGCATATATATATATATATATATATATATATATATATAACTTAAATGATGAGGTGGGGGGAAACCAAGATATGAAGATAGTGAAAGTGCTTATTGAAGTTCTTCCAATATTCCCCTTGAAGCAATTTTAAAATAATGCCTTAAATCAAAGCATTAAGACAAAGCAAAATATCAAAGTGAAGAATAAAGGATGGAAGAAAATGTACAGTTAGTAATTATAAATGAATGCTAATGGGATGATCTCACCAATAAAACAGAAGGGAATAGCAATATGGAATAGATATCAGAATCCAGTCATTTTTATAAGAAACATAATTGAAGCAAATCTACTAAGTTTCTTTCAATTATATAAATATTGGATTTCTTTTCCAATTAATAAAAATGGTAGTTTTTACCAATCATTTTTGCAAGGTTTTAAAATTTACATTTTTTCTCCCTCCCTGTCTTCCCTTCACCCCCAACAGAAGGTACTCTGATAGTCTTTACATTTCCTTCCTTGATACGCAAAGATCAAAATTGAATGTATTGAGAGAAGAAACAGATCCAAAAGGAGGAAAAGAATTAGAGATAGTAAAATTACATAATACATCTGAACATTTTTAACAATTGAAAATATTAATCTTTGGTCCTCTTTTAAACTCCACAGTTACTTCTCTGGGTATAGATGATATTCTATGCTGCAAATATTCTAAAATTGTCCCTGATTTTTGCAGTGATGTAGTAAGTCCATCATGGTTGATCACCACCACATTTTATTGATAAGGTATATAATGTTCTTCTGGTTCTGCTCATCTCAACATCAATTCATGCAAGTCTTTCCAAGCTTTTCTGAAATCTTGTCCCTCATGATTAGAATGATAATGTTCCATTGTACATATACCACAATTTGTTCAGTCATTCCCCAATTGAGGGGGCATCCCCTAATTTTTAGTTCCTTATCATGAATAATTTTGTACATGTTGGATTTTTATCCCCTTTTCATGATCTCATCAGGATGCAGACTCAGCAGTGGTATTGCTGGATCAAAGGGTATGCAAAAGGGTAAAAATATCGCTTGTACAAAAATATTCATAACAGCTCTGTTTGTGATAGCAAAGAATTAGAAATTAAGTGGATGTCCATCAATTGGGGAATGGCTGAACAAACTGTGGTACATGTATGTTATGGAACACTATTGTTCTATTAGAAACCAAGAGGGATGCGAATTCAGAGAAGCCTGGAAAGACTTGCATGAACTGATGATGAGTGAGATGAGCAGGAATAGAAGAACACCATACATCCGAATGGCAACATGGGGGTGATGATCAATCTTACTGGCCTTGCTAATTCCACCAATGCAATAATTAAGGACAATTTCAGAGAGATAGAGAATACCATCTGTACCTGGAGAAAGAACTGTGTTTAAACAAAGACCATAGTCTATTACCTTCAAATTTTTAATAAAAATGTGCCTTATGTACTAAATAATTTTGCTAAATAATTACTACATAATCTATAATATTTTATTTTCTCCTACAGGTTATTATTTCTCTCCCAATATATTCAATTTCGATCAATGTAAAGCATGGAAACAATGTAAAAATTACCAGACTGCCTTCTGTGGGAGGATGGGGAAGGGAAGGGAGGATGGAGGAAAGATTGTAAAATTCAAAACCTTAGAGAAAATGAGGGGTAGAAACTACTATAGTATATAATTGGAAAACAAATAAAATATTAATCTATGAAAGGGTATGCACATTTTAATTTCCCTTTGGGCATAATTCTAAATTTCTCTCCAAAAATGTTGGATCAGTTCACAGCTCCACCAACAATGTATAAGTGACCCAGATTTCCCATATCCCCTCCAATACTGATCATTTTCCTTTCTGGTAATATCAAACAATCTGAGAGGTATGAGATGGTACCTCAGAGAAGCTTTAGTTTGCATTTCTCTAATTATAATGATTTGAAGCAATTTTTCATATGACTGTAGATAGTTTTGATTTCCTCATCCAAAAATTGCCTTTGCATATCCTTTGATCTTCTGTGAATTGGGTTTTTTTTTTAATAAATTTGACTCAGTTCCCTATATATTTTAGAAATGAGTTTTGTTTTTCAGAAGCACATGTTGTAAAAATTGTTTCCCAATTTACATTACTTTTGATCTTGATTACAGTGGTTTTGTTTGTGAAAAAGCTTTTTAATGTAATAAAAAATATCCATTTTTTTTAAGGTTTTCTATCCCTTCTTTGGCCATAATAAATTCCTGCCATTTCCATAGATCTGAAAGAAACAATTCCCTGTTCTCCTAATGTAACATTGTCTCTTATGTCTAAATCCTGCACCCATTTTAGCCTTATCTTGGTATGGGATATGAGATGTTGGTCTAATCCTATTTTAAACCATACTTCTAACCCAGTTTTCCAGCAGGTTTTATCAGAGAGTGAGTTTTTATTTCAGAAATTGGAGTCTTTTGGTTTATTAAATAGTAGATTACTATAATCATTTCCTGCTGTCTCTTTTGCACCCAATCTATTCCACTGATCTACCACTCTATTTGTTAGCCAGTACCAGTTTTTTAAAGCAAATGTTATGCAATTTTATTTTGTTTCAGGCAATGGGGTTAAATGACTTGCCCAAGGCCACACAGCTAGGCAATTATTAAGTGTCTGATGCTGGATTTTAACTCAGGTCCTCCTGACTCCAGGGCTGATGCTATATCCACTGATCTACCTAGCTGCCCCTACCAGACAGTTTTGATGACTGATGGTTTTTAATACAATTTTAGTATATGGTATGGCTAAACTGTCTTTTTTTTTTGCATTTTTTTCCTCATTAAATCCTTTGCTTTTCTTGACTTTTTGTTCCTCTCTATGAATTTAGTTACTATTATTTTCTAACTCACTAAAGTAATCTTTTGAAAGTTTGATTGGTATGGAACTAAATGAGTAGCTTTATTTAGGCAGAATTGTCATTTTATTATATTAGTCCGGTCTATCCATGAGCATTTGATATTTTCCCAGGTATTTAGATCTGATATTATTTGTGTGAAAAGTGATTTATAGTTGTTTTCAGGGTTTCTGAGTCTACCTTGGTAGGTAGACTCCCAAGTATTTCATGTTGTCTAAAGTTATCTTAAATGGGGTTTCTCTTTCTAGCTCTTGCTGCTGTATCTTGCTATTAATATATATAGAAATGCTGAGGATTTATGTGGATTTATTTAATATACTATGATGTTGCTAAATTTACTAATTGTTTCCAGTTGTTTTTAGATGACTTTTTTAGTGTTCTCTAGGTATATCATTATATCATCTGCAAAGAGGGAGAGTTTTGTTTCTTCATTCCCAATTTTTTAATTCCGTCAATTTCATTTTATTCTCTTATTGCTAAAACTAACATTTCTAATGCAATATTGAATAATAGGGGTGATAACAGGCATCCTTATTTCACCCCTGATATTACTGGGAATGCTTCTAGCCTACTTTCATTGCTTTAATAATTGTTCATGGTTTCAGATAGAAACTGCTTATCATTTTAAGGAAGGATCACTTTATTCCTATGCTCTCTTGAATTTTTAGTAGGACTGGCTGCTGTATTTTGTCAAAGGCCTTTTCTCTATTGAGATAATGATATTATTTCTGTTAGATAGGATATTGAGTCAACCCTGCACTCCTGGGATAAATCCTGCCTGGTCATAGTTTATTATCCTGGTGATAATGCTGTAATCACTATGCTAATGTTTTATTTAAAATTTTTTGCATCAATATTCATTAGGGAATTGGTCTATAATTTTCTTTCTCTGTTTTGACTCTTCCTGGTTAAATATCAGCACCATATTGGTAACATAGAAGCAATTAGGCAGAGTTCTATCTTCACCTATTTTTTTCAAATAGTTTATATAGAATTGGAACCAATTATTCCTTGAATGTGATAGAATTCACTTGTGAATTCGTCTGGCCCTGGAGATTTTTTCTTAGGGAGCTTATTGATGGCTTGTTGAGTATCTTTTTCTGAGATAGGATTTTTAGGTATTTAATTTTCTCTTCTTTTAACTTGGATAATTTATATTTTTGTAAAGATTCATCCAGTTCACTTAATTATGAATTTTTTTGGCATATAGTTGGGAAAAACAGTTGTGAATTATTACTTTAATTTCCTACTCCTTGATGGTGAATTTGCCTTTTTTGATATCAGTTATTTTCTTCTTTACCTGAAAGGTAAATTTATTTATTTTTTATTTTTTTAGGTTTTTGCAAGGCAAATGGGGTTAAGAGGCTTGCCCAAGGCCACACAACTAGGCAATGACCAATTTTCTAAGGCCGGATTTGAACTCAGGTACCCCTAACTCCAGAACCAGTGCTCTATCCATTGTGCCACCTAGCCACCCTGGTCAATTCTATTTTTGAAGGAATTTTTATCTTTTTTTTTTCCATTTGCCCAATTGTGTTTTCAAAGGATTTGTTTTCTTCTTGAAAGATATTAATTTTCTCTTACATTTCTTTTCCCAATTTTCCCATTTAATATTTAAACTCCTTTCTGATCTCTTCTAAGAAGTCTTTCTGGGCTGGAGGCCAATTCATATTCTCAACCCTTATCTGTGCCACTATCCTAGGCTTCAAGGTAAATATTCAATAGAACCTGCTTTATACTGGCCCTTTTTCTTCATTTTGGGTCCTTTCCCTAGGGTCTTGTGTTGGGGGAGGGGCTGGTTTTCAGATCTTCAGTGTAGGAACTCCAGTTATTCAGTGGGTTGACCAGGAAGGGATGCCAGAAGCTTTCTCTGGATTATCTTTGTTGTTGGTTCCTGTGACCCACTCCCTAAATCTGTCCTCACACAATCTGGGCTGGGCCTTTAGGCTAGAAAGTTAATCAATTTAATCAGCAATCAGTTGGAGGAGATCAGCTGCTTATACCTGGACCTTGGAACAAATGTAAGCACCTGGGGCTGTTTCTGTTTGTTCTGGAGAAAATCAGATCTTCCTATAGGAATGGGGTGGGAATGGGGGAGCCAGGTGGAAACATGGGAATTTCTCTGCTGAAAGCAAGGGGCGGGGGGGTTGCCCCTGGGTCTTCCAGATCAGCCCAGCTGATAGGATAGATGTTTAGGCCACCACACTGGAACTCTCTTGCATGCCACACACATAGGAAATGCTTCCCTGCTGTTCTCAGGTTAGTTGCTGGCCTCACCCCACAGCCCCTGCACTAGGACTCTGCTCTCTGCCCCAGGTACACTCATACTCCCCTGTGACAGACCTTGTTAATAGATATTCCCCTCTATTCTTTTCTGGGTTCTATTAATGCAAAATCTGTTAAGAGCTTTATTTCTTGTGAGTTTTGAGGGAAAGCCAGGAGAACTTAAAACAGTGCCTGCTTTCTCTCTGATATTTTGGCCAGAAGTCCAGATCCATTAAGTTTCAAATTGAGTTAAAAAGAAAGCAGGCATAGCAAACATGAGCTCAGACAAAGTAAAATGCAAAACTAGATTTCATAGCAACATTGTGAAATGATCAACTATGGTAGACAACTCTTCTCAGCAATACAGTGATCAAAGACAATTCTAAAAGATTTGTGATGGAAACATCATCCACATCCAGAGAAAGAAGTATGGAATTTGAATTCCAAAGCATGCTATTTTCACCTTTTTCAAACTTGACTTTTGCTTTTTCCTTCTCATGTTTTTTTCCGACTCTTCTTTCACAGCAAGAATAACATGGAAATATGTCTAACATGAGTGTACATGTATAACCTATACCATGTTCCTTATTATCCTAGGGTGGTGGGAGGGAAAAGTTGGAGGAAGAAAACTTTACAAAAATGAATTTTGAAAATTATCTTTACATAAAATTGGAAAAATATATTCTAAAAGAGACTATACTATTGGGGAAACCTCAGCTTTCCCCTCTCTGAGCTTATGAAATCTAATCATAAAATAATTAAGAAAATATATGGGGGGGGCTAGGTGGCGCAGTGGATAAAACACCGGCCCTGGAGTCAGGAGTACCTGGGTTCAAAGCTGGTCTCAGACACTTGATAATTACTTAGCTGGGTGGCCTTGGGAAAGCCACTTAACCCCATTTGCCTTGCCAAAAATAAAAATAAAAAAAAAAAGAAAATATATAAAAAATGATTAGTAAAAAATTTAGAGATGATAAGCATTTGGAAGAAACTGAATGAAGATAGAAGGATACATCTTTTTCTAAGGTATACATAGCACCTCCACAAAAGTCAATCAAGTATAAAGTGCACAAAACCTCATGGCCAAATTCAGAAAGCAGAAACATTAAGTCCACCATTTTCAGACAATAATTCAATACAAGTTTTATTCAATCAATGACTAAACATAGATTAAAAAATAATTGTGAATCAAATAATCTAATCCTAAAGAATGAATAAGTCAAAGAACAAATAATGGAAACAATTTCATTGAAGGAAATGACAATGTTAAGAAAGCATTCCAAAATTTATAAAATGCAACTAAGGCAATATTTAAGAGAAATTTTATAACTTTAAACATGCACATGAACAAAAGGAAGACAGTTTAGATAACAAATTGAGTGAACAACATGAAAAGTTAAAAACACAAATTTATGATTCCCAATTAAACACTGAAATGAAAATCCTGAAAATCAATGAAGAGATTAATAAAATTGAAAGTAAGGAAACTATTCAATTGATAAATATAACTAGAAGGTGGCTTTCTGAAAATATTCCAACCAAATAGATATATACCTGGTTAATTTGTCTCAAAAAAGAAAGAATAAAAACCAAATTACTGGTATCAAAATGAAAAGATTTTATGTACCATCAATGAAGGTAAAATTGACATAATTATTAAGAATTACTTTGCCCAGTTATACAGCAATAAATTTTATACCAAGTATAAACCAATAGGAAATATGCTAATAAACAAATGATCTAAGTGGATTTGGTGAATATTTATAAAAATATGATTTTCCCAGATAAACAGGAGGAAATAGTTATTTAAACAATCTTAATCTTGTAAAAGAAATTGAACAAACCATCAATGAGCTCTCCATGGGGAGGTAGATGGGAACAACAATCCAGGACAAGTGTATTACTAGTGAATTCTATTAAACATCTAAGGAATATTTAATACAAATATTATAAAAACTATCTTATTAAACAGGTAAAGGTGTCCAACAAGTTCCTTTTATGACATACATAGTTATTTTTGCTATCCAAAAACAGGGAAAACTGAGAAAGGAATGGCTAAATAAGGTGTAATATGTAATTATGATGAAATACTATTTTGTTATAAGATATGATGAACAGGATGGTTTCATAAAAGCATTAGAAGACTTACATGAATATGTAAAATGAAGAGAGCAGAACCAGAACAACACTGTACAAGTAACAGCAATACCATCACTATGATCATCTGTGAATGACAGTCTGATCAGGACAATTATTCAAGACTATTCCAAAAAGCATATGATGAAAAATGCTATCTACTTCAAGAGAGAACTTATAAATTCTGAGTTCAGATTGATGCATACTTTTTTATCTTTGCCTTTTCTTATTTTATTCTTTCATTTCTTTTACAGCATGACTAATATAAAAATATATATTTTGTATGTCTTCATATGTATAATTGATGTCAAATTGTTTGCCTTCTCAAAGAGACAGAGTATAGGAGGCAATGAGAGAATTTGGAATAAAAAAAATTAAAAGAAAATGAATGTAAAAATATTTTACATATAATTAGGAAATATTTCATCAAATAAATAAAATAGATCTAAATATTATGGAAAAAAAGGAATACATATTTCTTAAATGTCTTATTTTATATGTCAATTTCTATGCTGTCATTTATCAATATTATCTCATTTGATATCTCATTCTCACAAGAATGTCATTTTTTTCCATCTCCATTCTTCACCTCACTGCAGTTTTAGTCAGTGTTTATCATATTTGTTTTGATGTACTGTTCTAAGTTTTTAAAAACAATATTCTCTCTTGGTTCTCCATATAATTATCTGACCACACTCTCTGCTTCCTTTGCTAAATCATCATATAAGCTATTCTCTTAATCACTGGTATCTTACTGGGTTCTGTCCTGGCTCCTCTTCTCTCCTCTCTTTATTTTGCTTCATTTGGTGTTCACATTAGTTTCTGCAGATTCAATTATCATCTCTATGCTAATGATTCTTCCCTAATCTTCTTACCTACAGTCATACATTGCTAAGAGCCTTTAAGAATCTTGAACTGGATATCTAGCAGATATTTAAAATTCAAAATTGGAAAAAAATTACCTTTCCTTCAAACTCTTTCTCCCCACCCCATTACTAACTCTTTTATTATAGTCAAGGGCAACAACAATTCTCTAGACTACCAGGGATTACAACATAAGTATCACACTTAACTCCTCACTCTTTCTTATCTCTAATATACACCTTTTTTATAAGCCCTGTTGATCTTATGTTTGCGCAATTTCTCCAATATGACCCCTTCTCTCCTCTAAGATATTCAACAGTCTGGCATAGATTCTTTCCTTCATAGTGGGCTATTTCAATAACCCATTGACAGATTTCTCTGCTTCATGTCTCCACTCCAATCTATCCCCCAACTCAGAGCCAGAGTGAGTTTTCTTTTTTAAAATTTATTTTTAAGTTACAAAATTTCCTACCACCCTCCCCTCCCATACCCCTCTCCTTAGTGGCAAGCAGTCAGGTCATATATATATATATATTTGGATAAACATGTTTACAGATTAATAATTTTCAGTATGAGAAATTAGAATTGAGGGAAAGAGATACATAAGAGATAATTTTTATAAAGTGTTCATCTGAATCTGAAGGGTTTTGTGTGTGTATGTGTGTGTGTGTGTGTGTGTGTGTGTGTGTGTGTTGTTTTGCTTTTCTTCCTCTGGATAGGGATAATATAGTCCATAGCCAATCTAATACAGTTGTTCTAGCTCTTTGGACTGCTGAGAAGAGCTATTTCCATTAAGGTTTTTCATCTCACAATGTTGTTAATGTGTACATTGTTCTCTTGGTTCTATTCCCTTCTCTCAGCATCAGATCCCATAAGATATTCCTTGCTTCTCTGGAGTCTGACCATTTATGGTTTCTTATAGAACACTAGTATTCCATAGAATTTATATACCATAACTTGTTTAGACATTCCCCAATTGATGGACATCCTGTCAATTTCCAATTCTTTGCCACTATAAAAAGAGTTGCTATGAATGTTTTGTAATATGTAGGACTTTTTTTCCTTTTTCTGTATTTCTTCTGGATATAGACCTAGAATTGGAAATGCTGGGTTTAAAGGGTATGAACAGTTTTATTGCTCTTTGGGCATAGTTCCATCTTGTTTTCCAGAAAGGTTTCTGTTCAAAACTCCACCAGCAATGCATCAATGTCCCAATCCACCCACAAACTCTCCAATATTGCTCATATTCCCTTTATCTCATCTTGGCCAATCTGGTAGGTGTGAGATGATTCCTTATTATTTTAATTTGCATTTCTCTAATCAATAGTGATTTGGAGCATTTTTCTTATGTTTATACATAGCTTTAATTTCTTCATTTGAAAACTTTCTGTTCATATTTTTGGCCATTTATCAATTGGGGAATGATATTTGACCTGATAAATTTGATGTAATTCTCTTATATATTTTAGAAATGAGATACCTATCAGAACTCCTAGTTTTGAAGATTGTTTCCCAACTTTCTGCTTTCCTTCTAATTTTAACAGCATTGATTTTATAAGTGCAAAAACTTTTTAATTTTATATACTCAAAATCATTAATTTTGTGGTTTATAATGTGTTCTAATTCTTGTTTGGTCATAAATTTATCTGTTTTCCATAGATCTGATAGAGTATTCATTGGTCTATTAATTTATCTATGGTATCATTCTTTATGGTTAATCTTGTACCCATTTTGACCTTATTTTGGTATAGGGTGTGAGATGTGGATCTAGCCTAGTTTTGCCATACTGTTTTCCAGTTTTTCCCATCAATTTTTGTTACATTAATGAGTTCTTATCCCAGAAGCTGATGTCTTCTGGTTTATCAAATAATTGATTGCTGTAGTCATTTACTGAGACTTTTTTTTATAGAACCTATCCTAATCCATTGATCCATTACTCTATTAACCAGTACCAGGCAGTTTTTTTACATAGTTTGTGT
Organism: Macrotis lagotis; assembly: GCF_037893015.1. Lineage (NCBI taxonomy): Eukaryota > Metazoa > Chordata > Mammalia > Peramelemorphia > Peramelidae > Macrotis > Macrotis lagotis. Next base: position 174,041,512 of record NC_133663.1, on the reverse strand, counting down.
AGAATAGGAATTAATTGTTACTTAAATGTTTGATAGAATTCACTTGTAAATCCATCTGGAGAGTTAATTTTCTAAAAAGTAGGTTTGAACCTCCTTGTACTCAATAAAATCTAAGAATTCCCTACTGCTTCTTAGATCAAATGCAAAATCCTTAGGGTTTCAAAGTCCTTTATAAGCTACTCTTACTTTAATTTTAACTCCAGTCTTGTTACATTTTGCTATTTATACACACCCCTCAATTCAGGCATTCTGTTGAGCTTGCTATTTTATTTGAATAAGATACATCATTTCTTAGCTCTGACCATTTTCTTCTTGTATTCCATTGGTACCATGCTTTTCCATCTCTTTTCTGCCTATTAGATTATCCAGCTCCCTTCCAATTTTAACTAAAATCACACCTTCTGCAGGAAGCTGAACCTTTAATGCTATTTCCTTTATTCTTTTAACTATTTCCTGTTTTTCTTAATATAGTATTTTGTATATATTTGTTTGCTAGTGGTCTCCCCCATTAACATGTGAAATCATTGAGGACAGGGGCTGTTTGTTTTCACATAATGTACCTCAAGCATTAGCACAGTTCCTGATATATACTAAATAGTTAACAAATGTTATTTAACTGACTAACAATGATCATGTGAAAAAGATATTCTTATTATCCCAACTTTCTAATTGAGAAATTGAGATAGAGGTTAAGCAACTTGCCTGTGATTGCACAACTGGTAAGTGTTGGAGACTGAATTTGGATTTAAATTTTAATCTCAGTACTTGTACCCACTGTGCAACCTAACCTGTCTATAGGAAAGAAATTACCAAGTGAATTTATATAGAAGGAAAGAAAATAGGGCCTAGGATATATGGATCACCATGGTTAATAGGTATGATAGGGTAAAAATCCAGCAAAGTGATAGAAAAGGAGCAGTCCTATAATGGCAGGCTTAGTTTCCAAGACTGTGGAGAAGAGTGTCGTTCACTCTGTCCGAGTCAGATTACATTGATAGTATCATATTCATTTCTGGGTACAGCATTTAAGAGGATTTTATAAGATGATGAATATTCAGAGAGAGAAATTAATACCATGACATTCCTTGACTTTGTGGCATATGAATATCGTTTGAAGGAAGAGAGGAAGTTTATTCAGGAAATGAGGAGCTTCAGAAGGAACAGTATAACCATTAAGTAAGAGAAAGACTATAATATAAAAGAGAACATAGATTTCTTGTTTTTGTCCCCAAAAGTCTGAACTTGTAGTCAAGGACAGAAGCTTCTTTGAAATAAATTTAAGCTCAATGAAATAAAAAAAAAGAAAAGAAATCTTCCCCCCCAAGGGGGGGGGGGGTTCAGTTTCCAAAACTGAAATGATTTGTCTCCTAAATAAGTAGTCCTCCCTGCAGGTCTTCCAATAAACTGAATAGCCACTTCTCAAATGTGTTTCAGTGAAGGTTTTTTTTTTTTTTTTTTTATCAGTTCTCTATTGACTTGGGCCATCCCTCAGATTCTATCTGGCTCTGAAAACATGTGAGTTCACTATTCTGTGATTCTGGTAGGCCGCTTCTAATATTTTATGACTGTGAGGTTTTTCCATGCATGCACAAAGTCATCAATACAAAACCTGCAATATATGACTTTAGGAATAGTAGTAACTTGAGAGAGCCCATGGGGCAGTAATAATCAGAGTTAAGAAATCTAGAAGGGAAAGAGCCCTTTTCTCTGCTTCAGACTCAGCTGCCTTTCCTGTCTGGGCTTTCAATCACATCAACTCTTTGCTACCCCCATATCACTGTGTTCTTTTTTTTTTTGAGAGTCTAGAGCACTAAACAAACCATAGAACAGCATTTAATTTATAGTCTACTGTTGAATAACTTAACCTTTCAGTGTTCACCTCTGTAAAAGTGAACTATTTCATTAGAAGATGTTTTGAATAAGAACCGACTTTATAACCTCATTGAAGCCATTCTAGTTACCCCCATAAATACTTGTCAATGGCCAGAAATGTAAGGGGAAAAAGTTATTTCTTCCTTCCCTCTATTAGATTTTCAAAGGAACAACTAGAAGTACAGAACTTGGGAGCTGGAAATCCCTCTTAAGTCATGGTATTACACTCCTCACTCATTTAACAAATTAACCAATGTCAAGAGACTAAATCCTTGTGTAAAATTATACAATTACTTAAGGGCATTGGTAGACTGGAAACCAAGACCTCAAAGTACAATGGTTGCATGATTACTTCAAGGGTAGCTCCTATCTCATTATCTTTGTTTTTTTGTGTAACATCAACTTCTCTAACTGCACAGTTTATAGGGATTACAAATATGCAATTTATATTGCCTTATCCATATATGTGTGTGTGTGTGTGTGTGTGTGTGTGTGTATGTGTATGTATGTGTGTGTGTGTGTGTGCGTGTATGTATAGGACTTGTTTGACATTATTTATTTATTATTATAAAACCAGATGACTTAGTTCTTTTATTTGCTATTCATAAATTTGGGGCTCTTTTCAAATTTAGTCTCATACATTTTACCACTAGTTATTACAAATAACCTCTCTAACAATTCTAATTTTGTGTATACAATATTCTACATCCAAAGTTTTGAATAACAAAGAAAATCATCAATTTCAATGTGTGAAGGGTCCTTACATATCTTCTGATAAAATTTCATAATTTTACTTATGAAGGAAATTAATATGGCAAAGAAAATTGATTTTAGAAGCAAAAGAAGGCCTATATATGACAGAGTAGTTTCTAGAGTAGTAGCTTGAGGTGGCTTTTTTGGCAAGAAATTTATTAAATCATCATATCACATTATTATTTTGTTTGTGATAATGTTTTTTATGTTTAACATGGTAAAGTAAATTATGAAATTATAGTTTGAAGCATTTTTAATGTTCCACCAAGTTGATTATTATTATATTTGCATAGATGTACTATTGTTTTATAAATTTATTTCAGCAATGTTCATATTCCTTCTGCATTTGAAACTAAAGATTTTGGAGTAATGTTTTGTCTCTGGAGATTTAAGATTAGACTTCAATATTTTTTATCAAATTTTCAAAAATGTAATTATCAAAATATGTGACTAAGAAATCATTCATTTATACAGATGTAATGAAAGAAATATGTAGATATACATGGAACAATAAATGCATTGTTTTAAGTTGAAAATGTTTTTGTATACAGTATTTCTTGTACCTTTCATTCTGAACACAGTGACAAGATTATTCATTTACAGATTTATCCAATAAAAGTTGTACTCTTCTTGCCATTCAATATATATATACATATTATTTGAGTTGATGTGTTTGTATGCTTTTATAGTGACAATCAGTCCTTACTTTTGTAAGCAGATGATTCAGGCACTATAAGATGGGGCTTAGTACAACTTGAAATTAGAACTATTTTCTTTTAAAACAGAAAAAAAAATAGTTTCTTAATCTGTTTCCACCACTGGCAAGTGTGGAACTGGCAAGTGTTACACAAACTGGCACAATGATGGTAGCCTGTAGACTTCTTTAAAGGTTAAATAGTGATACAGGGAGGCTAAATTAAGGTTTCTCAGGTTACTGTATGTCAATTCACTGATAAGACTTTTTCAGTCTTGAACAAGGGCCTATTCAGAAATTGTTAGTTTCCAGATATAATGGAACTTGTCTAAGTGACAGAATGGCTTAACTGTGGAATTTTTACTATGAGGTTGGTTGCTTCTACAAAAGATCCAGTGCTTAACTGTACTCTTTAAGTGCTGACATAATTTTTGGAGTAATCCTTTCTCTGAGACTTGATTTTTATAGGCAAAAATAAAAAAAAATGTAAATTATGATTGTGGCATAAGTCAAATTATCAAGGAAAATGGAAAACATATTAGAGTTCATCTTCTTATAATTAGAATTGAGCATTGTATTATGTTAATATTTGAAGTCCTGATATGAGCAATTGTATAAAAAATTAAAGATTGCTCCTATAGAAGAGTAATTTAAACATTTCATTTGCATTAGGATATGCCATTTTTTTCTAGATATAAGGCCCATTTCAACATTAAAAAATTTCCTTATATAATTTCATATTACTGTCTATTGCTTTGGGTGATAAAAATTACTTATGAATATTTATAATAGTAAAAAGAATGGTGTAAAATTCAAGCATATAAAATCAATTACTTATAAAATTTAAGGAAAAAGTTGTTGAGGCCTTTAGAGCCCATGGAGTCTATTTAATTGTCTCTAGTCAAGCACCATCAAAAGCACTGCTGACAGCTATGAAATTAGTCTGCTTGTAAGGATACAAAGGGAAGGAGATGTCAAGGTCTGATTAATTCTGACAGGAAGTTCTTTTTGATATCTAATCTAAATCTCTCCTGATATGATCCAATCTCATTTCCTCCTATTTGCTCTTAGAAGACAGAGAGAAAACAATCATTTTTACAAAGAGTAGTTTTTCACATAGATATAGAATCACAGATTTAAGATTAGGCGGGGCTTAGGAAGCAAATCTAAGTTTGAATTCATAGAGAACCCTGAAGATATTAAGAGATTTGGCTAATGTCCCAAAGACAACAAAGCTATAATTAATCTCAAGTCAATTGACTTAAAATCCAACTCTTTTCTCTGCTTTGTTTTTTCTCTTGATATCACATATTCATATATTTTTATTGAAATCAGAAAAAGACAGTGAGAGAATAGGAAGTAATAGAGAGTATAATTTTTATATAAATCCAAGAGTAAGATTTTAAAAATTAATTATGGAGTTATTTATAATATTATAAAGTAGAAACAGCTAATGACCCAGCAGCAAACAACTTCTGACCTAAGAAATGGTAACCAAACTGAAGTGTTTATGACAAAATCAATACATTCATTCAACTGTGCCAAGGTGACATTGTTAGACAAGCTAATCACTCTAACAAATTGAAAATACCTTAGTGTTTATTTTATATAGATAGTAGCACAAATCTTTTAGTGATAGTCAAGGTTAAAGGAGAACCCATCTTAAAGAGTTTAAATCATGTTTAAATATTTATATCATTGGAATATTACTTTCAAGTTCATTTATTTTTTCTTCTCTAGTCTATGTAAATGAATTGAATTAATTATGCCTACATTAGTTAGCTCTTAACTATTATAATAGAGACCATCATCTTCACAATATGTGTTTAGCTTAGATACCTTTATATTTTTCTTCTTGAGTACTTAACACAGTGATGATCCTTATTTGACTATATAAGAGACTATATCAGATTCAGCTGGATAAAGGGAGGACTAGATCTGGGAGTATAAGGAGAATGGAAAAGCAGAAAGAAAATAAAGCAAGTAATATACACAATGATTTAGCAGATAATCAGGGAACTAACATTAGATGAATACTATAGACTTGCACTTTATTCTTTATTTTCTTTTTTATAAGTTTTTATTTATTATTTTTTTAAATTTGTGACATAACACAAGAATTTTCATAACACAGTAGAATTAAAAAAGAGATAATTATACATGAAACTGAAAATCAATCATGTACAATTTACTATTACTTTTAACTATGCAATAATTATCTTGAAAATTTCATTTTTTTCTTTTTCTCTTTCCTCTCCTTCCCCACAAAAATGACTTGCTATGTCATCATGCCTTAAATTATCATTTAATTTGATTGCATTCAGCTTAATGGCAGTCACAGAGGGCAACTGCAACATAATGAATGCTATTGTGAGTGGCCTATACCTTCAAGGAGTTTAAAACCTATTTGGGCAGTCAAGATAAACACATATCAAACAGATAATCATATAAATGAGGAAGAGGAAGAAAATAACCTGAGAATTAGAAGATATGAGTGTTTGTGTGTGTGTGTGTGTGTGTGTGTGTGTGTGTGTGTGTGTGTGTGTTTGTGTTTATTTGTTTGAGTGTGTATGTGTATGCTATTTTCCTTCTGGCTTGGCCAGTGCACCTGACTGTCTGATGGTAGATACATTGTATAGCATCTTTGGACTTTGGTTTCTTTATTTGAAAAATATCAGAACTTGATTAGAGTAAAAAATTTACAGGAGCTTTTCCAGTTCTTAAATTGTGTGTCTATATTTGAGTGCTAAAGTGAATCTAGTTGTGTCAGTTATTACTAATATTTAATGAAGAAACTGACCAGAATATGTTAATTGGAACAGATATTTTATCTTGGTAAAGAGTGAGGGATAAATACAAATGGGCAAGTTGGTATGATATGTCTTGAATGCCCAGTTAAGGAAGGAAACAAGCATTTATTAAGCTCCTACTTTGAGGTTGATATTGCCCTAAGAACATTACAAATGGTTTCTTATTTTATTCTCAGAACATCCCTGACAGGTAGGGGCTATTATCAATTCCATTTCACAGTTAGCAAAACAGAGCAGATAGAAATTAAATGACTTGCCTAGGATCACATAGTTATATGTGATATAATTACGTGAAATGCATAGCATCTCTCTCTCTCCATATATATATATATATATATATATATATATATATATATATATATATATATATATGTAATGGTGAGGAAACTTTATCAGTATAATGGAATATGTTTTCAGTCACTTTTAAATCTTGGGGAGTTGCTTCAGAGTAATTGTGTCTAACTCAGGGATCCTTGCTGGCTGCATATTGATTGAGAAAAACACAAATTAATGCCATCTATGATATATTATAAGATTCTGATAGTAAAAGCTGTGCTGTGTGTTTATATGTGTGTGTGTTTGTATATGTTTTTTCAGGAGCGTATTCCAACTATTACAAACTCCCATTGCTCCTGGAAAAAAACACTGTACTTTGTCTTGTTAAGTGGCGAGTTTGACATCTATGTATTTTTTGACATCTGTGCTTAAGAGAAAATATCATTTGTAAGGGATCTTTCAGTTAGGATGTGTCAGAGGGAGTAATCAAATCTAGGTCTTCATGTTTCTGAGATTAGCTCTTTTGCTACTATTTGATGATATCTCTTAGTTGTGAAGCTCTGAACTGAACTAATACTTTGGAACAAGATGCCACATTGGACTCATATAGAACATGATATATTTTGGTGCCTAGTCTTTAAAATGAAGGATTATAAAACTGGACATGTTGCAATTCAGAGTTTTCTGACACTTGCTCCAAGTTCATGTGGATTCCTGGTTAGGTGAAAGTTGAACAGTACTTGAATTTAACTCGAAACATTCTATATTACTTCTTCCTTCTCACTCTGAATGGAAAAGTAGTTCCCTTTCCTAAAGTTGAATTACTGCAGTGGGATTATTAGTATTTTGAAGATAGGTGTCTTTTATATTTCCGATCTACATAGTACTAAGGGCTGAGTTATCAATAAATAAATGATGAAATAAAATGAACTGAATTAGTTCAAAACAGGTACAAGGTGAAAGCTTATTTATTTTTAAGTTAATATTTTAAGACTTGAAAAAATTTTCACCATAGCACAGAAATGATCAGATTGAAAGCTTCATGAAGGATACTGGCATTTCCCTTTTTACTTTTTGTATGCCTTCCTGATCCAAGTAGTCTACACATAGTACTTATTTGATAGTTTTTAAGGTTCTAAAAACCAGAGAAAGGTCTAATAATGATAAAAGTTTTACTTTGAATAACTGGGACAAAGTAATAAAATCTAAATGATAATAGGTTAAAAATTATGTTTTCCTTTAGTGTCTGTCAAAGACAGTATTTGGAGTAAATTGATGTAGACAAAACAAAAAAAAAATTGTTAAACCAGACATTCACAGCATGCAATTCCAAGACCAAGGGCAGGATTTGGTTCAAGTTTATTTTCCAAGTTTTCTTTGATGCTATCCTTCCGGGTGTCTCCTCTCTTCTGTCTCATGTATCATGTCTTATTTCAACTCTTCTGACAGCATGTCAAGTATCAGAAGTCGAATAATCTGTCCTCACAGTGGGAGAGAGAGGCAGACCAAATACACATTTAATAAGTGAACAAGCAGTTCCTAACAGTTGATACATTATTCTCTTTGGACAAGAAGTAGATCTGCCAAGCATATGTAGACATCCTCCTGGATAAATGGGGGAGGGGAGTCTTAAATATATGAGCATACTGTGAACATTTACTGCTTGAATGAGTGTATGTTTTGATAGTATAAGTAATATTTTTGTAAAAAATGAAGAATCAAAAGAGGAATGGCAAATACCATGATATAAAAAGCACATGTAAAATAATTTCCAATGACTTGATCAACATTTTGCCTGATAAATTCATTTCTTTCATCTCTATTCTCTTATAGCTTTTTGGTTCTGAATCTCTTAAATACATACAATATATGTATGTATTTAAGAGATATACAAACATGACTGGATGTATACATATATTTGTATATGCATGTATATGAACACAATTATTTTATAGTTCCAAAATTAATTTTATATTCTGAGCCCAAGATTAATATATGTTCAATAAGGGAATCCAAAATTAGAAATACTGAAAAACTTTTTAATACATTTGCATAAATTTTGAAATTCTTTAGAGCAGTCCTAAAAAAAAATCAAGAAAGACTTGTCCCTTTGTCTATTAAGAAACTTCTCTGTCTTCACAATTCCACTCTAAAATCTTACATTTCTTCCTCAGGTGTAAGTATGATTTAAGATGAGTTCACAGTGTGAAGGACCTGAGAGAAAAATATTATAAAGAAGACTCATCCCAGTCCTTGGCACTTGCTGAAGAACTTATGAGATGCTTTTTGCATCAGAGAATGCTGAGCTAAGAACTCAGCAGGTGGTTCCATATTAAATTCAAAAGCATTTTGAATAATATTTTAACATTTTTATATATATAATATATATATATATATATAATATATTATTGTTTGGATTCAAGAAAGGCTCTACGAGATGAGACAGAAAACATGTAAATTATTGAACTATATAATCAAGATATAATGCCTTCCATTAAAATGGTTGAGGAAATGGAGATTCACTGTAGTACCATAATAGGAGGAAATTAAATGTAACCTATTCACATTCCAATACTTCTGAAAAGATATACATTTTTGTAACATTTAATGTGAAACATTTTAAATCACTCTGTAGATAAAAATAAGTACTTGTTAAGTTTGATAAGTTGTACTTTGAAGTTGTATTATGATTTAAGTTCAGGCACTAGTTTTAGGATGAATGTTATCAAAGATATGCATAGTATCATTGTTAATATTTTTCCTTCTGTTTATGGAATCATTTTTCATCCAATATATTATATTTCACCTATACACAGGACCTGGATTGTGGAAAGCTGCTTGAACTTAGATTCTAAGATGATCAATATGTTACTAAATTGATTGTAAAAGTCAATCATGATTAATGGGTGCAAAATCTACCATACTAGTGGCCTAAAAACCCAATAAAACTACTTGAGAAAACAGATTGTGAATAAATTATAAAGTGATATACCATATAGGAACACTGCATAAAATGTATAGTTTCAATTTGCTGATTATACTTGTTACAGTGGAAAAAATAGTGTAATGGTATAGCATTCTAGTTACATGCTTTATTTTATTTTCTGATTAATTTTTGATTGATAACATGTCAATAACCTCCTTTCCATCATTTCCTTTGATACTAGAAGAAAACTATTTTGATCTAGTACATGTTTTATAGACTTCAAATTATTTTTGATTAAATATTTGACATATTTCATTTTTTTGCTATTTACATACACTATACATACATTGTGCATAAATATTTGTTTTCTTTATCTATGAGGAAACTAGAACTCCATTGTACAAATCCTTAGTACTTAGTGTTTGCATGATTCTAGGACACCAAATTGTATGCCCAATTCTTTAAATTCAATTTTTTGAATAATTGTTATATATGATATTATGCCTCTATCTATAGACATGGACACGCACACATATATCACATGTTTTTCTCACATTTGTATATAGACATGCATACACATACACACAGTTATATATGTGTGTGTATGTACTGTATATCACATACACATACACAACTAGATCTAGACCTACTGAGTACTGAACATTATGTAGACATTATAAATAGACTAAAAGTAAAATAAAACAGCCATAGTAAAATTCCTTCATTTTACCATTAGTTTTCAATATGCTAAAATATATATTTTTTGCTATCTTTTACTTCATTAGCAACTTACAAGATCAAAATAGTAAACAAAATTCAAATTTTACCTTAAGTAGTATCTAAAGTCTAGAGGAAGGCTTATGAAATTCCTTTATGTTCTGCTAGAAATACCTTTTGAGAAGAATTTCCCAATTTCTTCAATGATTAAGATGCAATAGCATATTTTTGGCTCTATATTTCCCTTCTGTTTGCATTTTGTTTAACTTTTTTTTTTCCTTAGAGAAACAATGTTCTGACTCACATATCTTCCTTTGTTATGTTGGTACATCCTTGAAGTACTATCATTATTTCAGATCTGATGGAATAAGAATAGTTCTATTTTATATTTCCTCATTAATCTACTTAATATAATAGCAAAATATTATTTGAATAAAATTAAATTTAGCTTTATTTGTTTATTTGGTTTTGAAGGTATTATATCTCAATGGAAATAACTGACTATATTTATAATCTCATAATTACCAAAAATCATTAAGATATGTAAAGATAAAGACATTTGCAGCCAAAAAGAGGTGTTTTGGTAATTCATAATTCTTGATAATGAAAAGTATATAATGAATTTATTTAGAACACTGGAATTAATAGTGAATACCTTAATATTTAATCTAACTTAGTTCCAACACTGAAAATGTCTATTAGATACCATTTCCACTTTCTATGTAAAGAATTATATCACAGTTGCACAATATTCATCATTGCCTAACTTCAGGAAGAGAACATGTGCTGATAAGATGATTTTTGTAGTTTTTTTCATAAATACCTGCCATATGATTACATTTTGTAGTATAATATAAACATAATCATAATGAACTCATTTGGATCTATTCTTATGGTATCTTATGTAAAATAAAGGATAAGACATTTAAAATTGCTTTGAATTTAATAACAATTACATGTTATTTCAGAGTAATTATTGATTACTATGGCCAATTGTTTATGTTCTTTCTACCCTTTCATGATTCTCTTTCAAATTCTGAGATTCATGACTCCCTAAATATTAATTTGGGGTAAGAATGGATTTGGGGATTTGAGCTGCTCAATATAATTTTAAGAATCATTTTTTTCTTATACAATGAATTCAGAGCTTGAAAAAAAGATGAAAGTTTTGTTCCTTTTACCCCTACATACACACCCACACCCACACACACACACAGACAGACACACATATGTGTATATATATATATATATATATATATATATATATATGAAAATGCATACATAAATGCAGATATATATAAATAAAATGTGTGTTTATATATATATATATATATATATTCAAATATATGAGTATATTCAAAATACCTATATTCTATATAATATGACATTGCAATAGAAGGGAAGAAACCCCTGCCTGAGTAAGAATGTTAGAGTTAAAACTTTCTGGTCAGTACAAGTCATTTCCAGATACTCCTCATCTGAGGACTTTAAACTTGGGGTAGTTTCTCTCTGAGTGAGATCATGTTTTCAGTCTAAATGAAGAAAAAGTGAATTAGAAGAAGAAATAGATTTGAATGTAGAAGGAGACATCAATAATTGCAAATTAATTGTCAATAACGCTAGCTGCAGGATATTCTGAATATGTATGCATATGAATGCACAAATAAATGCCTATATGAACATACAAATATATTCTTACATTGTGGTTGTATACATAATATATATGTGGTTTTATGTGCAGTACATATTGTGACAATTGTGCATATGCATGCATTTAAATGCATGTGTACAGAAAGTAGCCCAATATAGTTTTGTGAGTATGTTTGTGCATATACAAATATGCACAAACACACATTATATATAAATATATGACCTGTAATTTAATATATTCATATATGTTCATAATTAATTAATTTATATATATATATATATATGTGTGTGTGTGTGTGTGTGTGTGTGTGTGTGTGTGTGTGTGTGTGTTGGGTCTGCTATTTCAGTGTTATAAGGAAATTTCATTTGAGGATACTCTCTACCCCAATGCACATCATCATTTTCTTTACAACTTAGTCTTTGAGAGTTTATTTTTTTATTTCACTAAGAAGTTAAGTCATTGCCAAATCAAGTTAATAATTCAACAAACGTGTATTAAAGCACTTAGTATGTGTTAGGCATTATCGTTACTATGTTACTACAAATAAAAACAAGCACAGCACCTGTTCTTAAAAAGTTTATATTCTCATGGGTGCAACAAAATTCAAATAGCTTTATACATATAAGCGATATGATGGGCAAATTGCTTATAAATTACTTGCATAGTTTCAAACAAAATGTATGTGTTACAGGTTGGACTTGAATGTATGTCTCTTCTCTTTGAGCCCAAGTCTATGGCACACCATATAGATGGCCTGACAGATATATATATGTGTGTGTGTGTGTGTGTGTGTGTGTGTGTGTGTGTGTGTGTGTGTATGTGTGTGAATAAATGTGTATGTGTGCACACACACATATATAACAGTACAAACATCCACATACAAACATGCATATGATGATACATATGCCCATACAGACACATTGTAAACACATATATTTCTCCAATTGATTTATTTCTCATAATGATTTAATAAAGAATACTATGACTATAATCATCAATATCTATTTGTGAAAAGTATTTCAAAAGTCTATGTAATATTATTTATTATAAAAAGGTCACAGTATTACATTAATTCAGTGTGGAAAAGGGTTAAATTTTTTCTTTGCATAGCAAACATATCAATAATTTTCTAAAATGAAATGATTTCTAAGTGAAGCATTAACTGAAGAGGGTAGCTGGCATTTTTAAACTAATTTATTATCCTAAATATTTTATTAGCTTTCATTGTCTTGAACATAACATTACTGTAAAATATTATGAATTACTAACTCACATTCCATAGTTATTCATCTTCTTTTTAACATACTAATCTGCATATTCATCTTATTATGATCAATGACATCATCATCATAATCATTATAGAATAAAAAAAGTAAACAAAAATTAAGAACAAAGCTCTTCTGGTAACCATTCACTCTGACCATAAAATAGACAAAGCCAACCTGAAAAGTTCAGAAATCAGGATTTATTTCATACAATTCTTCTTCGTCTACCCTTCCAGGATATCATTTGGTACATCTTCTGGAAAAGATTTAAAGGGTTTTTATCCCTGATCATCAATGACAAGAAAGCTATAAAAATCATTAGACCTATTTCCCAAGTCAATACAGCTTGAAATAAATTTTGAAAGCACAGTAAAAAAAAGCTTAAAAACCAGATAAGGTATGTAATTGTTTTCTCATCAAAGTGTAATATATTTGGAATAACTCTAATTCAATTACATAATGTGTTCCTTCCTGTGTTACATTTAGTTGAAGGGAAAGAGATTTGTTAGGATCCAAATGTTATGAACAAGGGAAGATCACAAACTTCCCAGGCAGAGTCAAGATGGTGATGTGAAGCTAGCATGCTCTTAGTGCTGTTCCCTTTACAAAGCTAAATGAAGCCTCAGTGCAGACATTAAAGCTACAGATTTCACCAACAAAAGACAAGATCCAAAAAAAAGTTTTCATTAGTAGACATTTTGGAGGATCTTCAGTGAAAGTATGCCTCTTTGGGGGGAAAGGGGAAGTAAAATCCAGGAGATGGGAGAGAAGGAAAGCCAGGGAGAGAGTTTTAACCATAATGCTGTTCAGGTACTGATGGCCTGACAACAGCATAGGTTCTGGCAACTAGATAGCAAGCCAGCAAGGAGCATCCCAACCCCAAAATAAGTCTGAACCCTCAGAACACTGGGGCAAAAGACAGGACTGGGGTGGAAACAATGCATAGACAGAACCTGGACATAAAGGAGGAAAGATACCTCTTCAAAGGCAAGGTCTGGTCAACATAGGCAACATCTTGACAAATGACAAGCCAGGGATGAGATCCCAGCCCGAGAATAAAAACTTTGGTCTATACTCTCTATATCCCAGGATTAGAGTTTAGATATTGCAACATGAGCAAAAACACTAAAAGAATTCCATAGAAAGCTACTATGCACATAAAGATAACAACAATGAAAAATTACCTATGTGGAAGTCTTAAAAGAGTCCATAAATTGAATTCAAATCCAAAAATTCATAGAACTCGAAAAAGAATTTCAAGACCAAAGAAGAAAGGAAGAAAACATATGTAAAAACAAAATGAAGGTCATGCAGGAAAATTATGAAAAATTGACCAATGAAATCAACTTTTTAAAAATTAAAAAACAACCAACTGGAAAAAGAATGTAAGACTTCAAAAATTAAAATTGATGACCTGGAAAAGGAATACAACTCAGTAAAGAGAAAAATTATCCAACTGGCAAAGGAAACAAAAAAGTTAATTGACAAAAATGAAACCCTAAAAATTAGAATTGGACAAATGAAAACTACGATATCTATGAGACTTCAAGATTCCATCAAAGAAAAGAAAAAGACTGAAAAAAAATTGAAGAAAATGTAAAGTACCTTTAAGGAAAAGCAATTTGCCTGGAAAATAGATAGATCCAGGAGAGATAATTTACCAATTATTGAGTTACCAGAAAGTCTATATCAAAAGAAGAAGAAGAAGAAGAAGAAGAAGAAGAAGAAGAAGAAGAAGAAGAAGAAGAAGAAGAAGAAGAAGAAGAAGAAGAAGAAGAAGAAGAAAGAAGAACCTGGGAAACATCTTGTAGTAAATTATCGGGGAAATTGTCCAAACCTGCTAGAGCACAAAAACAAAATAGCCATTGAAAGAAAACCCAAGGTTCCTCCAGAAAGAGAATCCCTGGATAAAAATGCCAAGAGCTATCATAGCCAAATTCAAAACTCTCAAATAGTGAGGAATATACTGCAAGTGACAAAAAAGGAAACAATTTAAATAAAAGGAAACAATCAGACCTTCACAGGACTTATCAATTTCAACACTGAAGGACTAGAGGACCTGAAATACTGTATATCGGAGCACAAAGAACCTTGAATTACAACCACAAATTTACTATCCTGTAAAATGTTCAGAGAAATAGAGGATTTCCAAAATTTCCTGATATAAAAGGTCAGAACTAAAAGGAGAATTCAACATTCAATACAAAACTCAAGAGATGCATAAAAAGGTAAATGAAAAAAAGGAGAAAAAATAAAACAAAACAAAACAAATATTAGTCAAGAATATCAAATTGTATACAACTCTATAAAGGAAGATAAAACCCTTATAAATCTTGAGAAATGTATTTCTCTTAGAATAGTTCAAGGGTTGAATACAATTGAAGAGACAGAATTTAGAGAATATGGATATGGTTGGTTCCACTCTTTCCTTTGAACATGATGAAGATGACATCACAATATTTGAGACAAAAAGCCCAGATCAAAAGCAGGGGTGTTTACTCAACTTATAGGTCTTTGTTTTCTTTGAACTACTTAAATTCTGCTTTGTTCATAAAGTTTTCTCTGATGAGTGCATCCTATACTGGTTAGTCTGGAGTCTTACAATCAATTGTAAATTTCTGAAGAGAGATCCTCAGAATATCCCAGTACTGAGAGCAATTAGAGACTCTATGGTTAATTAAATCCAAAGTGATTTTAGGGACAGAGAGTGAGAGCCTACTTAGAAGGGTTTAAGTAAAGGGGGAGAGTGTGGGAGAGAGTATGCTTGAGGAGGGTGGTACAAATGGTTCCTGAAATAATTTGACTTTGCATGATAGTTTGGCTCTTGAAGATTATGTATCATTTAAGGGTTCCTGCAAAGGGGATAAGGTATAAAATGATTATAATTTAATGTGGTTCATGACTCTTGAGAAGTGTGTTTCTAATGAGAGAAGTGGGGAGGGTACTTAGTGACTATGAGACAATGCTACTTACTAATCAATCAAATAAACCTGTGATTGTGTTTTGATTGATAGTACTCTGAGCTTATCAGGCAATTAATTAATCATAGATTGATGGTGCTTTGATTTATGATACTTGATTGATAGTACTTGATTGATAGTACTTCTATCCTTAAATAATACTAGGTGAAGAGACTCAGAGATCTATTAAAACAGAGGGTTAGAAGGGAGGATGTGAACACTGATTAAATTTTATTCAATAGATTTGACCCAGAGACAGTCAAATTTGGGAGAAGAAATCAGTGAAAAATTACCTATGAGAAAGTCTTAAAAGAGTCTATGAGGGAGGCAGAGATGGTTCAATATTTGGAAAACACTAAACAAAACTGAATATATATAAATAGTAAAACACACAGAATTAAACACATTAAAACACACATTAAATAATATTAAATAAAATAAAACACATTAAACACATTAAAACACACATATTAAAAACCACTAAAAAAGTATAGGAATAAATGGAGTTTTCCTTAAAATAGTATCTATCTAAAATCATTAACAAATACTGTTTCATAATGGAGATATTAAAGAGCATTTGCAGTAAAATCAGGAGTGATATAATGATGCCCTTTATCACCATTACTATTCAATACTATATTAGAAATGTTAGCTTTAGCAATAAGAGAAGAAAAAATAAATTGAAAGGAAATTTACATTGAGGAAACACAGTTTTCACTTTTTTCAGATATGTTGGTGTATTCAGAGAACTCGAGAAAATATCTAAAAAATAACTTGAAACAATCAATAAATTCAACAAAGTAACAGAATATAAGATAAATCCACAGAAATCGTTATCATTTTTTATATATGAGCAACAAAACCCAAGATCAAGAGATAGAAAGAGAAATTCCTTTTAAAGTAACTGCAGACATCATTAAATAGTGTACGTCTACCTCCCAAGGCAAACCCAAATTCTGTATGAATATAATTCCAAAGCACTACTCACCCAAATGAAGTCATATCTAAACAATTGGAATAATGTCAACTGCTCATGGTTGGTAGAGCTAATACAATAAAAATGATAATTCTTCCCAAATTAAATTATATATTCAGTGCCATACCAATTAAACTACCACACAATTATTTTACCAAGTTAGAAAAATGGTAGCAATAAATATCAAGGAAACTGAAGGAAAAAAATGTAAAGGAAGGTGACCTTGCTGTACCAGATCTAAAACTATACTTATAAAGTGGCAGTCAGCAAAACTGCCTGACACTGATTGAGAAATACAATATCAATTGACTGGAATAGGTTCTAAAGAAATAGTAGTAAATGACTACAATAATTTACAGTTTGACAAACTCAAAGGCATTAGCTCCTGGGATAAGAACTCACTATTTGCTAAAAATTGTCGGGAAAATTGGAAAATAATATGGCAAAAACTATGCATAGACTCACATCTTTATACCCTATACCTTTAAATCAAAATGGGTACAGGATTTAGATGTAAAACATGACACCATGGATCAATTAACAGAACAAGAAATGTACTATCTGTCAAATCTATGGAAATGGAAGAAATTTATGGCCAAGCAAGAAATAGAATACATTGTAAGTTGCAAAATGGATGATTTTAATTATAAGAAATTTAAAAGTTTTTGCACAAATAAAAACAATGCTACCAAAATTAGAAGGAAAAATAGAAAGTTTGGAAACAATTTTCACAGCTAAGGATTCTGATAAAAGTCTGATTTCTAAACTCTATAGAGAATTACATCAAATTTATAAGGTTACAAGTCATTCCCCAATGGTCAGAGGATAGGAATAGACAGTATTCAAATGATGAAATTAAGACTATATATAATCATATAAAAATGCTTCAAATCATTACTGATTAAATAAAAGCAAATTAAGACAGCTATGAGATATTACCTTACACCTATCAGATTGACTAAGATTGCAAAAAAGGAAAATGGATCAATGTTGGATATGTTGTGGGAGAATTGGGATTTTAATGCTTTGTTGGTTGAGTTGTGAACAGATCCAACCCTGGAGAGCAATATGGAACTATGCCCAAAGAGTAATAAAACTAATCATACCCTTTGACCCAACAATTCCAATGTTAGGCCTATATCTAGGAGAAATAATAAAAAAATAAGAAAAGACCCACATATCCCAAAATATTTACATCAGCTGTTTTTGCAATGGCAAATAATTGGAAATAGAGGGATACCTATCAACTAGGGAATGACTGAACAAATTATGAATATTGCAGAATACATAATAATGTTAGGGAATTTTTCTTTAAGAAACCATAAATGTTCTGACTCAAGAGAAGCATGGAATAAATTTCAAGAACTGATATTGAGTGAAGTGAGCAGATCCAAGAGAACACTGTGAACATTAACATTGTGAGAGTGTCAGCCTTGATAGAAGCAGCTCCTCTCAGCAGTTCAGAGAGAGCTTGAATACCTGTAATAGGCTGGCTATGGACAATTATATCCCTAGCCAGAGGAAGAAAAAAACAAAACAAAACAAATAATCTTCAGAATCTGAATGAACATTTCATTCACTTTTTAAAAATTTCTCTTATGTATTTCTTTCCTATCTCGTGGTTTTCTTTCTTTTTCCTCAATTCAAATTCCTCATATCAATAAGCTATAAACATGTTAAATACAAATGTGTATGTACAATATTCAACTGACTTCCCTGCTGGGGGGAGGTGGGTGGTAAGGGAAGGTGAAAGTAAATTATGTAATTTAATAATATGCATATGGATATGGATAAATGTTGAAAAACATTCATAAAATGTAATTGGGAAAGTAAAATAACAATTTTAACAAGGAAGATTACAGATGAATTAAAGAGAAATTTAACTGTTTCTTGTCTACTACCAACAAAATATACTTACTGCTTCATTTGAAACTTAGATTCTGTAGCTATTTGTATGTTTTCTTTTACCTATTCTAACTTCATGAGTTTAATATTTTTTTTATTTTTTTGCAAGGGAAATGGGGTTAAGTGGCTTGTGTAAGGCCACACAGCTAGGTAATTATTAAATGTCTGAGACTGGATTTGAACCCAGGTACTCCTGACTCCAGGGCCAGTGCTTTATCCACTGCACCACCTAGCTGCCCCCAGTTTAATCATTCTGAATCCTATTGAAGAGGTCTAAGTTTTATTTCCTTTCTTGAACATTCTTCTTGGCTTGCTATCAATTAATTAATGAAATCTAGAATGATAGATTTGAAATTGATTTGGAATACAATAAATATAACTCACTAATTTTATTGATAAGGTACCAGAGGTGTTTATAAGATTTAATATTTTATGAAGTAATATTCTCAGGAATATGTACATTTTTATAGGGAATTCTTAAAGACCAAAATATATTTCAAAACCTAATTATAATTTTAGGCACTGATGACATCTGAACTTTTAATAGGCTATTTGAAAATTGCCTTTGTGTAAAACAAGGATTCTCCTAGGAGAGAAGGAGAATGATAAAAAGAGATTTGAATATCAGATCCTATAAAAAAGACCAGATGATTAGGACCAGTGTGAAGACCTTAAGGCTGACTATGTAATTCTGGACTGGACACATCTTTATTTGTGCAGATGATGGAAGTTAAAAAATATATGTTTTAGATTTTAGTGGAAAGAGGCAATTATTTTTTCTGAAATAAATAAGCTAGAGTGGTGTGTGTGTGTGTGTGTGTGTGTGTGTGTGTGTGCGCGTGCATGTGTGTGCTTGGGTTGGGGAATCACATGCAAAAATATTGATGCTTGGAGGATGGCAGAATAGACAAAGGAATGGTCTTTAGATTAAACTGGGATGGAGAAAGTTAAAGAGGTTTATAGTTAACATCAGAGTGAGGACAGAAATAAAATTGAGAATGATTTCCAAAAGGACAAGTTGCAAGTGGCAATAATAAAGTTTGCCATCCTACATCACCATCATCATCATCATTATCATCACAATGATAATAATAATGATAATGATAATAATAACAAATTAAGCCAAGTAAGTCTACAGTAGAGAAAAGAGTAAAATAAAAAATTTTTAAAAGTTGTTTTATTAATAAAGAGTAAATTTATATTTTGAATAACATATAGGTATTCATGTTTATTATTTTAATGTGTGTATTTATAATTCTTATTAAATATACTCAAAAACATAATATCAATGGAAATTTTCTTAAAATGATAAATAGTATCTATCTAAAGCCTATTATCTCTAATGGGGATAAACTTGAAGCTATTTCCATAAGATCAGGGGTGATAAAAGGATATCCATTATCATTAGACTATTCAATATTGTTATACAAAATCTAACCATAACAATAAGAGAAGAAAAATAAATTAGACAAATAAAAATAATCAATAAAAATGGGAAATTATATGGTAATATATTTAGAGAACACGAGAGAATCAAGTTAAAACTAATTGAAATAATTTTTGAAATTTTGTAGTATGTAAAAATAAACTCATGTAAATTATCAGCATTTCTATAGATTACTAACAAAATCTAGTAGGAAGAGATACAAAGATAAATTTCTTTTAAAATAATGGCAGATAATATAAAATATTTGGGAGACTACTTACTAAGATAAAAATCAGGGACTATGTAAATATAATCACAAAAGATACAAATAGAAAAAATATAAACAATTTAAAAATAGTAATTTTTCATAGACACACTGAATGAATATAGTTAAAAAGAAAATACTGCATGTTAATTACTTGTTTCGTAGCATAACTATCAAAAATTTATTTTATAGGACTAGACAACTAATAGCACACCATCTAGGACAACAAAAATTCAAGAAGATCAAGGGAATCAATGAACAAACTAATGTGAAGGTAACCTATCATTTCCAGATTTCAAATTGTATCATAAAACAGTAATCATCATAGCAATCTGGTACTGGTTAAGAAATAAAGTAGTGTATCAGTAGAATAATTAGGTACTCAATACAGTGTAATTAATGACTACAGTATTCTAGTACTTCGTAGAACCAAAGATCTAACATTTAGAGTAAGAACTCACCATTTGACAAAAATTGTTAAGAAAATTTGAAAGCAGTTTGGCAGACACTATGCATAGGTCAACATCTCACACCATGCTCTAAGATAAGATCACAATGAGATTAGAAAGATATGATTCAAAAGTACATTGACAGGTTGATTTAGTTAAACTATATTAAATAAAGATTAATGGAAAGTTTTCTACTTCAGTTCAAGTCATTATCCAGTCCGGTTCAATATTAGAGAAGTCTCTTGGAATACTACTGGGCTAAAAAGAACAAAATAATTCATTACCATGATATGGAAACATCAAAAGTTGCATGCAAGACTTGAAGGTTCTATCTATTCTCATTGTTTGTTGGAAATGCCTAATTGTTTATATAGTTTCTCTCCCATTGGAATGTAAACTCCTTGAGGTCAAGAACATTGTTTTTAATTAGCTATAATCAGAGCTTATTAAATGTTCTAGAACAGAATAAAGGCTTAATGATACTCTGTTATTAGATATTTGGAGAATTGTGTTTGGTTTTGAATAATACCTTTAACTCTTAATTTTAAGAGATCAGAAATAGATTTTATTTTCAAGTAGTTAAAGTTTACCACACCAAATGATCCTTCTGTTTGCTTTGTTTGGCCCCATATGATAGAACAAACAGCAATGAACAGATGTTGCAGAGGTAAATTTAAACTTGATATTGGGGGGAAAATCTAATTATTAAATTATTACAAAAATACATAACCTCAATCTGTCTTCAGAGATAGTTCCTTGGTGGAAGTTTGAAGTTTTCTTCAACAAGTATATAAAGAAAACAGAGAGCATTTTCTGATTGGATATTTTGTCATTTAGAATGTCAATTCTTGTGATTAGTAAAAGAGATTACTGTGAAAATAATTATAGCTTATGTATAAACTTCTGTTAAAGAAGTTTAAGATAAAATAAAATTATTTATTTGATAAATCAAACTAACCAAGTCAGGATCAACATATCTAATCTCTCTCTCTCTCTCTCTCTCTCTCTCTCTCTCTCTCTCTCCCTTTCTGTTTGTCTATTTATCTATATATCATAAATACGGTTTATTTTTAAGACATGCAAGTTCATAGTACAAACAGTACTCATTTCTCATGTCTGGACATTCTGAATATTTTCTTCAAGAAGTCATTGATTGGGGGGCAGTTAGGTGGCACAGTGGCTAGAGCACCGGCCCTGGAGTCAGGAGTACCTAAGTTCAAATCTGGTCTCAGACACTTAATAATTACCTAGCTGTATGGTCTTGGGTAAACGACTTAATCCCATTTGTCTTGTAGAAACCTAAAAAAAACAAAGAAGTCATAGATCAGGGCAGCTAGGTGACACACTGAATAGAGTACTGGCCCTGGAGTCAGGAGACCTGAGTTCAAATCTGGCCTCAAATACTTAATAATTACCCCATTTGGTGAACTTGGGCAAATCACTTAACCCCATTGCCTTGCAAAAATCAAAACCAAAAAAAAAAAAGTCATTGCTCTAAGACAATACTGAAATGTGCAATAAAAAAGTTAACTATAGCAACAGAAGTTGACCAGCTATTAATGTAGATATCAATTTTATGGGCAGCTAGGTGGCACATTGGATAAAGCACTGGCCCTCAGGAGTACCTGAGTTCAAATTCAGACTCAGACACTTAATAATTACCTAGCTGTGTGGCCTTGGGCAAGACACTTAACCCCATTGCCTTGCAAAAACCTAAAAAAAAGATATCAATTTTGAATTGATTTTGTATGTGAAATCAGACAATTTTATTAGACACCATCAACAGCAAATAAGAAATTGCAGTTGCTTCAATCTGATCTTTTCACATAAACCTATTGATACAGAGAAGAAGGAAGTGAAGGAAAAAGCCAAATAAACGATATCATTCCCTATAGTAGTTTAATACACATAAAACAAAAATCACAATGAAGTGACCAAAAAATTAGAAATCAGAATAGTGCTTACAAAACATCAGATCTAGATAGGTAAGCTCATTATATAGGATGTTTGTAACAGGTTTTCTATAGTAATGCTTCAAGAATTATGCATACACAAGAAAATGTTGTATGTACGTTTAAAACAGCAAGGAAAACAAATCTGCAAAAAGTTTAGTTTGAGAGCCAGTTGAGTCACATTCTCTCAAAAGAATATTGACAAGAGAACAGGAGGAAGAAAACAGATCATTGATATTATTTGGAGCTTATTGCCTTCAAAGTTACTTCCTTTGGAATCTAACTCAATTCAATATATGAGGAAATGGAAATAACACTCAAGAAAATTTTAAGAGACAGAAAAATGGTCCCTGATGAAGATCACACAGAAGAAATTCTTTACAAAAGTGACCCATTTCTGAAAGAATTGGAGGCTTGTTTTTGAAGATATTTCAGAAGCTAAGATATAATATAATTAGAGAAATCATGAATAGTATTTTACATAAAAAGTTATCAGAACTTTTTTCATCTGCATGAAATTTTGGACAATACAATTCTCATATGGTTTCATTGATGAAATAGGATTCAATATTAAGTGATCTTTCTATGTAGCCTATATCTCCAGTATCAAGATATTGACCAAAAAGCTATGCTTTTGTTTTGTTGCTTAATTTTTAAGATAATTAATTGAAATAATCAAATGAAAGGTTTATTTTATGTGTTTGTTTTCCTATTATAGGAAACATAACTTCAAGGAAGCAAGAATAATATTGTAGTGATTTGATACAAGGAAATGAGAAGAAAAGTAACCTTAATTTTTCAATGAAGTAGAAGCTAAAGTATTCAACTAAGAGGGAAGTGAGGATGAGTGCCATGCAAAGTTGAGGAGAGATAAGAAGATTTGAGCATACATAATGTTGAGTGAGATAATAAATAAATTAGGAATGTGCAACACAATTATCTTACTGAAGTAAAAGTCTGTGTGAGATATGAAAGATATATTTATAGAGTACTCATTGAGTAAAGTTTTATGATTTTCTCCAGTTCCATTTAGTAGCACATGAATAGTTTTAAAGGCAGTTGATGGTGATATTGATACAAAATTTAGGTTTTTCAAGGATATAATTCATGTTAGGAAAAGGAAAAAAAGTTTTGACTATAGAGTTAAATTGATTCACCAAAGGGTAGAGAAAGAATAGGGAAGATTATAGACTATGTAGGAATGATGATTTGGAGAACTGAAAGGTGGAGAGACTATATGTGAAAATAAGGATGAAAATCACGGTTACAGGTGCCATATAAGTACAAAGAAAGATAGAATTATAAAAGTTACTGGTAAGAAGAAAGAATTTCAGAATTCCTGAACATGGAAGTAGAACACTTATGAGCATTGTCAAGTTCACCAGTATGTCCAATTTTTTGGCTAGTCTAAGTAGAGTTAAAAATATCTTGGTGATCTACTTGAATGCAAAATTAAATTGGAATATGTCAGGGAGCAATAATATAATTCCCTAGTATGAGAACAAAAGTCGGGGGTGGACAAAAGACCATTACATTGATTGTGGAAGGCTAAATAAATTGTCATTCATGAATGTAATAAAATATTAGTATGTTGTAAGAAACAACAAATATTATTACCAAGATATATGGAAATACTTAAGTGAACTGATACAAAGGAAAGTAAGGAGAACCAGGAAAATAATATAAACAATACCTTCACTGAGATAAACAGAGAAAATAACCTCCTCAAAAAAATCAAAAGTAGAATTGGAAAAATTATAAAGAAGAATGTAGGCCCCAAATAATTTTATGAATGTATGCCTCTCTCTACTGTTCTGCAGAAGTATGTGTATAAGGTGCACCTAGGAAGAATTCATGGGTATGGAGCAGTGCTTGTAATGTTAGACCTTTGTTCCAATGTATTTATTTATTTTTATTTGACTGAATATTTTCTTTTCTTACTTTTTTTTTTAAATAAAAGTTATCTTTCTAGAAGAGAGACAGGGAGAAATACCAGGGTGAATTCATATGGTTTTTAAAAATAAAAGAAAATAAACTTTTCAAAACATGGCAGTGTCATTGTTGTTACTTTTAAAGTCATGAAAGAGCATATTTTCCTCTAATTATTTTCATAATTAGGAAACAGAATGATGTAATGACTAAAGGATCAGTCTCAGAGACACAAAGGTCTAGTGTGTTATCTCAAATGTATTCTTACTTTGTGGCTTATTGCCAGTCACCTGACCATTCAGTGCTAAGGAGTTAATACACATCAATTGTTTACCTACATTGATGGAAGAATTTTCCATACCAGAAGTTCCCTGCAGCAATGAGATCACAAATCCAGATTGCACCCCTCAACCAAAAATTATATATTTACGTGCTATAGTTATGTAATAGTTAATGCATTATAATCAGCAAATGGATATTATTTTTGTTAAGCCTAACATTATATATTGTTTGTGAACTGATAAAAATGAAAAACTTCTATATTTAACACTCACCTGTTCTGTACTGCATTCATAGATTATCCAGATGATTCCCCTTTACTGCTCTATTTTTCTTATTTTCTTTTGATAGATGTATTATAGATTACAAAGAAATGAATAAAATGTAATTTTAAGAATTCACATGTTTTTAACAAATGTGTTGGACTTAATGAAATAATTCCTTACACCAATAAAATAAATATATATTAATATTTATTGCATTCTTTCTGTTTTTGCTTCAATCATTGTCATATTACATATTTGACTATAACATAAATTCCTTCTTTTATGTATGCTAAAGTGTGTCATTATAGATTATTTAATTATTCTGAGAGCTATATTTTTCTACCCTATTGTTCTCTATAAATTTACAGCTGACATTTTGTGGTATTTTTTTAAAAGTTGTGATTGATTGAATATTTAGCACTTTGTGATAAAAATAAATAAAATATAAATAGTTACTTTACATTTTAAACACATGCTTTCATACCATAAGGTCTCCCAAAATACCATAGATATTCAGAAAAAAAAAACTGTTGTTGCCTTAAAATATATTCCTTTGTTGAGTTCATACTGCTAACCCTTTAGGGTATTGACAACCTATTATTTTTCATATGTTCCATCTTTATCCAGGAAACTGAAAGAACAACTAATTATATCCTTTTGCAAATGAGTGTAGCAGAATGGCTTTTGTTCAACAAAATTCTTAAGTCTTCAACATGAATGCAGAAGTCAGTATGCAATGTGTGCATGTGCCTATGCACCAATGAGTGTTAATGTACAGTTACTTTTGTGGCATGCAAAATTTGGCATTTGAAGCTAATTGTATATTGTGCTTTGGCTACTGAACTTCAACCATTTTCCATGTCTGAATTACATATGACTTTTGGCTCTAATTGCTTGTTTTTCAGAGGGCATGCATTGCCCTACCCCTGCCCCCCTCTCTTCACCCCCCATGCTGCTATTCCAGTGTGTTTTCCTTTTTGTGTGATTGACATTGGCACTATTATTCTTAAAGGTTGTACAAGTGTTTCTGGAAAAGGGCAGGGTAATAAGCAATTAAAATGAAGGTCACTAAAATAAATCTATTAACAAAAGCAATAATGTTTGCTGAAATTATTTCTAAATCCCTTACCCAAATCATATTCCCTTCTCATAAATCATTTTTACAAATAACTACAGGCATGCTGTTGGTTTGAAGAACTGATACAAAAATGCCTTTAACTTGATAAAATTGTTAGCAGAATTCTGGCCTTTCAACGATGGATTCAGGGAGAAACTTGCACTGCTTCAAAAGTTAGTAAAAAAAAAGAAAGAATTTCAAATATGAATTATATTCAACCCCACCCTGAAGGCTATCTAAAATAACAGGGCAAAATAGTCATAATGAAAGATAGCATTTAGGACCAACATGATCAAGCTATAAATAATCTAATTCTTTTTTCCATTTCTGCCCCCCCACATTTTTCCCAATTATGGAATTGTGCTTTCAAAGACAATAGGAAACCATTATTACATTGAGAAAGTAAGCATAATCTTTGTGGTATATTTCCATTATAAATGAGATCTACTTTTAAATTGGTATCATCTAATTTAAATACTTTGTCTCCATATTGAGAAGACAGGACTCACTGGTAAAGATACTGATGTTGAAAAAGACTGGAAGCTAAAGGAAAAGGAGACAACTTAGGATAAGATAGATAGTGTACTGGAAACAAGTAACATGAGCTTGAGAAGATGCTGAGAGACAGTGGAGAATTAAAGGACTTACATTGATTCATAGAAGAGTTAGACACAAATGAAAAACTGAACAAAAATATGAATAATGTCTATGAAGATCTTCAAGTGACCAGTTAGAAGAAAGTTTCAATTGATTCATACATTTAGACCACTGTTAAGAATGTAGTCCCCATGTGGTATGATTGGTGAGACTAGTGATATTTAGAATATCCAAGTTTGCCTCTATAGAAAATATTTTGTGAAAGGGAGATTTTCATTATTTTTAAAACCACTTTCCTAAAGTAAGAATTTGATGTTATCATTACTTTTTTATATTTCTCCCTGAGAAAACAGATAAACATCACTTTAAGTTAATATGTGACTACAGTTTTCATAAAATGCATTAAAAATTATTTTGGATTATAAAGTAAATCAATAATACCAAGATGTTTATATATATATATATATATATATATTTATATGCATATATATGATGTATGCACACAATATAATTTGAAAATGCAAAGATCACTAGCCAGAGAAATCCCCAGAGTGTCTAATTCTTTAAGACCCCTTTTTGAAGAACTTTCTTAGCAAAGTTACTGGAATGATTTTTTGCCATTTCTTTCTTCAGCTCATTTTATAGAAGAGAAAGTGAAGGAGAAAAAGTTAAAAGATTTACACAGGGACACACAGCTAGTAAACACCTGAGATGAGATTTGGACTCACAAGGGCAAGTTTTCCTGATTAGAGCACTGAGGTCCATCTTCTCCATCACCTAGCTATGTAATAAAACTCTTGGCTTAAAAAAGTCTGGGTCTTTTACTGTATCCAGGGCCATCTGCAGTGATCCTGATCTATATCTGGCCACTTGACCAGATGGCTCTGTGGGGAGAATGTGAGACTGGTGATTTTGCACAGTAGCCCCTCACCTAATCCAATTCACTTGCATGTCATGGCATCACCTCCCTGGTGCCATGGTCTTCTTTGAGAATGGACAAACAGAAAATATGTGTGATTGTGCGTGTGTGTGTGTGTGTGTCCATGCAAACATGTGTATAATTGTGTATTTGTATAAGCATGTAAGTATATGTATGTGTATATCTAAATGCAAAAACTATATGTAAAGTTTTACAAAATGATTTCAAGATGAAAATAGTACTAACCCACTAAGGGTGGTTAGGTCAGGAAATAACTTGCATTGGAGATCATATCTGAGCTGTGTTTTGAAGGAACCTAGGAATTCTAAAAGAACAGGTGTATTTAAAGATATGTTGAACCACAATATCTGCTATGTAAAGGCATGAAAGAGGAAATGGAATAGTGTGAATAAAAATCTTGAAATTTTATATGAAGAGGAGAATGATACTAGGTCATTCTTTAAATGCTACTATGAGAATTTTATATTTGATTATGACATTAAAATGTCACAGATGACTTTTGAGAAGGAGAGTGACATGATCATATATAAGCTTTAGAAATATCATTTTGGCAACTATGTAGAGGATAGATTAAAGAGTGGGAAAATACTGAAAGCATTCTTTGGAGCTAATAAAAAATAGAAAAAAAGAATATATGACTAACATAGATAGGGTATCAAAAAAGAGAATAAAAACAGAAGCATGGCAGCAGAGGTAGTAACAAGGAGTCCTGTCAATGCCCACATATTTAGGCAGTTTTTCTTTATTTTGTTCATTTGTTTTATTTATTTTTTATGTATTTTGTTTGTTTTAAAGGTTGTACAAGTGTTTCTGAAAAAGGGCAGGGTGATAAGCAATTACAATGAAGGTCATTAAAATAAATCTATTAACAAAAGCTAATAATGTCATTTGTTTATTGTTTTTAACTGTGTGTGTGTGTGTGTGTGTGTGTGTGTGTGTGTGTGTGTGTGTATGAGAGAGATTGAGACAGAAACAAAGACAAAGGCAAATAGATGGAGATGGAGAGGGAAATGTTCAAATTGCATAACCTTAGTTTTTTTCCCCCTGAAGTCATATATAACTCACTATTTATTGTGTCTCCTGCTTTCATGAGTCTTGCTACTGTTTAAGTTCCACTGACACCTATCCCCATTAAACAAATGAAAAATGTATATGGGAGAGTATATGGAAGTAGCACAGAAATAAAAAAAAATAAATTTAGCTTTCCTAAAGGAATATGTAAAAATAGGAAGTTTCTTAGATTGTATCCTGATGAAAAAATAAATGTTCCCCATAATAAAACAATCCAGAAAGTTTTAATTAAATATTTAATATCACATAATTCAAGTATCCTTGCTTATATAATTTTATAAACTTCCCAGAATTTTAACTATCTCAACCTCAGATAATGGAGGGAAAAAAAAGTAGCTTGGGAAGGATTATATTTTCCTTTTCCTACTATTTTTTTCTCCTCCAAGACTTCATTATATGAAATAATAGCTTAATATATCTTATGTATTGTTATTTCCGTCTCTTTAAAACAAACAAAATATTTAGTAATTAATTTTTTGCCAATACTTTATAATCTGTTCACCTTTTTTGGAAAATAACTCAAAGCATTCCAGTATGTTTTTTGGAGTATCTATCTTCCCACATTCAGATTCCCATGCAGTAGAGCATTCAGTAACTCTTGCCAAACTTTCAAATTTGTCATGATAGTGTATTAAAAAGTTGAACTGGGGTGTGGCAAAAGTAGCTGAAAAGGTAAAGTTCAGGAAATGAGAACACAGAGGACATCAGCTCATCATTTTTATTTTATTTTTTTCCTAGAGGGTAAAGGTATTTCTTTGTGAAAATATTTGAAAGTGACAAAGCTGTCTGTGTTGTCATAAATCCTAGAAAAAGAAACAGACTAGTGAAGTGGAGGAAACTTAATGCAAATTCAAAAGCTAAGCCTATCTTATCTACCTAGCTAGAAAGAGATGTAGGCAATATGAAAACATTCATTAGGAATTTCATTTTAACATGATTTGCAATTCTGGAAAATAATTTGAAGGAGAAGACAATAGTTGAGGCAGGATTGGAAATAATGAAGTAATGTATTTCAGATGATATAGATTATTAAAGATGGGGCATTTTGTAACAGGAGACTAGGAAGACAGTAATGAGAAGTGAACAGAATTGCAGCTGCGGTCAAAAAACAAAGGACTTTTGCTTTAGAATTTTTTTTTTAATTGTGAACTGGTGGAAGGTATGGAAGGTCTATGTTTAGTTGTCATATAGTTAAAGCTTAATACAATTCACTCTCTCCTTATTGTGATTAAAGGAAGTAATGTGCTTTGAAGGAGGGTAGCATTAGGCTTATGGGGAAGGGTGATAATTCAAAAGTAAAACACTCTGTATTTTGAGGGATCAAAATCCTAAGTAGCAAAAAAAGGGCATGTGGTCAGTAGAGAACAGACATTATTTGCATGCTACTCCCCTGTCCTTCCATTGCTATAGCTGATTAACCTATTGAGTTGAAAGCACATCCCAAAACCAGTGACTTTTTGAGTACACCAAGAAAGTAGAGACCTATAGAAAAACTAAAATGGGATGTGGCTTTTTACAGGCCCATCCAATATTTCTGTTTCTTCTTCTACCTTTTCTGCCAAAGGATTTGACGATAATCAAGAGCTGAAAGCTATACTCTTACGTATACAATGCAAAGGACAATGGTCATGAAGTGAGAAGATCAAGGGTAAAAACCCATCTTTGAGCTTATTACCTATGTGAACTTGGACAAGGCATTTAAGCCTCCTGGGTCTTATTTTTTCCTCATCTGAAAAAAATGTGAAGATTGAATTATATTGATCTTCTAACTAGATTTCTGAACCTGTAAAGTACTATTGGAAATTTTAGGAAGCTGATACAACCTATTTATTTTAGAAATGAAGAAACAGAGACTCCATCAGAGTGAAATTATTTGCCCAAGATCCCAAAATGGATATTGACATTATTGTGACTGAAAGTTTTTTTTTCCCAATTCATCTACTTTAAGAGTATTGGTATTCTATTTAGGCTTGGCAAGACCATTTAAAAAAACTGAATCCTGAGGGACAGTTAAGGAATATATAAATCTTTTGCTTAAATTTGCTGCACTTCTCCCATTATGGAGACAATAAAAGGAATCCCATAGAGACCAAAACGGAAACCTTTAGGCAGTAGTAAGAAGCTTGGTGCTCAGTGGCTAAGTGTTCTTCAAGTGTCTGAAGTTTTTATCTTTTCTTTTGTATGTTTTGTGGGCAGAAATTTAGCAGGAGAGTATATTTTGAGTAAAATCCTAAAGGAAATTGCTGATAAAAATATCACTCTTGTATATCTACTTAAAGGAGATATATATCTGTTCTTTCTCAAACAACTGTTAAGCTGTCATCCATACACTTATCATAAGGAACAATTATCTCAAAGTAGTTTTATCTCCAGACTCTTTCCTGACCAGACAAAAAAGAATTCCATGGAAGTAGACAGTACTTTAGTTTGTTTTACAGAGATTTGTGTTGGGTTTTTATATGAGGAATTCACTCCATATGACATTAAGATTTGTAAACATACTGTCTCTATGTATATAATGTGTAGTTGGCACATATCAAGGAGACCAAGATTTGTAATACTCAAGTAAACAGAACAGAATGGTGAGGAAGGAGATAGGTGAAATTTTGGGGGAAGCTTGTTTTTCACTAGTTTTCATGAAAATGGCACTTCCTATTTTTAATCAAGTAATCAACCCTAGATGCTCAAATATTTTCCTCTAGAATATCTGTCAACTGGGTGCCTTCAGGAAAGAGATTTTATGGAATTTGGTGAGAAAAGGCCCACTCATTGATGATCAGGGAAAACTGTCAAGTGATGAGGGTGCTGAAAAAATAGAGCATGAATAGGGTGGAGAAAAGCATTTAAGATAAGTTGGCAAATGGTGTTGAAAACAGCATTAGGCATTCAAATGGCTATTTTATGACTATTCTTGCATGAAACTATTGCAGGTGCCTAGTTAAAATATCTTGCCTTTCTAATAGATGCTTTTGAAAAAAATTTCACAACTCTGTATGTGTTTGTAAAAGAAGTAGTTAGAAGGTAGGAAAGGAGGATAAGCAGGATTGGATGTAAATCAAGGTCCTTCAAATTTAAAAGAATAAAATCTTAATTACTTGATAAATTAGAGAAACTAAGTTCATAGTGGAAAGAGTACTGACCCTGGAGTCAGGAGGACTTATTTGCCTCAAATTATCAAGTATAAAATGAGCTAGAGAAAGAAATAGAAAACCACATCAGATTCTTTGCCAAGAAAATCCTATTTTTTAAAAAATTTCTGGTACCTGGCACATGTTTTTCTAAATCATTGGTAAAATTATTAATTGGGGGCAGCTAGGTGGCACAGTGGATAGAGCACTGGCACTGAAGTCAGGAGGATCTCAGTTCAAATCCAGCCTCAGACACTTAATAATTACCTAACTGTGTGAACTTGGACAAGTCACTTAACCCCATTGTCTAGCAAAAACTAAACAATAAAAGTTATTAACTGTTTAAAATTTTTGTTTTTATTACTCCACACATAAATTTTTGAGTAAGAATTGTTTTACTCAATTGATTTGTGTGTTTGTTGAATTAATTCAAATTACCATCTTTAACTGTGTACTTGGTTAGAGTTGTTGAATATTAATTCATAATTCAAGTGCATTGTTAGCACAGTATGGATTAATTGTATTTACTATTTGTGTACCTGTTTATTTATGCTGTTAAATTCCTTATAGTGTATTTTTATAGTGTGCTAATGTTCACTAAATAGTATTATTATCATTGAGTGTACACCTTTAAAATAGGGGCAGTTGTATTGTTAAGGCAAAAGGGAAGTCACAGCAGTTCCTATTTGCATTCCAGGGGGAAAAAAAAAAAACATACGTTTCAAATGTACAAGAAATATAGTCTTGACTGTCTCTAGAATTGGGTTGGCTTTTTTCCTACTGATAATCCTAAACTTTGCTGTTGCCATTAGGGGGGTTTTGATAAGACCAAATTAGAGTATTTAAGGGAGAAACTGATGGATAAGGAAACTTTGCCTCTTGAGTGATAAGTTATGACAAATGGTACTCAGAGGCAAGGGAAAGAGATTATAGTTCAGAATTGCAATCAGTGAAGTAAAAGATTAAATCTCTTGAAAACCTTCTCCTTAATACTTCCCAGCCTATCCAAATAACTAAAATTCACTCACCCTTACCAAAGGATTCCACTGAATACCCAGTTTCTATGCTCCCTTTCAAAGTATAAGAGAGTGGCTTGATCAGAAACTGCAATTTCAAGTCCTATCAGTGTGGAGAACTCCAGGCTATTACCAAAGTGTATCCTGGCTCCAGGGAGTATCCCAGACTTTGCTGAACAATGCGTTTATAGAGACCCAAGTATTTGGATCAGTATTAATTCATGGCTGCTTTAATTGAGAAGGGAGAGACTAGAAATTAGTATCAGGAAGGAATGAAGGACCCTCCCTGCAATCCCTATCACTCAGCATGATGAGGATCATGGAATGGCTGGCAAGAAAGGGGGCAAATGCAGGAGAATAAGAAAGCCCATGGCACCTGTTGGAGATGTCTACCTGCTCCTACAGGAGGCAGGAGATGTTTGCTCCGGTTGACACTATCAGTTTAAAACTGAGATGGTTTTAAACCATTCTGCCTTCCCCACTCCCCTTTCCTGGAGTTAAGAGAGTATTTTAGTTGTGGCAATTGCTAGTGAGACAATTGTAGCCTATGTCTCAGAACCACTCTCCCCTTTTATGAGAGGAATCAGTGCTTTTCATTCTTCTGTCCAGGCCACCAGAGAACCCTAGTCAAGTCTTTCCATTTGAATGAGGAGACACCACTTTCTTGTGTTCTTTATCTTTGATATCTTCTTTAATCCCTTTAATCCCTCTGGTTCCTAGCCAAGTTTCCTCCAGTTTGTGGGAGGATGCAGTAGATGAACTTGCTTCAGACAAAGAAGGGAAGGTAGCTGATATAAATTCTAAATCCTGCTACTTATCTCCCTGAGATGGAAAGCAAGACTTTAGATCATAACTGTATAATATATCTGGATGTTTTGCTTTTCTCCCAAGAGGAGTTGAATAAAATTCCTTTAGATGTAGTGAATTGATACATTGATACATTTTGCCTCAGAAATGAGGAAGGAGAAATGAGGAGCTTTTGGCATCATCAGCATCACAGAATTGGTTGAAGCTTCATCATTACCTATTCAGCACAAGCTGGATTTGGGGCTTTTGAGAGTGGTATACTTTTGAGTGGCTCATGACTTTGGGAGCTTATAAAACAGCAGGGCTTCTTTACCTCTTTAGGATAGAACATTAAAAATTAGAAACAGATTTTTCATCTATTAGACTATTTACTACTTCTCTAGAAAGTAGCAATTGAAATCCAGGACACAGTTGAGAAATCAGTATTCATGCCCATTGAAATGACTTGACTGACCAAGCAGCTAAAACATCAAACCAGGAAAGATTTTGAAAGGAGAATATGTAAACTTGAAAAGATTATGGCATCATGGAACTTATAGTACTTCCTAAGAACTTTTCCCTCCTATGATGGAGAACCTTTTTTTATTTGGTCATTCGACACTTGACAAACTGGTAGACCTGGCTCAACAATATTGGTGGGGTCCTTTTCGCA
This sequence comes from Macrotis lagotis, assembly GCF_037893015.1. Classification (NCBI taxonomy): domain Eukaryota; kingdom Metazoa; phylum Chordata; class Mammalia; order Peramelemorphia; family Peramelidae; genus Macrotis; species Macrotis lagotis. The sequence goes on along the minus strand of NC_133663.1, from coordinate 174,006,813 downwards.
GGACCACCAGCTCTGTCTGTAATATATGTCCCACCTGTTCCAAGGCACTGAAGTCCGATTGAGGACAGTTTCATCCCCCAGATGTTTCTTTTGAAACCTGGCAGGTTGACTTCATCCAATTGTAATTTGCCCTTGGTTACAAAAAATGTTTTGGTTATAATTTGTATATTTTCTTGAGATGGATGGACAGAAGACTCTGGGGTAGAAAAATCCCCCTTAAAAAAAACCCTTTATATTATAGGGATGTTTTTAAAGAAATACACAGTGATAGTGATACCCTTTTCACAAGAACTTCATTAGCTAAACTGCAGTTCCTCCATGGTGCCTATTACCCAATCTTCAGGGATGGTTGAAAGGGTTGATGGGATACTTAAGACCTTCTCTGTTAAATTATCTGAGGAGCTAAGTATTTCCTGGCCCAGAGGCCTCCCTCTAGCTTTGCTAGATCTTAGATGAATATCATTTGATTCTAATAAGCTAGGCCTATGAGAAGATCACAGAATATCCAATACCACTGAATCTATGAATGGGAAGCTGCACAGCTAAAGACTCTTCCCTGCAGTAGTGTATGGGACTGGCACAGAAAATATCAGAGATTTACCAACTTGTCTAATAGTTTCATTCTTTAGAAATCTCAGCTGAGATACAGCCCTTGATCCAACTTGATGAATTGTTGTACTGGAAAAGGCATCTCAGAAAACTCTCACTGGAGCCATAGTCCTACTCACCACTCCAATTGCTGACAAGCTCTAGGGAGTGGAGTCCTTGGATGCATCTGACACACCTTAAAAGAACAGCACCATCCACTTGGATTGTGGCACCCATAAGTGACCTGACCTAAAAAATCAAATGTGCAGTAGATATCTGAGGTAGCCTGATGTTCCCCAAACCTAGAGTGAGAAGCTACCAACATCTGCAACAGACCACTGACCCAAGAAACCAGACATGGCCTGAGGTTTCCAGTTACTCTATCTATGAATTCAGACTTTTCTTTTTCCTTGATCATGTACACTTAATTCTAATAATTCATAAAAGTAGCATCACCTCTTGACTTTATTTCTCTGTGGTGCTATTTCCTTTCTGGAAAAGTAAAATTTCCCATCTAGTGAATCTTGAGGCTTTCCTTTAACACTCTGTGACAATATAATTGGTTGTCAGATAAGACCTATGCTTGGAATCAAACAGAGCTAAGGGAATTTTCCCCTTGTTATATGAAAACTATGTGTCTCTTTTTCTTTTTATAAAAAATTTCTATAGTCAATAAAATTTGAAAATTTATAATCAAATTTATTAGGTAATTGACAAATCAAAATCATTGGTCTATAAGAGGCTCTACCTTTTTTACTGAAAGAAAAGAATACCAACAATTATAATTTTATATTGATTAATATGATACGTGTAATAAATTTAACAATAATAACAATTTCTAGAGATCTTTTTCACAAGCAGTCTCAGGCTCTGGTAAAACAGGGAAGCAAAGGAACAGAAGTTATCTATCAATAATGACATGTGCTGACCTAGTCTGTATTTGCTTATTGTTAAGTGAAGTATATAAGTATAACAGTACTGTACTATAGTCCAAAATTTTTACAATCAACCCAGTTGTTCCCACAAGACTATGACATGATGGGCACAAGGGATGTAATTGTTGTATTGTCCTGTATTGTAGGTTTGTCCTGAGAAGATCATTCATTTGAGGCCAAAAATCTGATTGTTCTATGATTCCTCATGTATAAAATATTTGACACCCCAACAGTAAGGTAGAAATTCCAACAAATGGAGTAATCCCATGACTTTCAAATAGGTTACTTGCAAAGAAAGTAGTTCATAAGCAACTATATGATTTACTGGCACTTTGTCTCTGACCTGTTTTGTTGTGACCAGATTAGATAGGGCTCAGAAAAACTTAGGTAGCAAGAGTCACATATAGTTGATATGAATGAGAGACTTAACAGTAACAATCAGAGAAATCACAAATTTGAACACCATAAAATTAGGAAGAGAATGAAGGACTATAATTTGTAATTAATACTAATTTTATATATCATATAATGGAAAAATATTCAACATTGATATCTTGCCATTCATTTCCCTCTCTCTACTAGTAATAGCAAAGGTTCTCCAAATCATACATTTAGAGAATTCTCTAGCCTTATCTTTAATGAGTTAATTGACTCAGTTGTAGAGATTCTGCCCATGGACTGAATGGGACTTTTTGAAAACTCAACTATATGTGACAGTATTTATTGCCTATATGAGATCATATTTGTAAAGCATTTAGTGTAGTGTCTGTCACTTGTTAAGTTCTTATTCAAAGGACTTCTTTCCCTTTTACTCATTCCAATATGTGACTTATCCCAAATTATGCTCCACAACCTTGTCCTTGTTACCTGTTTTCCATTTCTTACACTAGTAAAAATAATCAGATTAGTACCACCATTTCTTTTGGCTAGAACCTTCTCACAGCCATATTTTGCATTCCTATAGAATATAAGATCTTTGAGGGTAAGGAGTTTTATTTTTTCTATCTCCATAATGTCTGGCATAGTAGTAGACTCTAAATGCTTGCTAAATGGTTAATTCATTTGTTAAATTTATTCAGTCACTTTGCCATTGTAATGCTATTCATTTTCACCAAAGAAAAATAAGTCCCTCAGATCAAATAGAATGATTAGCATAAATTAATAAATGGATACAGTTTCTCTCTTTGTCACTTTTTTTCTGTTTCCTTATTCTATCATTGTGGATTTTGGGTTTTTTTCCTCTGTCTTTATTTCCTTTTACTTTTTCTCTTTGTCTTAAGATAGAGAGTTAAAAAGAGAGTGGGATAAACACAGTGAAATGTAGAGCATGCTTCTCAGAAACTTTGTGGAGGACAACTTTCTTTTAATAGTTTTTCAATGGAATTTCCTTTTTCTCTAATTTTTTAAGAAAATAGATACTCTCTCACAATCTTGTTATGTCTATCTATCTATCTAACTATCTATCTATCTATCTATCTATATATATATATATATAAAATGCTTCATGATATGTAAGATATATGATATTTTATTTCACCCATAAAGGACATCTATACTAGCCTGGTATAAATTGGTTCAAAACTGTGGTGACACATAAAGTGGGAAGCCCAACCTTACTTTTAAAAGTTTTTATTGAAACAATAGATAATATGTTTGGATTTGTGAGAGCATGAAGCCCATAGACAACATTTTGGACAGTCCTCATATAAACAATCCTTGTTTTTATAGCACGACACACATGAAATTGGAGATAACAAAACTACTCCATTTTGAAGACCAGCTCCAAATTCTCCTTTTCAGGCAGATTTGCTATCTTCTACTATTAGAATTTATGTAATATAAGGAAATATTAAAGAAGGAAATGAGAAACCACTCCAGTATCTTTACCAAGAAAACCCAAAAGGGGGTCATGACAAGTCAGATATGACTAAAAAAAATGACTTGAATATAGTACCTGGAAGGAAGTTGTTTCTCACTTTCTACTTGTATCTCCAGTGAGTAACTGAGTGCTGCATATTATAATCCCTCAATAAATGTTTCTTACATTTATGCATTCATTCATTTTATCCCTTTCAATTAAATCTTCCACATTGCTGATGAATATGGAGTGGGACCTGGAGCTGAGCTAACAGATAAACTTTTGTTTCTCTTATTTCCAACCTAGAGATTCTCTTTGGAACTACTGATATCCTTGGAAAACTGTCTGAAATTTATCTCTTTTGGAGCCCTACTACTAATCTTGGAAACACAATTCAGGCTTCATTTTCACACACTATTAGGTATGTAAACTTAGATAATGTCATGGACCAGAGTGCCACATTAACCAAGAATTTTTAAAAAAAATCTTTTGGGAATCTATGAATATGAAACAATATTCTTTCTTTAATCAATTACTTTAGTAATGCCCATTAAATACAAATTTTAGGAAATGAATAATTTTTATCATATTTTCCCCCTCATTGCATTCCCTGAACTAACAAAGCTAACTATACACAAGGAGGAAGAACTTTTTCATCTGAGGTTCCCAGTCTTTGAACTTGACTTATTCACTGAGTCCACAATTTGGCATGTTCCATCTTGGAGTATCCTAAAAGAGTCCATATTATCAATGTTACAAGTTACAAGTAATACACAATGAAACATGAGCATGGATGAAATATTACTTGAGTAAAAAATATGATTGGGTCGAATTAAAAAAGTAGTTGTAGTATCTGCTTAAAAGGAAATATGAGACATCACATTAAAACTGATGAGAGACTGTCCTTACTTCACCTTTTTTGTCTAAGTATTACATCCCATATGGTATGTAAAATCCCCCACTGACTAGAAGGACCTATAATACCTGGTCACAATGGGGTAGATCAGTGATGGAGTGTCAAAACAGATTTTCTGCTCTAGCTCCTTGCCCTTGAAGTTGAAATGAAAACCTTCAATTCATTATTTTTAAATAATATTTAGAACAGTTTTTGGAAAGAAACTAGCCTAGGGGGGTCAGAAAACCTTGGCTATCACCCTTGATTTTCTACTTGCTTACCATATGTCCTTGAGCAAATCCCCTAGGTTCTTTAAGTCTCAGTTTTCTCATTAATTAAATGGGAGCAATGACTGTTGTGCCTATCTAACAAGACTGTTGTAAAACTCACATGAGTTACTGCATATGCAACAATTTTAAAACTTTTAAATCATGACTAAAATATAATTTCCATTATTCCTTGTAATGGCAATGTATAAAAATCAATAAAACTCACTGGCATCTTTTTTAAAAAAACAACCTAAGTTAGGGGGGGCTAGGTGGTGCAGTAGATAGAGCACCGGGCCTTGGAGTCAGGAGTACCTGGGTTCAAATCCAACCTCAGACACTTAATAATTACCTAGCCACTTAACCCCATTGCCTTGAAAAATCTAAAAAAAATAAAAACAAACCTAAGTTATATTGGTCAACTTCTTAAAATGTGAATTGGTGAAGTATGCAATGCAATGAAATGATATATTAAGACACTTTGGGAAAAATTGATTGATAAGACTGTATAAACCTATTAATTTCCTCTTTATATATATAAATGATAATTTCCTATTTTAAGTTGTCTGGGTGCTTTGGAAAAAAACTAATGTCTTGTCAAAAGAAGTTCACTTTGCACTAAACAAGAACAGCACAGGGATCCACAGATTTACTTTTTTCATTGTTTTTTTACAGGGAAATGGGGGTTAAAGTTACAGGTCACACAGCTAAGTAAGTATTAAGTGTCTGAGACTGGATTTGAACTGAGGTCCTCCTGAAATGCAAGGCCAATGCTCTATCCACTGTGCCACCTAGTCACCTCCTATATTTTCACTTTTGTTGCATCCTCTGCTGGAAAGAGAACTAGTTTAGTAATAGCAATCAGAATATACAAAAGAATTTCCCTACAAAGGACCTTGTGATAAATGTGGTACAAATTTCAGTGGTCACTTTTTACACATGAGAAAATTGGCATACTTCAAACTGGTTTAGCGATTTGCCCAAAGTCAATGGAAAACACATATCTTTGAACCCAGCACTACTGACTCTAAGGGAAGCACCCATTAAATAATACTGAACAACTTCAATATATACAAAGCATGAAAATGGACTCAGAAAACTATGTTATTTTCTATTTTGGAAGTAAAAGCAAAGATGAAATAAAAAATGTAATGTAATTTTAAAAATTATGACCTAACTGATATTATTTAGCTACTTTAAAATTAGAACACTATTGAATGCATAATCAAATCATATATTAAGGCAAGAAAATTCCTGGTTTGTTTTACCTCCTCTTATGCTGATGTATCAAGTTCAAATTCTTCCAAACCAGAAAACATTCAAAAATTTAATTGATTTCCAATTCTTGTTTGAGTGAGAGGTCAAAATAACTACGTCACAATTCCAATTTTTACTAGTTTGTGACCTTGAGTAAAGTTGTCAGTTGTTCTCAGGTCTTTATTCTGAAAAACGAGAGGATAATATTAGATAATCTCAAAGACATTCTATACTCAATTCCCAATAGTGTCTACCTTCTATTCAATCAGCATTCATTAGAAATTTCTGGGGTAAATAATGAGAAAGGGACATAAAATTCAAAGCTTTAACTTTTTTCCAATTTGTTAGCAGGTCTTATTTAAAATGAAAAAATCAATTTGTGAGGTAGTTAAAACTAATAGAGTAAAGATTTTGAAATATCAGTGAATCTCATGTCCTCTTTGACCATGGTATAATTATTTTACTGCAGTGTTTCTTAAACTTTTTCTTCCTGGGACTTTTAAGAAGCTCCATATGCCCTATTACATTTTGTTAATGATTTGGAGAATAAGTCTTCCTATTTGAAGCAAAGATGATGACTATAATATTTTGATTGCTTTGACCTAACAAAGGAGGAGATAATGATGGAGTTTGGAAGAAAAAAATGGTAGGGTGATAGACTTTAAAAAACAAACAAACCCTCTCCTCCACCAAAACTTTATATACTGAGAGGACATGGAAATAGTGATTGATAGCAGGAAAAACAAAAAAAATGTTTCTTTTACTATGGCACTGTCTAGAAGGTTTCACTAATACTGTCTTGTCAGAGCTTAGAAATAGCTATAAATATCCATTAGGAATTGTGATATCTATTCAGAAATAGCTATAAATATCTATTAGGAGTTGTGATGTCTATTCAGATTCTTGGGAGCTTTCTTTATACTGGAAGTTTAAGATTGTGACTTTGAAGAAAAGCTGCTCTAACGAATATGGTCAAGACTAGAGAAAGTTATTTCTGTGATTTTTCCAGTAGAATTTTCATATAGTCCGTGCATGCTTGGACTAATCATTAGATTTCTATATTTGTTTCTTTATCTGGAAGCTTAAATGCTATCAAAGTAAGTCCTTGGAACATCATGGGAATAGTGATATATGTGTTATCATGCTAACAGGTCAAATCATGATTTATTTTATTCCCTTGGTCTTTCTTTGATGGACTCTGATCTCATTTATGCCATCAAGGAGTTTATTAACACTCAATATTGCTTTGAAACTGGACAAGATCAAATGTTTTGGCCTTTGGTTTTGTTTGATGGAATCTTTGTGTTTCATAGAGTCATTATTTTCCATTTGTATAACTCTAATTTTTAAGATTTTATTTTCTTCACTTGGCTTTGTGTTTTTTTCCCAGGTGATTAATTTTACTTTTTGATATGTTGTTTTCTTTTTCTATTTGATCAATTTTACTTTTAAAGGTGTTTAAAGGTTTCTTAAGTCAACTTTCTTCATAATTCCTGACAAAAATGTCATTTTTCCCCCCAAATTTTTCCCCCTTTCTTGTTTCTTAAAATTCTTTTTGAACTCTTCCAAGAGACCTTTCTGTATTTAAAACCAATTCACCTGAAGGCATTTTGTCACTGCTTTCCTCTTTTGAGATGACATTTTTTTATTGTCCATATCAGAATAGTAGCTTTCTATATAGTTAGTGCTCTTTTTGTGTTTTTTTGGTTGCTGCTGTTGTTCATTTTGATAGTTGAGTTATGTCCCTGGAGCACAGGGGTTCATAATCCCAAACTTTTTGGGCTGTATTCTGGGTATCTGGTCCCTGGCTTTCTGTTCTGCTATATCAGGTGTTTGCAGTTTGTTTCTTTCTTTAGGATAACCCAACCCAGTCTTGTGTGCTGGACCTGCATACCCCTGGACTCGAATTTTGTCTTCCAAGATGGGGTTGAGACCTTCACTTCTGGTCATCTGTACTGTTGGCTTGTTGAGCCAGGATCTGAGCTGCATTGTGGCTAAGAGCACTAGCTTCCCTGCTCTCTCACCTATGCTAGCCTATACTACCCTTTTATCCATTTGAGACAGACCTTTTTTAAAATTCCTCTAGATTTTGAGTTGAGAACTTGTTTTATTTCATGTGTGTGTGTGTGTGTGTGTGTGTGTGTGTGTATTCTGTCACTTTATGCTCAGTTTAGAGGCTTCATTTAAAGTTGTTTGAGGAAATGCTCTGGGAGCTTTCTAGCTTTGATGTCTTTTCAGATCAAATGTATTTTGCAAAGATCCATGCTGAAACTGAGTAATGTCTATCATTTGGGGAATGGCTGAACAAATTGTGGTATATGTACATTATGGAACGTTATTGTTCTATTAGAAACCAGAGGGAGAGCCAAGATGGCATGAAGGCAAGAATTCCCTGAAACTCGTTCCCTAGAAAACATCAAGAGCCATCAAATTATCACTCTAACCAAAACTGAGAGGGGCAGAACCCACAGAAAGACTTGGTGATATAATTTTCCAGTCCACAACAACTTAGAAGTTCTGCTGGAAATATCTGTTTCACCAGGACTGGGCGGTTGGAAAAGGCTGCTGTGAGTGCAGTCTGACGACGTTCCTAGATACCTGGGGGCACCTGGGGCCCTGGCAGAGGAGGTGGTTTCCAGACTTTCTGGCCTAGGGATCACTGAGAACAGCTTGAAGGGATGATGAGAGAATTCTGCTGAACCAGAGTGAGTGCAGAGCATGTGCTGGTCTGAGAGTAGCCCTGCAGTGAGAACCTGAAGTGGGAATTGGGGAAAGCAGACTGAATTTCCAGAGCACAGCCAACATACAGTAAGGGAGTGGGGGTGGGGGAGATTGCAGAGGTCTCTCTGTTCTCCCTGGGGCACTTCTTAGTTGTTTGCCCTCACTCAGATTCAGGTTACCATGTGGACCACCACTATCATAGCTGAGCTGAGACCATCCTCACATCCCCAGGACAGAAGTAGGGGCCTGTGGTCATCCACATACCAAAGCATGACAAGAGAGTCAGAACCTCTCATAAGACCTTGTATTAATTAAGTTCCTTGTGAGTTGTCCCTAAAACCCCCAAAGCCTTTGATGTATAGTAAATCATTCATAGACTGAGGAAATGAGCAAATAACAGAAAAAGAAGAATCTTACCAAAGAAAATTACTTTAGTCCCATGGAAGATTCAGAAGAGGATAAAATCGAAGCTTCTGTGTACAAAACCTCCAGGAGAAATAGAAAATGGGCTCAGGCTATGGATGAAGCAATTAATGAAGGTAGAGGAAAAAATGGGAGATGAAATGAGAGTGATGCAGATGAATCATGAAAATCAAGACAGAAACTTGATGAAAGAAATACAAAAAATACTGAAGAAAACAATAGATTAAAAAAAGTTTAGGCCAAATGGAAATAGCAACATAAAAGGCAAATGAGGAGAAGAATGACTTAAAAGGCAGAATTGGCCTGCTGGAAAAGGAAGAAAAAAAAATTCTGAAGAAAATAACTCCTTCAAATGCAGAATGGAACTAAAGGAAGCCGATGACTTTGGGAGAAATCACGAAGAAATAAAACTATTCCAAAAAAAAAACCCAAATGGAAGAAAATGTGAAATATCTCATTGGAAAAACAACCAAACTTAAAAACAGATCCAGAAAAGATAATTTAAAAATTATTGGGCGACCTGAAATCATTACCAGGAAGAGAGCCTAGACTTCATTTTTTTCAATAAATAATACAGCAAAATTACCCTGGGATCCTAGAAGTAGAAGGCAAAAATAGAAATTTAGGGAATTCACCAATCACTTCCTGAAAGGAATCCCAAAAGAAAAACTTCTAGAATATAGTCAAATTCCAAAATTCCCAAGTCAAAGAGAAAATACTAAAAGCTGCCAGAAACAAACAATTCAACTATGGTGGCACTATAGTCAGGATTATATAGGATCTGGCAGCATCTACATTAAGGTCTTGGAATATGATATTCTGGAAGGAAAAAGATCTTCTTTTATGACAAAGAATCAACTACCCAGAAAAACTGAACATCCTTTTTCAGGGGAAAAGATGGATTTTTAGTGAAACAAGGGTCTTTCAAACTTTCCTAAAAAAACTACCAGAGCTAAACAGAAAGTTTTATCTCCAAGTACAGGACTCAGGGGAACATAGAGGAAGTGGATGAGAAGGATTATGAGGAACTTAATGATGTTGAACTGTTTGTATTCCTGCAAAGGAAAGAAGATACTGATAACTCATGAACTTTGTCATTCATGAAAGCTGTTAGAAGGAGCATATATAGACCAGGCACAGGAAGGAGTTGAATATAAGGGTATAATATAGTAAAAAATGTAGTCAGTGGTGATAAAGAAAAGTATTGGGAGGAAGAGAAGGAGAGGAAGAAGGGGCTAAGATATTTCACATAAGAATCAAGAAAATCCTTTTTTCAATGGAGTGGAATGGGGGGAGGTGAGGGGGGAGCAGTGAGCCTTCATTCTCATCAGAAATGGCTCAGAGAGGAAATAACATACACACCCTTAATAGGGCATAGAAATATATCTTAGCCTAGAGAAAAATGAGAAGAAATGAATGGGATCAGGGGAAATGGGGTGAGAGAAGGGGGAAATAAAGTGATAGGACAGAGAAGATCATGGGAGAGGGAGGGTACTCAGACACAGCGCACTTCTGAGCAGGGACAGGTTGAGGAGAGAGAGAGAGAGAGAGAGAGAGAGAGAGAGAGAGAGAGAGAGAGAGAGAGAGAGAGAGAGAATAGAGTAAATGAGAGTGGAGGGAAATACAGCTAGTAATTGTAATTGTGGGAAAATATTGAAGCAACTTCTTTGGTGGATTTATGATTAAAAAAAGGCAACTTATCCCAGAGACAGAGCCTTTGGAATCTGAACACAAACTGAACTACAATTTTTTTCCCTCTCACTATTCTTGAGGTATCTCATCATTTTTGGGGGGAGAGGGGGGTTTATGTTTACTCTCACAACAAGAATATTTTAATGATATCAAATAAATAACAGCCCCCCCCAAAATATAAAAAAACCAAGAGGGATGGGAATTCAGAGAAGCCTGGAAGGATTTGCATGAAATGATGCTAAGCAGGATGAGCAGAATCAAAAGAACATTGTATACCCTAACAGTAACATGGGAGTGATGATCAACCTTAATGGACTTGCTCATTTTATCAGTGTAACAATCAGGGATAATTTTAAGGTATCTTTGATGGAGAATATCATCTGTATCCAAAGAAAAAATTGTGGAGTTTAAATAAAGACCAAAGCCTATTATCTTTAATTTTTTTTAAAAAGTTATCTTTTTATGTGATTTTGTTATCTCATATATTTTATTTTTTCCTTAAGGATATGATTTATTTCTCAACACATTCAATTTTGATCAATGTATAGCATGGAAACATTGTAAAGACTATCAGTCTGCCTTCTGTGGGGGGCAGAAACTAGATTAGGGGAAAACTTGTAAAATTAAAAAAATTCATAAAAAAAGAAAGATATTGTCAGGACTCTAGTTCTGATCATGTTTTCAGGTGGTTCAATAATTCTCATATTATCTCTTCTGAATCTATGTTTCAATGAGATATTTTTCAATTTTTTCAATTTCTTACATTTTTTACATTTTAAAAAGAAATGTGCATGATTGATTCTTTCTGTCTCATAGAATTATTTTTGGCTTACATCTGTCCAATTTTATTTATCAAGGAAGTACTTTTTTCAGTTCACTTTTTCATCTCCTTTTCCATTTGACCAACCCTATTTTTAAATAATTTTTTTCTTTGTCCATTTTCCCATTTGTATCTTTAAAGCATTAATTTTCTTCACATACTTCTTGTGCCGCACTTTGCAAGATATTGAATTTCTCTTGCATTTCTTTGCCCAATTTTTCACTTGATTTTTAAAATACTTTTTGAGATTTTCCAAGAAATCTTTTTGGGCTGGAGACCAAATCTTATTCCATTCTAGGCCTTTGAATGTAATATTTTTTCTGTACTTCCTGTATTGGATTACACATCTCCTTCAACCTAGTGGACTATCATTTTGAAAGCCTTTCCGGATATTTTAAAGCTGAAAAATGCTCCAATCTTTCAGCCATTCTAGAATCTACTCAGAGGCTTCTTTAGTGATATTTCTGATGGAAAATATGGAGAGTTGAAGGAATTTCCTGGCTTCTTCCTGCCATTTTGGCTCTGCCACTTGAAACTTTTTATAATATAATGTTAATACTTTTTTATGTGGCTTTTAGGTTGTCCAATAATTTTAAAATTATTCATCTTGGATCTATTTTTCAGTTCTGTTGTATTTAATTATGAAATATTTTATATTTTCTTCTTTTTTAAAACATTCTTTTGATTGCTTAATTGTATCTTGATATCTCATGATTTCAGTAGCTTACACTTCCATAATTCAAATATTTTATTATTTATTTGTTTATTTATTCATTAATTTATTTATCTATTTATCTATCTATTTAATTATTTATTCATTTATTTACCCATTCATCTATTTATTTATTTATGTATTTGTTTGTTTGTTTATTTATTTTAAATTTAAAATTTTTTTTTTAGGTTTTTGCAAGGCAATGAGATTAAGTGGTTTGTCCAAGGCCACACAGCTAGGTAAGTATTAAGTGTCTGATGCCAGATTTTAACTGAGATCCTCCTGACTCCAGGGACAGTGCTTTATGCACTGTGCCATGCAGACACCCCAGATAATTTATTTTTCCAAATACATATAATGAAAGTTTTTCAAATTCATTCATATGCCTATGTATATTGTTAACTTAGAAAATTTCCTTCCACCCTCCCTTACCACCCCTATTCCCTCAGCTGCAAACAGGTAGGTTAATATTGTACATACACATTTGTGTTAAATAGGTTTAAAATTTAGTCACTTTGAGTATGAGGAATTAGAATTAAGAAAAGGGAATAAAATTTTGGTGAGGAGGAATAAGAGGAAAGGAAAGAGAAAAATATAAAGGGAGAAAGATAGCAAATATGAATGGGATGAACTGTCCCATAAAATGGAAGCAGATAACAGAATGGATAAAAAACCAGAATCCTACAATATGTTGTTTAAAAGAAATGCATTTGAAGCAGAGTGATACACACAGGGTACAAGCAAAGCTGGAGCAAAATATATTATGCCTCAGCTGAAGTAAAAAAAGTCAGGGTTAGTGATCTTGATCTCAGTTAAAGTAAAAGCAAAAATCAATCTCATTAAAAGGGATAAAGATGGAAACGACAACTTCTTTAAAGGTACCATTAGCAATGAAGCTATACTATTACTAAACATGTATGCACCTAGTAGTAGGGCATTCAAATCCCTAGAGGAAAACCTGAATGAATTACAAAGACACATAGACAGAAAAACTTTAATAATGTGGTGTCTCAATCTCCCTCTATCAGCACTAGATAAATCTAATCACAAAATAAATAAGAAGGAAGTTAAGGTGAAAGACATCTTAGAAAACTTAGATATTACAGTCCTCTCAAGAAAAAAATGGGGATAAAAAAGAATATACTTTTTTCTTGACCATATATGACACATATCAGAATTGACCATGTACTAAGGCACAATGTTAAAATCAAATGCAGAGAGGCATAAATACACACTTCTCAGACGATGATGCAATAAAAATAACATGTAATAAAGGGTCATGGAATGAGAAACCAAAAACTAGTTGAAAATTAAGTAACTTCATCTTAAAATGAGTGGATCAAACAGCAAATAATAGAAATAATCAATAATTATATGCAAGAAAATGATACTAATGAGACATTTATATCAAAATTTATGGAACGAAGTCAAGGCAGTTTTGAAGGTAAATTCCTATATGAATAAAATGGAGAAAGAGGAGATAAATGAATTGGTATGCAACTTAATTTTTTTCATTTTAACATTTTATTTGTTTTCCAATTATTTACAATAGTAGTATGTACCCATCATTATTTGCAAGGCTCTGAATTCTACATTTTCCTCACCTCCCTTCCCTCCCCCCCCACAGAAGGCTGTCTGATAGTCTCTACATTGTTTTCATACCATACATTGATATAAATAGAATATGTTATAAGAGTAAACATAAGATTAAACATAAACCCCCTTCCCCCACCAAGAAAATGAGAAAACTCAAAGAGAGAGAGAGAGAGAGAGAGAGAGAGAGAGAGAGAGAGAGAGAATTGTACTTCAGTCTGTGTTCAGATTTCAGTGGCTCTCTCTCTGGGGTGAGTTGATTCTTCATCATAAGTCCATCAGAGTGGTTGTTTCAATATTTTTCCCACAGTTGTTAATACTAGCTGTACCTCCACTGTATTTCTCCCCACTCTCATTTATTCTATTCTCTCTCTCTATCCTTTCATCCTGGCCCTGTCCAAAAGTTTGTTGAATCTGAGTACTTTCTCCCTCGAACTTCCCTCTCTTCTATTACCTATTCCCCCCTCCCCTCATTCTCCTTCATCCCGCACCTTTCTTATTTTTCTCTAGGGTAAGATAGATTTCCTCACCCTATTAAGTGTGTATGTAATTTCCTCTCTGAGCCATATCTGGTGAAAAATGAAGTCTCACTCATTCCCCTTTGCCTTCCCCCCTCCACTCCATTGAAAAAGCTTTTTCTTGACTCTTATGTGAAATTTCTTAGCTTCTTCTTCATCTTTTCCTTCCTCCCAGTACTTTCCTTTATCATCCATTGACTCCATCTATATACTATGTTCTACCGTTATATTCTGCTCCTTCCAACAGCTCTTATAAATGAGAAAGTTCAAATGAGTTATCAATATCTTCTTCCCACGCAGGAATACAAACAGTTCAATATCATTAAGTTGTACTTAGTTAGTCCCTCTCTTCCACTCCCTCTATGGCTCACCAAAGTCTGTACATGGAAATCAAACTTTCTGTTCAGGTCTGGTTGTTTCAATAGGAAAGTCTGAAAGTCCCCTGTTTCATTGAAAGTCTATCTTTTCCCCTGAAAGAGGATAATCAGTTTTTCTGGGTAGTTGATTCTCAGTAGTAAACCAAGATCTTTTGCCTTCCGGAATATCATATTCCAATCCCTACGAATCCTTAATGTAGATGCTGCCAGATTCTGTGTAATCCTGACTATGGAGTCTCAGTAGTTGAACTGTTTGTTTCTGGCAGCTTTTAGAATTTCCTCTTTGATTTGGGAATTTTGGAATTTGGCTATAATATTCCTGGAAGTTTTTTTCTTTTGGGATCTGTTTCAGGAGGTGACTGGTGAGTTCTCTTGATTTCTATTTTACACTCTGCTTCTAGGATCTCAGGGCAATTTTCCTGTATTGTTTCTTGAAAAATTAAGCCTAGGCTCTTCTCCTGGTCATGGCTTTCAGATAGTCCAATAATTTTTAAATTATTTCTTCTGGATCTGTTTTCAAGGTCAGTTGTTTTTCCAGTGAGATATTTTACATTTTCTTCTAATTTTTGGCTTTTTTGTAGCAGTTTTATTTCTTCCTGATTTCTTGCAAAGTCAACAGCTTCCTTTACTTCCAGGCTGCTTTTGAAGGAGTTATTTTCTTCAGAGAGCTTTTTTCTCTCCTTTTCCAGCTGACCAATTCTGCTTTTTTTTTTTAAGGCATCCTTCTCCTCATTTGCCTTTAGTGTTGCTTTTTCCATTTGGCCTAAACTGGTTTTTAACATATTATTTTCTTGAGTATTTTTTGCATATCTTTCACCAAACTGTTGATTTGGTTTCCATGATTTTTCTGCATCACTCTCATTTTTCCTCCCAATTTTTCCTCCATCTCCCTTAATTGCTTTTCAAAGTCTTTTTTGAGCTCATCCATAGTCTGAGCCCATTTTCAATTTCTCTTGATGGTTTTGGATATGGAAGCTTCAATTTTGTCATCATCTGAATATGTATTTTGATCTTCCATGGGACTAAAGTGATTCTCTATGGTCAGATTCTTCTTTTTCTGTTGTTTACTCATTTCCTCAGTCTAAGACAGAACTTCCAAGGATTTGTTTTATTTTGGGGGGGGGACACCCCACTTGCACCTTTACTTCTCCAAGGTCTTATGCTTTCTTTTGTGTGCTTTGATATGTAGATAGCCCCCCCCCCATACTTCCTTCTGCCCTGGGGCTATAAGGAGAGATCCAGCTATCTTAGTATGGAAGCCCAGACTGCAACCTAGGTATAAGTGTTTGCAAACAGCAGAGTTCTACCATGAGGGAGACCAGAGAAATCTCTGCAGACTTCCCTTTCCATCTCTGGGGGTGGAAGCAACTTTTTCCAGATTCTCAGTGAGATTCTGCAGCTGGTGCTCCTCACTCCACACTCATTCTGGTGGAGCAGAGTTCTCCCCTGCCCCTTCAAGCTGTTGTAGGCTATCTCTGGGCTATCCTGCAATGGGCTGCGCTGCTGTCATGGCTTTTTTTTTCCAACCCCCAGTCCTGGTGAAACATACATTTCCCGCAGAACTTCTAAGTTATCTTGGACTGGGAAAATGTATCACTCAGTCTTTCTGTGGGTTCTGTCTCTCTAAATTTTGGCTAGAGCCAGCATTTGTTTGTTTTTTTGTGTTTGGAGGTTGGGGGGAAGGAGTTCCTGGGAAATATTTCCTTCACACCCATATCTTGGCTCCACCCCAAAGTATGTAATTTAAATAGCTAAAAAAATAACAAATTATAGATCCCCAATTAAATTCCAAATTAGAAATTCTGACAATCAAGGGAGAGATTAATAAAATTAAAGCAAGAAAACAATTGATCTCATAAATAAAACTAAGAATTGGTTTGAAAATTACCAAATTACCAGTATCAAAAAGGAAAAGAGTGAACTAATCACTAATGAGGAGGAAATTAAAGAAATCATTTGGAATAATTTCACAAAACCATATGCCAATACATTGGATAATCTGAGTGAACTATATAAATATTTACCAAAAAACAAACTGCCCAGATTAAGAGAAGAGGAGATACATTACTTAAATAACCCCATTTCAGAAAAAGAAATTGAAGAAACTATCAATAATCTCCAGAGGAAAAAGTCTCCAGGTCCAGATATATTTAGATGTGAATTCTACCAAACATTTAAGAAATAATTAATTCCTTTTCTAGATCAACTATTTTAAAAAATAAGAGAATATCTGGCAAACTCATTTTATGACACCAGCATGGCACTGATACTTGAACCAGGAAGAACCAAAGCAAACAAATAAAATTATAGAACAAAAATAAAAAAATAAAAATTTATAGACCAATCTCCCTAATGAATTCTAATGCAAAAATCTTAAATAAAATGTTAGCATTGAGACTACAGAAAATTATAACTAGGATAATACATCTTGATCAAGTAGAATTTAGAGCAGGTAGTCTGTGATGGTTCACTATTAGGAAAACATTCAACATAATTGAGCATATCAATAGAAAAACCAACAGAAATTATATGATTATCTCAATAGATGCAGAAAAACCTTTTGATAAAATACAATATTCATTTCTATTAAAAACACAAGAAAGTTTAGGAATAGAGTTTTCTTTAAAATAATAGATAATATCTATCTAAAACCATTAATAAATATTATATGCAATGGGAAAAAACTAAGAGAATTTCCAGTAAAATCAGGGGTAAAACAAGAATGCCCATTATCACCATTACTTTTCAATATGGTATTAGAAATGCTAGTTGAAGCAATGAAAAGGAAAAGAAATTGAAGGAATCAAGACTGGCAAAGAGGAAGCAAAGCTTTCACTCATTTCAGATGATAAAATGGCATACTTAGAAAGTCTGAGAAAATCTTCTTAAAACTCCCTAAAAGGCAGGGCGGCTAGGTGGTATAGTGGATAAAGCACTGGCCCTGGAGTCAGGAGTACCTGAGTTCAAATCTGACCTCATACATTTAATAATTACCTAGCTGTGTGGCCTTGGGCAAGCCACTTAACCCCGTTGCCTTGCAAAATAACCTAAAAAAAAAAACCCTCCCTAAAAGAATTAGCTAATCTATCAAACTAACAGGATTTAAAATAAAATAAACCCACATAAATTATTGGTACTTCTAATGAACAAGCCCAAGAGCAAGAGATAGAAAGAGAAATTCCTTTTAAAATAAGTATAAGCAGCATAAATACTTTGGATTCTATTTCCCAAGACGAATCCAGAAACTGAATGAACACAATTATAAAGCAGGTCTTACCCAAATAACGTGAGATCTAAATAAAACAAAATAAAAATAATAAAAAGGTGAATGCAGTGTTCATCAGATTCTGAAGGATTTTTTTGTTTTTGTTTTGCTTTCCTTCCTCTGAATGAGGATAGCATTATCCTTAGTTGATCTGATAGGGTTGTCTTAGTTCTCTGAACTACTGAGA